>NC_138347.1:33077500-33525000 GCF_046562875.1 Panthera onca | reverse complement strand
TATACATACTTATATACATATATAGTTTTGACTTTGTTTTGTTGTTTTTGTCCCCACCAACTGACTGGCATTTATATTTTAAGATTTCAGACTCAGTTCTTACCCTATGTTGTATAGCTTAATTGGCTGATAACCCTAAAACAAAACATATGCTTGACAATTTAATATAATGTCTATTTTGAGAACAGTAAATATTTTTCTATATTTTCTATATTATTTATACATTATATAAATTATTATAAAAATAGTATGAGTATAAAATAAATACTAATAAGTGTTGTTACTAAATAAATCAATTATGTATATTTCTATACTATTGTATTTTCTTTCATTTATAATTATTGTTTATTGCTTCCTAAAGTAAACACTTTAGTGTTCTGTTTAAGAGATTTGAGTGCAAAGATTATGACTCTAATAGAAATGTATCAAAAGTATAAAAGAAATTGTTACTCTCTTTAAAGTGGAAAGCTAATTTTAGACTACATTACCAAGCTATATAAATCAAAACAGTATAGTATTGACTTAAAAGCAGACACATAGACCAATGGAACGGAACTGAGAGTCCAGAAATAAACCCGTGCATAAACCTATGTTAACTAATATTTGACCAGGGAGCCAAGAATATCCAATGGAGAAAAGAAAATTCTCTTTAATAAGTGGTGCTTGGAAAATTAAGTATTCACATACAAAAAATAAAAAAAAAAATTTAAACTGGACCATTTCTTACACCACTCACATAAATTAACCTAAAATTAATTCAAGATATAAATGTAAGATCTGAAACCATAAAACTCTTAGAGAAAAACTTAGAAAAAAATGTTTCAGGTATGGGTCTTGACAATGATTTTGTGGATGTGACACCTAAAGCATAAGCACAAAATTTTTAAAAAATGATACTACATCAGACTAAAATCTTCTGTACAGTAAAAGAAATGAACAACAAAATGAAAAGGTAGCCTATAAAATGGGGGGAAAAAAGTATTTTCAAACCACATTATTTTCTTCTTAGTTTCTATATCCATGTCTGTGTTTTAACATAAATATTTATAAAGTAGCATAGGTTTGAATGTAATTTAAAATGGCATTACAAAATGGTCCTAAAAATACTGGCTTTAGAATATTGCATTTCTGAAATATAATGCAATGTTAAATCCACTTTATTTCATAGTATTTTTCTCTACACCTACTAATTAAACTGATATTTTGGTGTTAAGAAAATTTAAAAAAAAAATCATGCTTTAGATGTCCAAATTTATATCTATGTAAATACAATAACACTTAGGATTCGCATTAGACTTTTCTATATTGTTAAGTTTTTATTTTATTTATTTATTTTGACAGAGGGAGGGAGGGAGAGAGAGAGAAAGAGAGAGAGAGAGAGAAAGAGCATGAGCAGGGAAGGGACGGAGAGAGAGAGGGAGAGAATTCCAAGCAGGCTCCATGCTGTCAGTGCAGAACCCGACACAGGGGCAAACCCATGAACAGTGAGATCATGACCTGAGCCAGAATCAGGAGTCAGATGCTTAACTGATGGAGCCACCCGGGTGCCCCTAGACTTTTACTATTAAAAAAGATGTTCTCTTTTGGCCCCCCACCAGCAATATTTTAGGTATCAAGTCCCTTTAGCACTTATTAAGGTAATGATTTGACAGTCTTCATGTTCATTAAGGTTATTCTTAAGGAGTCTTGCTTAGGAAATCATCCATTGCAACTAAGATTTTACAAACATAGAAACACATCTTTTCATAAATCAAGTCAAAAGGAAGCAATTTTTTTTTTTTTAATCTTAGAAATAAGTTCAGGCAGTAAACATGTGACAGAGTTCACTAGAATCACAATTTTATTGTGATAGGACTGTATGAGGCACTATAATATAGCACAATTCCTCCATAGGACTGTGACAGAAAGAGGGGTATAAAAAAATCTGTTTATTAAGACCTAATATTTTTTTCATGTTAAAATTGTGAGCATGTCTTTTATACAAATGTAGCATTTTCCTTTGTTAAATTCAAACAGATTCTCATAAAGAGCCAATATGACATGAATATGTGCTATAAAATAACAAGTCAAGTGGATCACGTAGAAATTCATTTTAAATAAAAATAAAATATTGAACACATTGGTGACATCTGATTCATGTATATTTTTATCTCTTTTTTTATATAAAATTTTTTAACGTTTATTTATTATTGAGAAACAGAGAGAGACAGAGCATGAGCATGGGAGGGGCAGAGAGAAGGGAAGACACAGAATCTGAAGCAGGCTGCAGGCTCCGAGTGGTCAGAACAGAGCCCGAAGTGGGGCTCGTACTCACAAACTGAGAGATCATGACCTGAGCCCAAGTCAGATGCTTAACCGACTGAGCCACCCAGGTGCCCCCATGTATATATTTATCTTAGATAATATTCTCAGATATACGTATCCATATCTATCTCCTTATAACATTTAACATTTCAACAATTTTTTGAAAACATATTCACTCTTAATATATGCAGTTTATTGTGTCAATCATACCTCAATAAAAAGTTAAAAAAATCAGGATGCCTGGCTGGCTCAGTTGGTAGAGCGTATGACTCTTGATCTCAGGGTTGTAAGTTTCATCCCCATGTTGGATGTAGAGATTACTTAAAAACAAAATCTTTAAAAAGAAAACTTAAAATACATTATAATGAATTCATCCTACACACAGCTTCTTTCTAAATGTCTTTTTTTGGGAGTGTCTGGGTGGCTCAGTCAGTTCGGCTCTTGACTTTGGCTCAGGTCATGACCTTATGGTTCATGGGTTCAAGTCACAAGTCAGGCTCTGTGCTGGCAGTGTGGAGCCTGTTTGGGATTCTCTCTCCTTCTCTCTCTGCCCCTCCGCCACTCGCATGCTCTGTTTCTGTCTGTCTCTCTCTCTCCAAGTTAATAAAATTTTTTTAAATGTATTTTTTTTGAGGGGGAAAGAAAATAATTGAACCTTTTGCCCTTCTAAAGTAATGTTGTGATCTGGTTTGTTAGGGAAGGTTGATGAACACAGGAATAAAACCATTTGTATAATTAGATTATTTTTATTTATCATCTGGGAGAATTAAGAAAGCAGGGATTTTGCAGGATCCCTGCATATTTCAGCAATTTATTTGGCCGTCAGACAAGCAGTAAGAGGCATTGACTAAAGTTTTTCATGAAACAATGATGATTAATATTAAACAGGTATCAAAACAATGATGAGTGTTTAACTTATCCCCCTCTCCTCCTGTTTAATGTAGTAATTTTGGCAACAATCCATAAACTTTAAGTTTTTGGTATTTGATTAAACTAAGCATGGTATAGTTTTAATACTTCTTTTAAATAGGGATAGATAATGATTGGTTGAAATCCACAAATTTCCTAGACTTTTTCAAAGTCTTTTGATTTCTTGTGGCAATGTTATTGTTTCTGTTTGCTATTCATATGAGGTAGGGAGAAAATATTTTTTTTCTATGTGTTTCTTGCTTTCCTAAAATCACAAGTTTCCTCTATATTCTTTATTGAAATCTTTCAATATGTATTAATAGTTTAGTTGATAGACTGGTTACCAAGATAACATTGAAATTTCCTACTCTTTTTCATTCCAAGATATTAACCTTTAAGATATAGAAGCATAGGGGCACCTGGGTGGCGCAGTCGGTTAAGCATCCGACTTTTGATTTCAACTCAGGTCATGATCTCACCATTCATGAGTTCGAACCCCACATTGGGCTCTTCGCTGACAGTACGAAGCCTGCTTGGAATTCTCTGTCTCTCTCTTTGCCCCTCTGCCTCCCCCACCCCTCTCAAAAATAAATAAGTAGACATTTTTAAAAAGATACAGAATCATAGCTTAGTATGACTGAAAATGAATTAGATTAAATATCTAATAGGATAAGTAGCAAGATATGAAAATGGTTAAAAATGTGGCTCTGAGAGCTAAGCTATCTGAATGAATCCTGTCTTTACCACTTCATATATGAAGTTTGACAAGTTACTTAAACTTTCTGTGCCTCAGATTCTTCAACACTAAAGTATATCTAAACAGTATAACTTACTTTATAAAATTGTTGCAAGGATTTCATAAAGCAGTGCACACAATCATCATTAGCATCCTCTGGAATATAGCAAGACCTCAATAAATGTTAACTATTATTATTCTCTTTTTTTAAGTTTATTTATTTATTTTGAAAGAGAGAGAGAGCACGAGTGTGGAAGAGGCAAAGAGACAGGGAAGGAAAAAATCCCACGCACACTCCATAGCGTCAGCATGGAGCCCGACAAGGGGCTAGAGCCCACAAACTGGGAGATCACGACCTGAACAGAAATCAAGAGTCGGCCATTTAACCGAGACACCCGGGCACCCTTAGCTATTATTATTCTTGATACATGACTTGGATTACTTCATTAAAGGCAAACTGCTGTTTTAAGATCAGCTATAAACATGGAAGTTTGACCAGTTACACGTCCAAATTATGATAAGGAATAGATAACAAACCTGCTTGCCTTCTCCCTGGTCCCACTCTTCCAAAAGTGGGCATACCCTTAAGATTATACCAAAAACAAAGCAAAAACAAACAAAGAACAAAAAATGAAGAAGAAGAAGTTGTTTTCTTGGTTCACAAGTTGGGATAATGGGCAATCTGGGAGTACTGGTGGTGGGCTTCCCTAATGTCCTGAAGTAAACCAATCCTTAGTATGAGTCATGCATACAAACACACAGAGGAAAGAAGAAGCAGGGGATAGAAAGTGGCAAAGAACCCATCATTAACCTATGGATTGATCCTTTCCTAAAATACTTGGATTTCCGTATAAAGCATGCAATAATAACCCCTTTGTTTAATGGAGTTTGATTTGAATTCTTGTCATTCCATGCACAAAGATTTCTGCATCTAATTTAAAATTGAATAGATAACAAATAAAAAAGATCAACTTCTCTTTCACAACCAAAGAAAAATTTTAAGTCTCTTGCTGAAGAAGGAAAGAGTCAAAATAAGAAAATATGTATCAGTCAGTATGTCCCATTTATTTGGTAAGTGTATGTTGCTAATAATGGACTCAATTTATCACAATACTTAGATCTATATAAGATTTCCAGAAAGTAATGGAAGCAATAAGAATTTTGATTAATCCATGAAGACAGAACTGGAAAATGTAGAACTGTTATGTCTCAAGGAATATACATATACACACATTCTTAAGATCATTGAGATATTGAAATAATGTCACTGAAAGGCACAAAAAAATACAGCATTTAGACAAATTAAAATTTATACTAGGAACCATTTATACTAGGCATCATAGTCAGTTGCTTTTAAAAAACATTAAATTAACAAATAGATGAACATGAATAATATAACATCCAGAGATTTCAAGCAAATTCTGCTTTTCCAGGAATAAATCTCTTTGGATGATACTTAAGTCAAATTCATTTTTGTCATATCTTTGCCATAATAGTTTATCTTTTATTTAAGTTCCAGAAGAGTGTAGTCTCAAAACCTATACTAAAATGATTATTAATTTGGAACATATTTCTAATAGTTTGAATAAACATCAGGAAAAGTCTCGAAAAATTCTACTTTTCAAGATCTTTCATTGTAAATTGATAGGTGAAAAAAAAAGCAATGGAAAAAAAGCAATAGAAAAACTATCAAATTATTTTTAAAGGGTTCCAATGGTAACATCAAAATAAATGAATACAGGATTGACCTATACAAGAGAAAATAGCTAAATTATAGGTCTCTACAGATACTTGCTTTTATGAAGTTTTAATAAATAATTATTTTTGAAATCATACACACATCTCATATTATGACAATCCAATTCAATAACACTATTTTTGTATTTTTGTTACATGAGTTTGAAAGAGAGAGGAATATCGTTTCACTTTGTACTTATAGAGAACACTATTTTTCCCTTGAGCAGATTTTTTTGTTTTATCTAAATGTTTTTTACTTAGTTTTAATTGGTTGGGTTGGCTCCAAGTGTTTCTTCTCCTTTCCTCCAGCATCCCACCATGCTGCTACACTGTTAGAAGTTCACTTTGTTGTGACTAACAAACAAAAAAACTGTTTTGTCTGAGGCCTATAGCCAGAATTTCATAACACATGGCAGCAACAGCTGGTATTTCTGGAATCTGAAAGGCACAAGGGAAACTGTTTATGTTTTTTTTAAGTATAAATATACATCTCTTTAATAATTCAATTTCCAGAATTATTGGTGTTTTGTTAAAACGAACTAAAAATTGAGAAAACAAGAATGGCATAATTTGTTAAATTTCTGCTACAATAAGGATTTAATTTAAGTTAGCATAATCAAACAGCTATCTAATGTAGATACTAGATGTGTAATGTAGATGATGATCCATTACTCATATTTTGCTATTCATTAAAGCAAATGAAAAATAATTTTAGGTCAATTGGATCTAGAATTAAGGTTTGCCTTTGGTTCCATTTTTCAGAATAACTACATACTTGTGAGATTCTTTGGTCCCCTCTGATTCTCCAGAACCCACAATTGATTCCTGGAGATAGTTTATTAATTTACCTTCTTAGGTGGCACTTTTATCTTATCAAGGTTACTGTTTCTACATCTTTACCAAAAATGAGTATGGATGTTTTGAACATTATGAGAGGCAACAGAAAAATACTTTTGTTGTAGAATCACTTTTTCCAAGTCCATATAGATATATGATATAGGTGACTGCATATTCAATTTAAACTAAAAATTACCCCAACCAGGTGTTGTAAAAATGAAAAAGATAGGGATATTTAAAAAGTAAACTAAGTCTTGGAAACATGTTAGTAGTGGACAGATTTATAAAAAAAAAAAAAAAAAAAGTATCAAGGTGGGCACAGAAAGCTGATCCACATACATAATCAAAGACTGTGCAAAGGTAGTCACAAATCCATAAGCAATTACCCAAAAGCATGGTTACATCACTGATTTTGGTGATTATACTAGGTGGTCAAATTTAGGAAGGATAGCCAAGTGATTAATTCAGAAGTTGAATAAGTTATGAACAATGGAAAATTTATTAATGGAGAGAGTTATAATATATATATATATAATATATAATATGAGAGACAGAATATGGATAGCAATAAACAGAACTAAAGAAAGAAGTCTGCTAAGAATTGGACATGGCCATAAGTTCAAAAAAGGGGTTCAAAAAAAGAGCCCTGATCTCATAATTTAGATGATTCTAGGGAAGCATATGGACAGTCTACTTAATGAAAAATCAAACTAAAATGCAGACTTTTCTGATAGGATCAGCAAGGTTGGAAGTATAGCGCCACATACACAAGTATTTCAAATTGACTTAGACCAGATATAACAATTAATAAGACACAGTACAAGGTAGTTTACAAACATGACTTCTTCAATATTGATGTTTATTATTCGTTTATTCAATACATGTTAAATATTTGTTTATAGACAGTCTTCTAAGTTCTGGAAACACTATGGTAACCATGAGAGAGAGAATACAATCCTTTGAGGAGCTTAAAAGCAAAGAAAGAAAAAAGTAGTAAAAAGAATAAATAACAAAAAATCACATTATGGTAAGTGTTTTTAATCAAAAGACAATCGTTTAAAAGTATTGGAGGGATGATTGTTATTTTATGAATACGAAAGAAAGACCACTCAGTGTGTTTGACATTTCAGCTAAGAAGTGAGGATAAAAATGAATGTGAAAGTATTTTCCTATACCTAGAGTCAAAAAAGTGTGCTTCAGGCCATGAAAAAGCAAATTCAGAAAGTCAGAAATGGGAAAGAACTTGGATATTCCAGAAGAAAAGGCTGGTCAGTGTATATATAGAATGTTTGCCCCATGGGCACCTGAGTGGCTCAGTTGGTGCACTCACTTCTGAGACACTCAGAAGTGTCTGACTTCAGCTCAGGTCATGATCTCGCAGTTTGTGAGTTTGAGCCCCATGTTGGGTTCTGTGCTGACAGCTTGGAGCCCCGAACCTGATTCACATTCTATGTCTCCCTCTCTCTCTGATCCTCCCCTGCTCATGCTCTGTCTCTCTCTCTCTCTCCCTCTCTCTCTCAAAAATAAATAAACATTAATTTTTTTTTAAGACGTTCACCAAAAAGGGTAATAAAATTCCTTCTGGTTGTACAGTGAAGATTGACTTGTAGAGAGAGAAAAAAAGAAGCAAAAATCTAACCGGAGAAATATTTTCAGTAGTTTATATTGCTAGGAGTTATGTGGTAGCATTAGTGATAGGAAAAGATGGAAATGTAAATTGAAGGGAAACTAATATTATTTGTTGAATAATTATATGCGGATAATAATGAGAAAGGGGTCACTTAGATCTTTATTTTTTATTTATTATATTAATAATCCACATTTTGTTAGTGTGTTAAAACAGGCTCAAGTAAAAATTTGCATAACATCAAGGACTAAGCAAGAGCTAAGGAATGATAGCAGGAAGAAGTGTTGTGGACGACATATACAGAAAGCATGATTTTGAAACAGTGGGATGTTAAGGAGAAAGAAAAAGAAATGGTTGGATAGCAGAGATGGAAAACAGATACTTATTATACTGTTCAGAACTAAGGTAAGTAGAAATGACAAAAATAAATAAAAGGAGCTTCCGACAGAGCCATCTACAGATTAGGGAGCACTCTCAGAATATATCCACGCGTCAGTTAATACCAGGAGGTGGAAATTTTTTCAGAGAAAAGGTTGAGAGAATTTAGGAAATGCAGACTTAAGATTCCAGTGAAGGGACTAAGAGAACAGGAAAAAAGGAAGATCTGTATATTGAGATGCACAAATCAATATGAAAAGAAAAGACTTGGTGTTGATGGATGAAAAGGCCACTGGTGTTGACAGAGGTAAACAGGAACATCAGGAGGATAGGATTCCATCTGATAGTCTAATGAAGGTGTGTTGGCAAATGATTTAAACAAACCTGTGCCCTTAGTTTCATGATATGATTGATCTGGCCTTAAGTAACCTGTCTCCCCATCTGGCAGCTTGGAGAAAGAGCACTTTTATGGGAAAACAACACAACAAAAGTTCAGGGTATCTTATCTGCAGTGTAGCTTGAGATAAAGGCAATAATCCTTTGTATGGTATTTATTATTATCCAAACTCTAAAGATAAGGAAGTTAAATCACAGAGAGGTTAAATGCTTTCTTCAATGAAAAACCACTAACAGCTTGTATGCTCTGGCATATTAGAGTAGCTGACACTGGAATATCACTGCCTCAAAAACAACTAAAAGTCTGGAGAAAAATATGACACAATAGCCTTTGAACATTAGACAGTAATCAGCTCAGGACTGTGATGCCTGGGGCAGCAAAAACAAAGCAAGTGAACTCTACAATTGCCCAGGGCTTCTGCCTGAAAACACTTTCTAGATGATATTACTTTGAGATGGAGCCCAAGCAGAGCATGGCTTTCACACTGAGGTGAGAAGACAGTTCAGAATGGCTGAGGGGACTGCAATTTGTGCAGAGTATTAGAAAAGAGAGTGTTGCATTGAGAAACAGCTCCAGGAATATGATAAAGCTTTCCTTGAATTTGTCACTGACAACAAATTCGCGTATGTGTAGCATGAAATTCTGGGAAGGTGGGCAACATCTCACTCTAGTACAGTATAAAGGAAAGTCTCCAGAGCTCACACAGGGTTAGGATATGTCTGAGTCCTGTTCAATGTAATGGTGAACCTATTGTGCTCCCAGCAGAGACCCCCACAAAGGTTATGTCTCAATAGTTGGCTGTACTAGCAATACAGCCAGCAACAGGTAACAGAACTTAAAACTTTTACTTAAAAGTGAAAATATATGTCAGAAGGTCTACATGTCAGAAGGTCTACATGAGCCATACATATCTGATCTGCCAGCCCAGAGGTCTCCAGTTTTCAAAGAAGTACAACAAATCCAGCACTTAACAATATGAAATACATAGCCATATACAGCAACCCATTAAAACTCACTCGATATGTTTAAAAAAACAGTAAAGGGGCGCCTGGGTGGCACAGTCGGTTAAGCGTCCGACTTCAGCCAGGTCACGATCTCGCGGTCCGTGAGTTCGAGCCCCGCGTCAGGCTCTGGGCTGATGGCTCGGAGCCTGGAGCCTGTTTCCAATTCTGTGTCTCCCTCTCTCTCCGCCCCTCCCCTGTTCATGCTCTGTCTCTCTCTGTCCCAAAAATAAATTTAAAAAACGTTGAAAAAAAGAAAAAAATAAATAAAAAAACAGTAAAATATGATTGATAAGTAGTAGAACAATTAGTCAGTGGAGACTCTAAAAATAGAGCCATGATAAAATAGGCTAACAAAGAACTGAAAATAGTTGCTATAAATACACAAAATGTGTTCAAGGATTTAAAGGAAACAGGAACATAAGGGAAAATAAAATGGAAGATAAAAATTAAAATCAAATGGAATATTTAATGATGAGAGTAAAATATGTAAAATAAAAATTTCACTGAGTCAGATTAATAGATACATTTCAGAAGAATAGATTGGTGAAATGGAACTCAGGACGATCAGAATAAACACACAAGCACAAAGAAGGGTCAGAAAAACGAAGAATCTCAGAAACCTATAGGGCAATATAAAAAGATTTAAGATATGTTTATCCAGTCTAAGAAACAGAAGAGTGGAAGGGGAAAAAAGACAGAAAATAAATCTAGGTGATCATCAACATATTCCAAATTATACAAAAACTATAAGCATACAGATTTAAGAAGCTCATTTAACCTCAAAAAGTATGATACTAAAAAAACCCACACCAGAACATATAATTAAATCGTTGGAAAAATAGGGATACATAAACCTAAAAGGAGCAAGAGACAAATGACATTACAAACAAAAACCGAAAAGAATTAACTGTAGACTTACCATCAGAGAAAATGTAAACAAGAAGAAAGTAGGAAGAGCTTTAAAGTATTTAGAGGGAGGGGATGCCAATCTAGAATTCAACCCAATAAAAGTATATTTCAAAAATAATGTAGGATGTCTGTTTCTGCCCATGAAGAATTAACTTCTTTGTCAATTGTCCTCTTGCCAGAAACAACTAGGGAATAGGACAAAATATGTAAAACCACTCTCCTCAGGCACTAGATCAGGGCAGCTCAAGATTACAATCTGGGAGAATGGAACCAAGTGAGGTGAGCTTGATAATTGCTCAGCTCGTTGCTGGGAAATGGTTGTTAGTCTGCAGCACGAAGAAGGAGATCTCAAACAGAGCCTAGGAATACACACCGGATTGAAGTGGCCAGAATCAGCAGAGCATAGAATCAGAAAAGAGGGAGCTGGACAGAAAGAAATGACACCAGACCTCGGCAGATGAGTCCAATGAAATATTTGGCAAATATTGGCCAGCTACTGATCTGTATGTAAATGGTGTATGGTCAACAAAGCCAGGGTTGACAATTATTGAAAAAGATATTAAAAAAGGGGGTGGGTGGAGAATTCACTGGAGTCTGTGAATAGTTCTTGTTTCTCCAGCCAGCATGAAAAGATTTATGTGGTGGCAACAGTGTTGGAAATAAAGTGTTAGAAATATTTATTGATGGAAAAATAGTAATATTTATTGAATAATTATATAGAAACAATAATTAGAAAGGGAATTTGACACATCAAATTGGTTTGAGCAACTAGTCAGATAATATTACAAGTATTCAAGGGATGAAATAGTTTTTGAAAGAGGGGTATTAATAACTGTAGGTCATATTATATTTGAAATGCCTGTTAGAAAAAATCCAGGAGAGGTGATAAGTTGACAGATTATCTAATGAGATTTATCCAATATTAAATATTAGACATCATTATAGATACTAGAGATATGAAAATGATAATAAGGAAAGATAATTCAATTAAAATGAATTCCATAAATATATAAATATGAAAGCTCACTCATGAGGAACTAAGTAATCCGAATAGCACTTTACTTTTAAAAATAGAAATCATAGGGGCGCCTGGGTGGCGCAGTTGGTTAAGCGTCCGACTTCAGCCAGGTCACGATCTCGCGGTCCGTGAGTTCGAGCCCCGCGTCAGGCTCTAGGCTGATGGCTCGGAGCCTGGAGCCTGTTTCCGATTCTGTGTCTCCCTCTCTCTCCGCCCCTCCCCCGTTCATGCTATGTCTCTCTCTGTCCCAAAAATAAATAAAAAACGTTGAAAAAAAAAAAAAAAGAAAAATAGAAATCATAGCTGATAAACCTTCCACAGAAAGCTCAGGATGAAATGACTTCAAAAGGTCATTCTACAAAACATTTAAAGAAGAAATAACTAATTATACATAAACTATTCCACTAAATAGAAAAAAAAATAACTCCTAACTCATTTTTTAGAGTCAGCAGTAATTTAATATTACCAGCAAAGGACATTACGAGAAAATGATATACAACAATAACAACAACAAAAATCCTTAAGATTAATATCCTTCATGAAACAGATGCAAAAATCCAACAAAATTTTGGTAAATCCAATCCGGTAATATACATAACTAATAGGACATTAAAACTGGTGAGGATTATTCCAGTAATACAAGTTCAGTTTTCGTATTTGAAAAATTAATCTATGTAACTTCCTATATAATCAGATTAAAATGGAATAAAACACATGATCATCTAATTAGATACAGGAAAACATTTAACAGAATCCAATACCCGTATTTGGTAAATATTTTTAAGCATACTGGACTTTAGAGAATCTCTTCAACTTGATAAGAACAATCAGGATGAAACCAAAATCTAGCATCATAATTAATAGTGAAAGACTAAATTATTTATCCCCATATTGGAAACCTAATCAAGGATGTTTATTCTTACTTCTGTTCAACATTGTATGGGAAGAGGTGGTCAGTGCAATAAAGCAATAAAAACAAATATAAGGCATACAGTTTAGAAGAAGTAAAAATTTATTTGATCACAGATGACATGATTGCATACATAGGAAATACTTGAAAATCCAAAACAAAAACCGCTCCTTGAACTAGTAAGTAAACATACCTAGTGACAAAGGTCAACAAACAAACAAAAAACTGAATTACCATGTCACTAGCAATGAGCAACTGGAAAATGTAATTTAAACATCCAATACCAATGGCACACAAAAATAAAATATTAGGAATAAATTAAATGTGCCATGTGAAAACTCGTGCCTCTGAAAACTTCATATGGTGAATGAGAAAATTACATAAAATCCAAATAAATAAGGAAGTATACCCTAAAGATATTCATAGATAAGAAAAATTCATTTTGTTAAGATTCTTATTCTCCTTAAATTGATATACAGATTCTATGAAATCCAAATGAAAATCCTCGGCGCTTTTACATTTTTTTAAATCTTGATGTGTAAAAATTGTCAAAATGAAATACAGAGAAGTAGAAAAGCAATATGGATAGAAGTGCACATTGGAGGACTTTACTACATGACATCAAGACTTATAATAAAGCTACAGTAATAAAGACAGTGTGATTTTAACTTAAGGATGATCATATAGCTCCATGGAATATACTAGTTAAGAAATAAATCCACATATATGATCCATTCATCAATTCAGTAAATGTCTTTTAAGTCAATAGTGCTAGAAACATTACAAAAATATGTACATATATATATGAAAATACTTCAATTTTACCTCACACCAATAAAATTTTACTTGAAATAGATCACGTACTAAGTGTAATACATTATAAAACTTGTAGAAAAAACATGGACACAATCTTTACAAACTATGAAACAGATAGTAGTTTCTTGGTGACAAATAAAAATACAGTACAAAAGAAAAAATGATAAATTGGACTTCATCAAACTAAAAACATCTTCTTTTCAATAAACGTATTGTAATAAAAAGCAAACCCTATAGTGTCATAAAATATTCACAAACATATATAAAAGATGACTTTTATCCAGAATTTATAATGAATACTGCAACTCAATGATAAAAAAACAAATAAGAAAGGGACAAAATATTTATTAGGTACCTCACAAAATTATATAATATATGACAAGTTATCAGTGAAATGCAAATAAAACCATAGTGAGATGCCACTCACAATCACTAAAATTGTTGAATTGTAAACAAATTGCTGAGGATATGGAACGATCATAAGTCTCACTTATTTCTGTGGAATGTAAAATGGTCAAACACTTTGGAAAACAATTTGAGAACATTGGGAATTGTTCTGACAGTTTCTTACAGAGTATAACACACCTTTTTCAGATGACCCAGCAATCCCATCCCTAAGTATTTATGCAAGAGAAATAAACATCCACATCCATACAAGTAATCTGTGCATGAATGCTTATAGAAGCTTTTTCTGAAACCACTCCAAAACTTGGAAATAAGCTAAGGCCTACAACTTCAAAACCAAAACGATCTAACTATCCTTTAACAGGTAATGAATAAACAAACTGTCCTACCCACACAAAGGAATACTACTCAGTAATGATAGGTACTACTCGTATACCCCAAAGCAAGGATTAACCTCAAAAGCATTTTTCTGAATTAAAAAAAAAAAAAAGTAAATATGAAAGAACGCATATTGTGTCATTTAACTTTATGAAATTCTAGGAAAAGCAAATCTAATCTTTAGTGTCATGAGTAGATGTTCCTGGACCCAGGGAGGGGTGAGGAATGGATAGAATGAGTATGATAATGGTAGTTTCATTGGTGTATATATTTGTCAAAACTACTGAATTTCACACTTCAAATGGGTATAAACCAAAAAAGACTAATTTAGAGAAAAAATAAGCAGATAATAGTACAATGGATTTAGAACTAATCTATTTAGTTCATTTCTAGAGTTAAGCCTGTAGACACAGAAGGACTTGTAAGAGCTCAGAATAGTCACTCCTAAAGCAAATGAAGAAAGAAGTAATTCTCTGTCTTCCTCACCCCCTTTCTTCTCTTCCCTCTTCTTCTCTCCCTCTTATGCACAGATAATATAAATGTAAAACATTTGTGTGATATATGTGCAATTTGCGAAAATAAGGTATTGGGAAGAACATTGGAAAATTTTCAAAAGTTCTTTTTTATAGTAAAAAATATCTTTAAAAATAAGAAGTAATTCACCTCGCTTGACTGTTTCTAAATTGATGAGGAAGGAATAATTTATGAGTCTATTTTTACATATTTAATTGATCTGTAATAGATATAATAATGGGTTACTGTTTTTTCCTCCAAAGTATCTTGTAATTAGTGTAAAATTGTTATAACAAGATTCATGCAAGCCTTAAATCATGATACATTTTTAAATTTAAAACTGCTCCCATGTTTTCCTTTAAGATTGATTTGAGTTAGCAAAATCATAAAGAATCTTACATTTGTGAAGAGGCATCTAACAATTATGACCCTAAAAAGAATCCTTCCATTTAGTTTTTTAACAGGTGGTTAAGCTACAAAATCTTAATCTTTACCAGATTAAATAACAAATGTTTACCCTTCTAAATCTCTACATATCTTACACATTCAGGTATTTCTTTCACATCAAGTATTTCTTGTCCATCTGTCTTTTTTTTTTTTTTTTTTTGTCTTTCACTAATTAGGAAATATATATTTTCCTTCCATCTTTTTACTGTATTGTCATAGCAAAAGAGGTTATTATAACCCAGAAGTTTAGAAAGCCACCAACACTTTATGATACCTTTTATAGTGAGGGTCTATATAGCTAATTATTCTGAGAAAAAAAATAAAAGGGAACAGGGATTTAATTGTGGCAGGGAAACCTAATGGCCATAAACTTCATACTTTGGGGACAATTAAAGCCTGGTGCATCTTGTTGCTTGTTTGTTGCTGTTTATATTGAGTGATTCTGTAGGGTACCCTGGTACTGATAGGATCTCTAGTATGCATAAATATAAATGACAACATTGTTTTCACACCATTACTTAGGTTGAGATAAATAGGGAATTGAATTAAAGTTAATGTTATTTTTTCCACAGCCATGCCCTTGAAAACGTTAAAATAATTAAAAAAATATTCTCAATACTTAAAAAAATCTCAATAGTTACATTCTATAATCTTGAGACACTCTTTTTCTGTTTTACCTTGAAGAAAAAAAATGGTGCATCATTTGAATCCACCAGAAAACTGGTTAATTAGCAAATAACAATGATAATAGCAGGAGAAGTGTCAGTATTAATAATAATAAATGAAAAATCAAGTTTCACTTGGACATTTTGACACTTCCCCTATAGAATAAGGTTGAGGACAACCATACTCGATAGCATTATCCAAACTGAACACTGTCAGAATACTGAAAAGCCTTCCTCAATGGTGAGGGTATATGCCTGAGATAGTCATAGATTGAACAGCACTCACAGAAGTCCCCATGCTGGACAGAGGACAGGAGTCAGAGGATGAAAGAACAAGTTTTCACAACCTTGCATGTTGGCACCACCCCAAATCCAGAATAATATGAATCATGAATAGAATTGCTTTCAGTGAACCTGACCACGGAAAAAAAAGGAGAAGTATCACAATATAGGAATGAGGAAACTGAATTGCTCTCATTGGCAATAACATGGAGTGAGTGCTTGACATGAAGCTTTACATTACTCATTTGCATTGCAAGGTAAAATTTATTTTAGCCTACCTGAATGTTAAGTAATATAAAGTACAATAGAAAATACTTCTTTATAATTCCCTGCAGTTATCCTTTTTTCTATCACCAAAGGCTATCGAACTTTTAATTTGTGTTTCATGAACTACTTTAGCATCCGTACTCCATTATCTGAAGTGGATCTCAACCCTCTACTCAATGATAGTGGTGCTCCAACATTCAGACTCCACTTAATATTTGTCTCTTGGACTCATGGATTTTATCATAGTTGTTTTGTTTCTTTTTGTAAGGACTAGCATGTTTATTGCATTTATTGTTAAACATTTTTATTGTTAATTCAAGATTAACCTCTTTGAATAACTAAAAATGACTGTAATTTTTTTTCATAGGTATATATATAAGTAAAATTATCTGTGTGTGTAAGACATATGTGAGATATTCAATTTCAAAAATGTATTCAACATCTATGTGTATTAGTATGCACATAACAAAATTTTATACAAGCATATTGCATTTTTTAGAAAGTAGGAGAAAAATACACACTATTCCTGTAATTATCAGTGAATATTGTTAAACACAATTTACATTGTTGCACCATATGCCAACTAACAGGATATAAATTATAAAAAGTAAGCAAATTATTATACAAAAGAAAAAAAGATAAATTGCATTATTGTTTCTATCAAGTTTTTATACGAAAAACCACATACTTTCTTGGAATCTATCCTACAGAAAATTGAATAGATGTGAGCAAAAAATATATGTGTAAAGAAAGATGTTCACTGTATATAATTACTAAAAGGATAATTTAAAACAACATCAATTTCCATTGATTAACTACATGATGATATGTATAGACTGAAAATAATTATAAAGACTTGTAAAAGCCATTTGTTTATATAAGAAATATGTACATTTACTGATATTAAGGGAAAGAATCAATAAAGAAACAGCATGATAAGATTATTTTTTCTCTATAAATACATGGCTAGGAAATTTTTACCAGTTAACTTTGTTACATTTGAAACTTTTATGGGCAGCAAGCATTTTTAAAATTCATTTGCTATTGAGAATAAGATATAAACAGTTCAACGTATTCATAGGACCAGGACATATGGATCTAAAATGTTTCATTTTTAGTAATTTATTAATTTTAATCCAACCATTATTATAACCCTAGTTTCTGTAATAAGAAAATTCATTTACTTTAACAAAAACCACTAGGGGCACCTGGGTGGCTCAGTCGGTTGGGCGTCTGACTTCGGCTGGGGTCATGATCTCCGGTTTGCAAGTTCCAGCCCCACGTTGGGCTCTGTGATGACAGCTCAGAGCCTGAAGCCTGCTTCTGATTCTGTGTCTCCCTCTCTCTCTGCTCCTCCCCTGTTCACATTCTGTCTGTCTCTCTCTCTCAAAGATAAATGAACATTAAAAAAAAAAAAAATTAAAAAAAAACAACAGAAACCACTAATAGTTTAGATTTAACAAAATAAATGCAGGGCAGGGAGTGAAAGTAATATATAGGTGAAACACCACTAAGTTTACATCACTTGTGATTCAAAGACAAATTATTAAATAGTACATATAATTTATTTCTTTTTTTGCTAGTTTATTTTAATGAATATTAATATCACACAGACAATTAAATTAAGCCAGAAACATAATCAAGTAAATAATAATCAATGAATTAATAGGCATTTACTGAATCACCAAATGTTTTAAAATTGTATAGTTTTCTGAAAATAAGTGAAATATATGTAAAATGTACTCTATGGACATAGAGTATATTTATGTATATATCATGGCTCTAGACAGAAAGGAAATACAGAAAAAGGAAGCGTATTTATTATTAGATATGAGTCTACATTCAAAGAATAAAATGCATTATATTTTTCATTTTATTTAATGGATACCTGTCCTTGTTACCATGGAAGTACGAATATGAACATACAGTTTGAATAATTTAGAATCCAAGAAAGTGTCCGTAGCTGCTCTCACAATCTAAATGGGGGACAATTGTGTTTATAGTTACTTTAGTTTCCAAGACAACATGATATGCATTCATGTGACTCTATGGAAACCAACAAACTTGTAATTGATGTTCAACCCTTGTGCTAGACAAACTCTGTGGGTTCTCAATATAAATGCTAATAGAAGGAAGGTGGGCAGCTCCCCGCCTCTGTGTTTCAAAATTGTACATCCAAGTCTCAAATTACCTTGGCATATCTCCTACATGGAAGTTCTATATAGATAGAATATTACATTATTATTTATGCCACACATAGAATATGACTTGATTTTTAGTGACAAAATTATTTCTAAACATTTATCAGAAGGAAACGCAGTTTATCCCCATTTCTAATCTACTAGGGTTTTTCTGAATAAAACAAGGTTTTAGGAAAAATTCTTCTAAAAAAATTATAGTAAGAACTTTAACACATCATTCATTAAGAATTGCCAGACTGGATACCTGAAACCAAATTTCCTGCCATTTATATGTTTACTGATTCTGTTTAGCAAAGTTCAGTCCACACAGTAAGAAGATCCTGAAAATCCTCCAACAACAATAACAAAAATGGGCAAAATAAATGGCATAATAGTTATCTCTGATACACCGTCTTTTAATTTCCCTTAAAATCTTCACAAAGGCAAGTTCATACTTTCCATAAATCTAACAATTTTAAATAATTAATATAAAATAATTACAATCTTCTACTAATTGCATGAATATTAATGTGGTAAAGCATGATTGTTAGGAAAGAAGCTCTATGGAGGATTTAGTTCTCATTTTATAATTTCACAAAATTAGATCCATAGGATTTGTGCCATTGAAAAGTAGGCAACATTGGCTGTATTGAATATGCTCACATATGGGAAGAAGCTAGATCCATTTCCTCTCATTTCTTCCTTAAGCAGTGCTCAATAAACAAATTAAGGAGTGATATGAATTTCAACCCAGGAAAAAGCATAGTACTTAGAATAATAAGGTTGTGGGAACAATGGATAACTGGATCCAACATCTATAAATGGAGAAGATATTCACTGTCTTCCAAGTTAACTACGAGATAAAAACCATTCTAATACAAATACTAATGGCAGTGAGATGTTTTGCTAAAATGGCAGTGAGCACTGGTTGGTGATCAAAGGAATCTCAAACAATTTTACTATTGGCAAAAGTTTATTTTTCAGAATTACAATAAATTACCTTCATCTGAGCATCTGTTAGCAAATTAGTAACTAATTCAGGTGAATATACACCTTCCTGATCGATTCCTGGATATTCTTGTAGTGTTGCCAAGAAAGTATAGTATTTATTTTCCCTGTACATTTTAAGAAGTTCACGGAATTAAAAATCATAAAGATACAAAGAAATAATTCCCTTTCACTTCATTCTCGAACCTCAGGCTTACCAAATGAGAATAGGAAGGAGATTAATCTCCCCATACATTAAATAGAATGATACTTGACTATTACTTACTTTGCAGACACAATACCCATTCATAGTTGGCAGGCAGATCATGTACTGAATGTGTTGAATAAAAGAATAATTGAATAATTGAATGAAATAATGTAAGAATAAGTCTTCGGTTATTCCAAGGACTTAGTTAATGAAGATATCCTTAATACCATCAAAGTGTCAATAATTTTGACCTCTATCTCACCAGGTCTTCACAATTTTTATTCAAGATGGGATAAAACTAAATTTTTAAGTGCCTTGAACAAATAATCTTTAATCTATTCATCACATTTGGTGAATTGCAACAAAAGATTCAAAAATGGGTGATATCTGGGTAAAATACCATATGTTAAGAAACACCTCTCCCTAATATTTAGAAGTTTAAAGGCTTACAAGAATTCTGACATATGTTGTCTGAATTCTACAGAAATTTCACTAACAATTGTGAAAATGGAAATAAACTGAGTAATCATTAGTTTAACTATACTTCTACAGTACAAGGGAAGATAGAAAGATGATGCATTCTTTCCTCATTAGCTAACTTTCAAACCAGGGGTTGTCAGTCTATATCAACCAGAGAACAAGGCAGACATCCTTCTATTTCACGTATGAGGAGATTTATCCGCTTCCTATTCTCATTAGGTAAGCCTGAAGTTGGAGAATGCAATGAAACGGGATTATTTCTCTGTATCTTCATATTCTGTGAACTTCTTAAAATGTATAAGGAAAAAACAGTTACTGTATTTTCTCGGTAACCTTACAATAAGAACTTCAGAAACTGTTTTCAAAAAGATATTAGTTGAAAGCTACTTTTGTTGCCTAGAGTCAACTTTGGTCTTAAAACTACCTTAATGTATTCCAGGATGTGTATCTGGAATATCACATGTGTATATATCACATGTACCTGCAGTTTTAAAGGAAAGGAATCACTAAGGTCTTTTAAAAGACATCCACAAGGGATGTTACCTGGTTATGCTATTCATTTTTAATTTGAATGCATTTTCATGTATAGCATCCTCTTGTAGCAATTACAGTTTTGAAAATGTGGGTATGAAAAAAACTGTATACTTAATTCAGTATAACTTAAAGTATTTATGGAAAAGAATCTTGCCTTATGGATTCAATAAACAAAAATAACTTTAGGAAATCGTATAGCTTAACATTCCATCGTTACCTAGGAGAAAACCAAGATCCAAAGATTAGTGACTAGCCCGCATTCAAGTAGTCTGTTACTTTAAAAACTAAAGTAATGCAAAATTATAAGTCAGACTGAGAAAGACAAATACCATATGATTTCACTCACATGTGGAATCTAAAACACAAAACAAGTTAATAAATACCAAGCAAAATCAGACTTGTAAATACAGAAAACAAACTGATGGGGGTGTTTGAATGGTTCAGTCTGTTGGGTGTCTGATCACCTCAGGTCATGATCTCACGGTTCAGGAGTTCAAGCCCCACATCCTCTGTGCTGACAGCTCAAAGCCTGGAGCCTGCTTCTGAATCTGTCTCCCTCTTTCTCTGCCCTGTCCCAGCTTGCAAGCTCTCTCTTTCTCTCAAAAATAAATAAACATTAAAAAAAAAGAAAGAGAAGAAAACAAACTGATGGTTGTCAGAGGGGAAGGGATGAAAAAATGGGTGAATGGAAGTGGGAGATACAGGTTTTCAGTTATGGAATGAATAAGTCATGGGAATATAAGGCAAAGCATAGGAAATATAGTCAATGATATTGTGTGTATTTTATAGTGTTGTATGATGACAGAGGGTAGCTACACTTGTGAGCATAGCATAGCATAGAGAGCAGTTGAATCACTATGTTGTACATCTGAGATTAATTTAACATTGTGTGTCAACTGTACTTATTTTTTTTTAATTCACTGCATAATTTTCTTGTACAACCATACTCAAGATGTTATGAAATAAATTACTATTTGTTATAAAGGAAAATCTTAAAACCACATCTGTTCTTTGTAAGTTTAGTAATAGATAAATTTCCCCAAAATTTTCCAAGTACCTGTGCCAAGATAGTTATCTATATGAAGATCAAAGATCAAAGATAGTCATCTAAATAAAGCTCTTTTTTACACTAAAAACATCATTTCTTCAGGAGTGCTTCTCAGGAGCACACTAGTATTGTTTTCTCCCTTTACATCTAAAGATCTACGCATACACACACACACACACAAACACACACAATGATTGTAACTTGATATAATATTATAGGCACACATACATACACAAAAAAACCTTACCATGCTTTATGAAAGTGAGTATTATTGGGAAATTGCAGTTCAAAATGGTGATGTAGGAAGACTGAACTAACCTCTTTCATGGACCACACCAAATTATATCTGTTAATAGAACAATTCATCCTGAAGATCAGAGGGCTGAGTAAACTGCTACTGAACAACTAAAGACAGAGAGAACAGCAAGAAAACAGCAAGAGAGACAGTTTAAAAGAGTAGCATATACAGCCACAGCTCCAGACAGCCAGCAAAAGTCACTAAGCATACACATAGTCTGCACAAGAGTCACCATTCACAAGATCACTCTTTCAACTTTAGGAGAAGTAACCATTTTGCCTAATCCATAGAAATAAATACAAAAGTCAAGCAAAATACACTCCAAAAGAAAGAAAAAGAAAAAAAATCAATAAAAGTATTAAATGAAACAAAGTAAAACAATATGCGAGATAAAGAACTTAAAGTAGTGGTCATAAAGATACTGGGCTGGAGAAAAGAAAGGAAGTACTTAGTGAGACCTTTAATAAAGAGATAGAAAATGTTAAAAAGAATCAGAGTGGAAGAATACAATAACTGATACAAGAAAACACACTAGAAGGAATCGACAGTAGATTAGAGAATGCAGAGTATCATATCAGCAATCTGGAAGACAGGGTAAAGAAAAAGCACACAAGTGGAACAACATAAAAAGAAAAGTTTTTCAGAGGGAGGCAAACCATGAGACTCTTAAATACTGAGGGTTGATGGGTGGGGCAGGGGAGAGGGGAAAATGGGTGATGGGCATCGAGGTGGGTATTTGTTGGGATGAGCACTGGGTGTTGTACGTAAGTGATGAATCACTTGAATCTACCCTTGAAACCAAGAGCACAGTGTATGCACCGTATGTTAGCTAACTTGGCAATAAATTACATTAAAAAATAATAATTAATAAATAAAAAGTCAAAAAAAGAAAAAGAAAAGAATTTTTTTTTAATGAGGATAGATTAAGAGATCTTTTGGACAACATCAAGCAAACAAACATTTCCATTAATTATAGTAGTCCCAGAAGAAGAAGAAGAAGGAGATAAAGGTGTAGAAAATTTATCTGAAGAAATAATAACTGAAAACTTCCCTAACCTAAAGAGGGGAATAGGGAAATAGACATCCAAGTCCAAGAAGCACAGAGAGTTGCAAAAACACCAAAGCACATGGCACATAATAATTAAAATGTCAAAGGTCAAAGATAGAGAATCCTAAAAGTAGCAAGAGAAAAGCAAACACTTATTTACATGAGAGAACCTATTATACATAAAATGTGGAGAAGGAAATAAAAGGGAAGAGAAGACAAAAAAGAAAAACATATTTTTTTTACAATGTGTTTGAACTTAAATGACCATCAAACTGATATGGACTCTTATTAGGATGTTAAATGCAAATCTCATGGTAACTGCAAACCCAAAACCTATGGTTAGACCATTTTGCCACAAAAAAGAAAGAAAGAAAGCTAAACAAAAAATTATAGATATGTATCAATCACAAAGAAAGGGAGAAAAAGAAGAAGAAAGGAACAAATAAAAACTAAACTATAAAAACAATGAGAAAACAAAATTTTAAATGGCAAAAGTGCATACTGATCAATAATTACTTTAAATGTAAATGACCTAAATGCTTCAATCAAAAGACATAGAGTGGAGGAATAGACAAAAAAGCAAGACCCGTCTATATGCTACCTATAAGTGACTCACCTTAGACCTACAGACACATACAAAATGAGAGTGGAAGGATCAAAAAACATTTACCATGCAAATAGGAGTGGGGGGAAAAAAAAGCTAGGGTAGCAATACTTACATCAGACAAAATCAGACTTTAAAACAAAGATTGTAACAAGAGATGAAGAAGGGCCTAACAGGGATGCCTGGGGGGCTCCATTGGTTAAGCTTCCAACTTCAGCTCAGGTCATGATCTCAAGGTTTATGGGTTTGAGCCCTGGGTTGGGCTCTGTGATGACAGCTCAGAAGGAACTTTCTTTAGATTCTCTGTCTCCCTCTCTCTACCCCTCCCCCACTACTCACTCTCTCTCTCTCTCTCTCTCTCTCTCTCTCAAAAAAAAAAAAAAAATTAAAAAAAAAAAAACGAATGAAAAAATAAAAGGACCTAACTTTATGATAAAGGGATCAATCCAACAAAAAGGTATAACAATTCTAAATATTTATAAACCCAACCACTGGATAACATAAACACATAACATAAACACATAAAGCAAATGTTAATGGACATAAAGAGAGAAACTGATGGTAATACAATAATAGTAGGGGACTCAACATTCCACTTATGTCAACGAATAGATCATCCAGTCAGAAAATCAAGAAGGCAGCAATGTTTTGAATGACATATTGGACCAGATGGACATAACAGATATATACAGAATATTCCATCCAAAAATAACAGAATGCACATTCTTTTCAAGGGCACATGGAATATTCTCCAAAATAGATTACATATTAGTCCATAAAACAAGACTCAATAAATTTAAGAAGATTGAAATCATACCATTCATTTTTTCAACCACAATGGTGTGAAAATGGAAATAAATTGCCAAAAAAAAAAAAAAAAAAGGAAAAAACCACAAACACATGGAGACCAAACAACACAATACTAAATCGACTAATGGATCAATGAAGCAATCAAAGAAGAAATAAAAAAAAAAATACATGGAAACAAAAAAGCTCCAAAATCTCTGGGACACAATAAAAGCAGTTCTAAGAAGGAAGTATACAGCAATACAGGTATACCTCAACAAATGAGAAAAATCTCAAACAATATAACCTTATGCCTAAAAGAACTAGAAAAAGAAGAACAAGCAAAGCCCAAGGTGAGTAGAAGAAAAGAAATAATAAAGATCAGTGCAGAAATAAATGGCAGAGACTAAAAAAAAATAAATTAAATTAAAAAAAAGAAAAGAAAAAAAATAGAAAAAATTGATGAAACCAAGAGCTCGTTCTCTGAAATGATAAGCAAAATTGACAAACCCTTAGCCAGACTCATCAAAAAAAAAAAAAAAAAAAAAGAGAAAGGAACCAAATAAAATCAGAAGAGAAGTAACAACTGATATCACAGAAATGCAAAGAATTATAAGAGAATACTATGAAAAATTATATGCCAACAAACTGGAAAACCTACAAGAAATGTAGAAATTCCCAGAAATATATGATCTTCCAAAACTGAACCAGGAAGAAATAGAAAATCTGAATATATGAATTATAAGTAATGAAATTGAATCAGTAGTCAAAAAACTGCCCAAGAAATAAAGATCCAGGACCAGATAGATTCACAATTTTACTAGACATTTATAAAAGACCTAAATACCTATTTTCCTCAAAGTATTCCAAAAACTTAAAAAAAAAAATAAAAGAAAGCTTCCAAATATATTCTACGGGGTTAATACTACTCTGATACCAAAACCAAAGCCATCACAAAAGAGAAAACTACAGACCAATATTCTGATGAATATAGATGGAAATATCCTCAACAAAATATTAGCAAACTTCATACAACAATACATTAAAAAGTCATTCACCACAATCAGGTGGGATTTATTCTTGGGTTGGAAGGAAGATTCAGTATTTGCAAATCAATCACCATTACACCACATCAGCAAAACAAAGAATAAAAATCATATGATCATTTCAATAGATGCAGGAAAAGCATTCAACATGATTCAACATCCATTCATGGTAAACACTTGCAGTAAAATGGGGTCAGAGGGAACATACCTCAAAAATGAAGATTACTAGACATACCCAGGATCAGTGATGCTGCATTTTTTCCTCTGGTTTAGCCTTTATGCAGTATTATAGTTTCAAGTGTAGTTGAAGAACCATTTGTGGGCGACCTCAGTGTATTTTTTTAAAAGCAGTATAAATTAATGCCACACAGTAAAACATGTAATGTTTGAATTTTTCTAACATTAGGATTTATTCAAGAAGTTTTTGTAAAACTGATTTCCTCTTCTCCCATTGTTTTTAACCTATGTTATAATTGGGAGATAAATTAAGACTTTTTTAAAAAAATAAAACATGTCTGCCCAGGCTTTGAGATTTTTCCAAATCCTGCATGAAATTTGAAGCTACTTTCCTGTGTTCAGTTTAAGCTTGTGGCTGAACAATAATCCAAGATTGTGAGATCTGACTGCATCTAAGATATTGCCATTGGTAGGAATTGTTCTCATCCAGGCATTTAATTCTGTGAGGCATTTGGAAACATCCACTAGGTCTGTTCATTTACTTGTTCTTATTGTAATGCAAGTCCTTTTAAAAAATCATATGTTTGCCTGTGTTTCACCAATCAAGACATAATGAAATTTCCCAAACCTTTGGGTAAGAGTTAGATTTCCTCAAAGTTATAAAAGCCATAAATAAACTAAGATCTATTACTCAAAGAAATGAGTCTTCTCTGAAAAATTCTATATTCCAGATGAGTGGTACAGTTTAAAACTAAGTTTTTTTCTTCTCTTTTTTAAGTCTTTTGTATTTTCATTATCAAAATATATAGCTCTAACTAGCAAATGATTTTTGACGGGGAGAAAAATATGATTCATTAAGATACCTTGAAAGCTTTTATAAACATCACCTCAAACTTTAAGAACATAAGTTGATCATGCCATTAGCAACGTAAAGAATGAGTTCTGTCATAGGTTGGAGGCTCTGTTTAACTCTTGAATGTTAGCAAAAGGAAAGTTATGGAATTCTCTAAACTAGGCTCCTGATATGGCATGAAATGAGTTACTTTACCTCGTTAAACCTTACAAAAACAAGATAAAAACCATTTGACTTCTGGAACAAGGCCAGTGCAATAATTTTATGATTCCACATGATTTTATTTTTTTACATATATTCTCTGCTGAGTTGTCATGACAAATCAGTCCTGCTTAGTAGTATAAACTCCTTAACTCTAGGTTAGCCCTTAACGTCTGTAAGTTAAAAACAAAATGAAGTGATTGCAATGAAGGCCACTAATAAATAGGAATTTTTTCCATCGTGGAAGAGAACGGGAGATATAGAAGTAATAGGCCTTTGATATTAGAGCAGTAATCCAGTAATCCTGAATTAATTTACCCATAAATGAGTTGATGTCTTGTAAAAATGAATAAATAAAGAACCTTAAGGAATGGGAAACAGAGTTACCTCTTTGGGGGCAAAGGGGGAAACATTTAGGTGTAGTTATTGTACTTGGTTACAAAAAGAAATCACAGCACATACATATTTTAGTACTTGAGAGATGAATATTAAAGGGAAATATATTAAATCTAGTAAAAATTCTTCATTACATTTTTTTTTAATTCTCTTAAGGATAGTTCCAAAGTCAATGGATTTGGAAATTACAAATATTCATAACTTAAAGTTAACAATCTAAGTTAGACTCTTTAGTATTTTACTTAGGACTTACCATTGCAAAACTACCGAAGATAGACAAATTTTCAGATGTGGTCCTTTTCTCCAATATTTTCTAACTGGCATACTAGAAAAATGAGTTTATTGATCTCAGAGATAAGCAAACATATTTTGGTTTACCCATTCTAAGAAATAAAGAGTTCTTCTTGGGGTTAAGAGATTTATAGCAACGTTTTATTAGCATTTATTTCTTTTACTTTTACTATGTGCTTTTTCCCCTTACCTTTTAGATGCATTTAAGATTACAAACTTGTCTATAAATCAGTCAAGCAGTATTTATTAACTGCTTACTCTTTGGTTCCAAGTTTAATCATTCAGCTCTATATTCAATCACATCTATAATTTATCATCACATCTAATATTCTGTCTGCATGAGAAAATTCTAGGCATATTTCTTGATAGATTTTTATTTTTAATCCCACAAGCAGTACCACTAAAATTATGAGATACTTGCAGATACATTAAAGTATTATTTTAGAATTATCTGTGGCTTTTTTTCATTGTCTTATTGAAAAGCCTCATGAAATAGTTTCATTCAGGATTCATTATCTGATTAATGTGAAACCTAATGTCTGCAATTAGGACACATTTCAATAAATTAGTAAATTAAAAGTGCCCACCTTGCACCTGTATTGCACTGGATCGTTATCTCATTAGACTTCTTTTAATTTATTTTTTATTTGAAGATTTTTGGTTTGTTTGTTTGGCTTTGGTGACCAATGTCCCTTAGTCAAACTCTACATGCTAACAGAGACATGCAGCTACTATTTTTTCTGTTTCAATATATACAAAATAGACTAAAGAGATTTCCTTTATTGGAAATGGTGGTAAAATAAAGACCAGATACACTGTAAACACTGTAAACAAAACAATGAGGATCTGAACCAAATACATATAATGATAGTTTCCAGACATTAAATAATACACAGAGCATGACTGGGATCTGAGAAAAGAAACAAGCCATGTGAGCTCAATGACTAGCCTAACTAGTAAAATATTTGGAGGAGGGAGGAAGGAGTAGGGAGGGGACATCTTAAAGAACCTAGAAAACCTAGAGACCTTGCTGAATTAAGAGGACAGAGACTGTGGTTGGGGAGTAGAATAGCTCTTCCAACTGGAAAATGTGAGACAGAGTTTGATAAAGGAGGGAGATACAGAAACAGCTACAGATATTTAAGTAAAGTTTGCCTTATTTAAATAAGATCCTTTGCTGGGTTCCTGACCACTCAGCTATAGTGAGAAACTTGACAAGGCCAGGCAAAGAACCTCAAGGAATTGTAAGATGAAAAATTCCGAAAGTTGAAGCAAAAGAGGGATACATTCAAACTCCAACAAGGCAGAGTGAAGAACTCCTAGAGGTTAAATAGGTCATACATTAGAGACCACAAAGGGATAACAACTGTAGTAGAATTGAAATATTCTTAAAGTGAAGACTAATTTAGACCTTCTATAGAAATGCTTAAAAATAGACTTCAAAGTAGGGGCACCTGGGTGGCTCACTCGGTTGAGCGTCTGACTTTGGCTCAGGTCATAATCTCATGGCTCAGGGGTTTGAGCTCCACATGGGACTTGCTGCTGTCAGTGCAGAGCCTGCTTCAGATCCTCTGTCTCCCTTGCTCTCTGCCCCTCCCCAACTTGTGCGCTCTCTTGCACGCACGCTCTCTCTCAAAAATGAGTAAACATTTAAAAATAAAATAGACCTTAAACCATCAAATTGATCTACAAGTAACTGCAGGTTAAAACAAGCTTCACATTCTTTCAAGGAGCTGACTGAATCCAGTCAACCCGTAACAGTTATAAGGTCCATCATCCTATCAAAATAAATATTAGAGCTATGGAGCCATATACAATAGATACATAATGTATGATGTCATATATATGAATTTCTAAAATCAAACAGAATAAAAATAAACAAGTGTAATATATAGTGGAGAAAGCTGATTTGTCATTTGCAGAGGTAGAAGGATTGTGTAGGGTCTTAAATGGGAAGGGGTACAAGGCAACATTTTAGAATTCTATATATTTATTGTTGTGGCCATGATTACAGGGATACATAAATACATACATTTGTTAAATTTTTTAGACATGTGCAGAGGTGCCTGGGTTGGCTAGGTTTGTTAAGCATCTGAGTCTTGGTTTCTGCTCAGGTCATTATCTTATGGTAGTGAGATCAAGTCCTGCATCAGGCTCCAAGCTGACAGCATAGATCCTGCTTAGTGTTCTCTCTCCTCCTCTCTCTCTCTGTCCCTCCCCTGTTCATTGTCTTGCTCTCTGTCTCTCAAAATAAACTTAAAAAAAAAAGTTTTATATGTGTGTTTATTTAATATCATTGCACTTGGTTTTATTTACAAGCTACATGAATAGAACTTATTGAAAATAGATGAAGGGGATTTAGCATTATATATTATACATTATTTTAATTAACAGCATTGCTTAATTTAAAAAGGAAGGAACTGATGTAAGAAACAAAATTTTGTTTTAAATATTTGTGGGGCGCCTGGGTGGCGCAGTCGGTTAAGCGTCCGACTTCAGCCAGGTCACGATCTCGCGGTCCGTGAGTTCGAGCCCCGCGTCAGGCTCTGGGCTGATGGCTCGGAGCCTGGAGCCTGTTTCCGATTCTGTGTCTCCCTCTCTCTCTGCCCCTCCCCCGTTCATGCTCTGTCTCTCTCTGTCCCCAAAATAAATAAAAAAACATTGAAAAAAAAATTTAAAAAAAATAAATAAATAAATATTTGTAGCAAGTTTAAAAACAGAAATTATTTGCAAAGAAAAAAAAAAAAAAAAAGCAGGAATCAGAAAATAGCCGTTTTAGAGGTTGAACTCAGATTGACCAATCAGACCAATCAGGGAGTGGATGTTTTATTCTGAGACTAGTAAGAAATAAAGGAACAAACGTCAAACTCAGAGAATTTTCTGGTTAGAAATTTATTCCTGGTCCAAATTTGATTCTAAAATATCAGAGCTTTCTTTTCTTAAGGGCAAGAAAAACTAAGACAGCTCTCCTTAGCTACTATACAGCTAAAAGCAGAGCTGAACTAAGAAAAAGAACCAGTTTTCTCAGGTAATTAGGTCTGTGAGGTGAAAAGAATAGATACTGAAATTGGTTTTCATATTTTTGTTTTTATGTCAATATTTTTCATATATCATATTGGTTAATATAACATAAAGTTCATATACTCTAAATAGTGGTGGAGGAAAGTGATGGATGGCCTGCTTCAAAGAATGGATTCTAAAAGTAATATGTCCAAGGCATTTTCTAAAGAGGAAATATAAATATATATATATGTGTATATTTATATATGTATGTATATTTATATATGTATGTATATATGCATGTATATGTATATTTATATATGTATGTATATATGTATGTATATATGTATATTTATATATGTATGTATATTTATATATGTATGTATATGTATATGTATGCATATATGTATATATATGTATGTACAAATATATGTATATGTATATGTACATATATGTGTGTATATTTATATATGTATGTATATGTATATTTATATATGTAAGTATATAAAACATTCTTGTTTGATGAGATATGATGGGATTTTACTACTGCTTATTGAAATGACAGAAATATAAGCTCATTTGGAGGATGTTCCAGACATAAATGTTAAAAGTGTACAGTGCATAAATCTCCTGGAAGTCTCTCTAGTGTTTCTGATAAATCTAGTAGAAGAATGAGGACTGGTGGGAGAGCAAGCCCTCGAGGCAGCCGCCCAGAGTGGCAAGGCTTCCTGGAGGCAGCGCTTGGTATGCTGGACCTCACCGTTCTAAACATCATTAAAGTTCACTTTTTTTTAATTTTTTTAATGTTTTATTTATTTTTGATATGGAGAGAGAGTACGAGCGGAGGAGGAGCAGAGAGAGAGGGAGACGCAGATTCCAAAGCAGGCTCCACGCTCTAAGCTGTCAGCACGGAACCCAACGTGGGGCTCTAACCCACGAACTGTGAGATCATGACTTGAGCTGGAGTTGGACACGTAACCGACTGAGCCACCCAGGCGCCCCAAAGTTCACTTTTGAATTTTTTTAACAATATCCCAAGTGACTTAGCAAAACTAGAAGTCTGTATCATGTAATTACTTTGGACCAGGCTCATAAATATTATTTATCTTGGCCCTAGACTGCTTTAAAGATATCTCACAGAAGATCCATAAGGGTTTTGAGTAAAATCTCTGTTCCAGTCATTGGCTTTGCTTCTTGCATGGTTAGTGATGATGGCCACATCAGAAAGACTTTTAGAATAGCAGAATGATGAATCTTACATAGATATAGAATCATTATGTAATGTTTAAAATACTATGTAATTTTGAATAATTTTGAGGTTAAATTTTTTTTAAAAAATCTTTGACCCATTTAAAATGATCTGGCTCAAGGGCTGGTCCTACATATGACATTTGTATTTCAAGGTTTGGGAAAAATAACCATAACTCTGCTGATAAGCACGGTTGCGTTTTATGATCTGTGACTACGATAGCATATTAACCATAAAATAGTGGTGCATTGTTTAATGTAGATGACTCCTAAGAGAGCTTCTTTTTGTACTCTTGATTTATGCTCCTAAAGCAAAGATAAATGTCCTGCTTAAACATTTTATTACAGTCATACTCATGTATGATCTTGTCTAAGGAAGCCATAAGAATTATGAAAAAAGTGTATAGGACACATAATTTCATGCTCTATTGATACAGAAGGTCGGCATCTACTTTGGTGAATCTGACAATATCTTGACTTTAGGTTTTTTAACTGCCATGTTTTCCTGTGATAAACACTTATCAGTGACTTAGATATTTTTTTCTCCTCTAAGAACATCTCCTTTAATGTTGTGTGGTTATAAATTAAAATTTGAGAATATATACATGAAAAGTTTACAATAAAAAATTCCATTTTATCCTTCTACATAAAGGATAACATTGAATTTCTACTTATCCTTATGAGTTTTGGAGGATTATGCTTTTCCTCTTTTCTCCTCACTTTGCCTCTTCTCTTCCTTTGCCTCCAGCAACTAGGCTCTTCTTGTCATCTGAAGCCATAATTCGACTCACACCAGTCATTATTAAATGTAACCTAACATTATATTGATTTTTTCTGATGTCTGATTCTGGGATTGTCACTTTCATTGTGTGTAGATGCCCATCTGTGTTTTATCAAAGTTATTTAAACTGAGTTTCCTCTTTCTCTTGATTACTTTTCAACATCTGCTCTCAAGTCATATTCACTCTATATTTATATTTTAAGAGATTCTTATTTATTTTTATCTTTGCATATTGTAATGGCTCTTTATAATGAATACACTTAAAAATATATTAGCTATTCTGAGATAGTCCACAGTATATATGATTTAGCATTCTACAATGACATGTGTTCAAATTGTCAATGTCTATATACTTTTACTTAAAGAACTATAAATATATAATACAGATACATATACATTTATATGCATAGACATATATACAATAAATATGTAGACCTGTATGGTGAAAATGTAGAAACAATATCTATATCTATGTCTGTATCTATATCTATATCTATATCTATATCTATATCTATATCTGTATCTGTATCTGTATCTGTATCTATACGCTAAACAGCATAATAAATGGAACATTATCAGTAGCATTTTGTTTATGTCTCCTTACATTGGGTCATTCATCACACCCAAAGAAAATCATTGTCAAATTAGCGTTTGCTATTCCTCCACTTACAGGCTGTAACTAATGTATACTGTCTAGCTTTGCATGGTTTTGAAATTTCAATACATGAAGTATAACTATATGTGATACTTTGCAACCTGCTCTTTCACTCAATTTTACACTCCTGACAATGACATGGATTTGCACTTCTCCAGTTCACTTGCTTTTTACTGTTGTTTAATAGTTCATTTTATGAGTGTTCCATGATTCATTTTTCTATTCTTTGTTGATAGACATTTAGTTATGCCAGGGCTTTTGTATTATAAATGCTGCTATAGATATTTGGAGGCATGTCTCCATTTGTATTTGAACGAAAACTTCTTTGAGGACATTGGCTGAGATCGTTGCTTCAGTTTTACCTGATTACTTCAAATCATGCCCACACTGATTTTCTCAACCACAGTGCCATTGTAAACACCTAGGTTCTTATCTTCACTGATGGTTAGCATGTCAAACCCTTCAATTTTCATCTGTTTGGTGAGTTTAAATTAGTATTACTTTGCAGTTTTAATTTGCATTTTCCTCTGAAGAATAAGGTTAAATAAAATTAATTTCATTTTAAAGTAATTTCATTTGAGCAAAAACTAATTTTACTTCAAAGTTTACAGGAGTAGCTTTTGATATCTGCTATATTAGTAAAACATTCCATTTGAGAAACAAAATGGCTCATGATTCAAAAATGATGAATGAAATAATGTCATCTCTGTTTTATTTTTGTTAAAAAGTACATTCAATCTTTTGTGAAAATGATTAATTGGATGCCTTAATTTTAACTGAAACATAATTGAAACAGTAACTCATTTTTTATTATGTTTCAAAATCTATAGTGCAAAAAACCCACTAATTTTAATTTATTTAAAATGAAAATGGACTCGTTTTAAATTTACAAGTAAAGCTGAAACCAGGAAAGGCACAATTTTGTATGAACTCATTGGAAAAGACCATTAGTATTTAGTAAATAACATCATAGGAAGAGTCAAGTTATGGCTATTTTCCATTAGAAAGATTTTTACATTCTCTTTTGGGTTACTTTTTAATTTTTCTTTTTCTTTCATTTATCTTTTAAAAATGTCTTATGGATTCACTCCTTTAAAACAAAGACATTCATAGAAATGTCATTAAATCTTGCTTATCATTTAATAAGTAAATTTTTATAATGTCAAGAGTAATGAGATTGCCAATCAGTGAAATATGTGGTGTATTAAAATGTACATATGAAACGGCAGTATCAGTGAAAATGCCATAGCCTTAGGAACTTTGATTGAAATAAACTCAGTTTTCACAAATAAAAATTAAAAAGAAAAGTGTGTTTGCAAATATGAATAAATCCAGAGGCACCTGTGTGGCTCGGTCAGTTAAGTGTCTGACTTCAGCTCTGGTCATGATCTCACAGTTCATGAGATGGAGCCTGTGTGGGGCTTTCCACTGTCAGCACAGAGGTCATTTCTGATTCTCTGCCCCCCTTCCGAACTCTTTCTCTCTGTCTCTCTCGAAAATAAATATTTAAAAAAATATATCAATAGGTCCTAAAGTGTTATATCATGTATATTAAGTAAAGAAAATTCTATATCCAGATTTAATATATTATTAGGGAATCTGAGAAATAACCCATCTCCATACTTGGAATCTTAAATTTTTATAAAAGGATTACTTCATGATATATGAAAATAGTAATAAATTTAAATATTGCTTCTTACTTTTACTAGTTATCTACATTGCACATGCAATTATCTCAAACTTCAGTGGGTGAAAACAACAATTAACATTGATAATTTCACAGTTTCTATGAGTCCGTTTGGAAGCGGGTAAACTGGGTAGTTTTGGCCCAAGGTCTTTCAGAAGCTACAGATAGATTTTAGCCATTGTAGCAGTCATCTTAAGGATTGACTGGGGCTGGAAGATTTGCTTCCAACTTGACTCAGGTAGCTTAGCTAGCAGGTTGGTGCTGGCTGTGGTCAGGGGCTGTCAGTTTCCTTCAGCATAGGCCCACCCGTCAGGCTGTTTGCATTTCCTCACAAATGGACAATTGTCTTCATTCCAGCTAGTGATGCATGAGAAAGCATCCTAGGACAAGCAACATTTTTTTTTTACCCTAGAAAGCAAGCTTCAGACGTCTCATGCCTTTGCTAATGCCATATTCTGTTGGTCACAGAGATTAATTTTGATATAATGTGTGAAGGAATCTTCATAAAGGTTTGAATAATAAAAGGTGAGGTTCATGGAGAGCCAGCTTGGAGGCTACTGCATTCCTTTTCAAACTGTATATTCTTTTCATTTACTTCTCATCTTTAGTCTTAGTGTTAAAAAACAAACACAACAAAATTAAAAAAAAATGAAAACTAAAAAACGCCTCTTATTAATGATACTTTATTGTAATATGATTAGGGTGGTTTCAGTGGTTCATGGAATTTTATGGTAAAAATTTTATGGTACTATGGAATAGTAAACTGTAGTATTATCCATCCTTTTTATACTAGGATGAGCTAAGGATGTGACCTAAAGATTTGGTAATAAAAGAAAAAATCATCAAGATCATCAAAAAGACAGAAATGTTTGCCTTAGAAGATGCTGTATGAAAATTAAGAAAAATAAGAATAATGGAGAGGTTTAACTCTGTTTTACAAATTTACTCAGGCCAGTTTACACGATTCATGAATAAATTTATATAAAGGGATTCACAAGTGGAGATACTGAATGTCTTTAAGCCTAATCTTAACATTTCAAAATTGTGGTTCATGTACAGGTATCTTTGTACTTGGGTAGACAGAATTCCACAACTATACCAAATAATTATACATCATTATTATAGACAAACACATTAGAAATTTAAACAAAAAATAATAATACATAAAAATAACAATAGAAATGGGAAAAAATGATGCCTAATATTATATACTACCTGTCTTTTTGACTCGCTAAGCTACATTGGTTTAATTGACTAAATTTACTTCAACTTATTTTAAACCATTGAGCATTGTGATAAGCATGCTAACAATATTTTGCTTTTGTTTTGTGATTTAAAATCTAAAACTTGTTTAGAAAATATTTCAATGGGTCCTTACTACTACTTTTAAGGTAGAAATTGTTATCCTCACTTCATCAATGAGGACATTAAGTCCCTGAATGCTTACCTGCCTAGCTCAAAGTCTTTCAGGGCCTAAGCTGAAGAGTTTGGGATTTGACATTTCCTTTTTTTATTCCAAGTTAAAGCTCTACCTATGAAACCAAATTACTTATTATAGTAATAATGCATTATAAAACAGTATGTCCCAGATCTTACTCTTTTGAAGTTCCTATTCTTAATAAAAATACTTGGAGTTATAAAGAAAAGAGCTAGTTATTAACTATTAGAATAATAAGGCCATCATTTTAAATGGAATAATATTTCTTTTTTAAAGAACATCATTCAACAACTAAATATAAAAGCATGTCATAGTGTTATTTGCCTATCAAATGAGGTCCTCATGATTCATATTATTATAATTTACACAATGGGATACAAATAGATGATCTATTATGTTCTCTGTTTTTATACTGTAATGATGAGGATGACGATGATGGTGATAATGATGGACTATGGTCTAGTGTGCCTGGAGCATGAACATAAACATATTATAGTTGAAGACTAATTTCTGTTCTCTGAAAGAATGTATTCATTTTACTGTGACATAATTCAGAATAGAACATATTTTTATCATCTGCTTGGTTTCATATTCATATCTGTGAAAATGTAAAATTGATTAATGTTTTCCTAGTGATAGAAGAGTTGTGAATTTCCTTGATGTTTTTGAAGCACTGAGGAAGTGTTATGCAATTCACACCCACTTTATTCTCAATTATTCAAAGTAATAGAGAAAAAGTATGGAACGGCATTTCTCACATCAGAGCTAGCTGACAGAATATACAATTAGGCTTGATTCATAGCATTTATTAAAATTTCCATTTAATTGCTAATTAGTCTGTATAGATTTGTAAATGTAGGAACTGGCACTTGTATCATTTTTTTTTTCCCTAATGCTCAGCACAGCAGAGAGCATTGAAATTTCTGTAGAGTAAAATCACAGTGATTCTTCATTATGCCCTGTGGTAGTCATAAAAATAATTATGGATTCACTAGTCCATTTATTTTCTTAACATTCTTTGTGTCAATCTCTTACTCCCCCTCCCCCCCCACCAACATAATATGTGGGAAAAAATCTTAGATTTTATATTAGAACTAGAAGCATAATGTAAGTCAATTTCCTTGTTTTATGAAGTAGGAAATCAATATCCAGAGAAACTATTACATATTCTGCATTTCCACACATCCAAGTCATCAACAGAATTCTAACTGATATTAGAATGAAATTTGTTTCCATTTTAAGATTGCTGTTGTTAATAAATTAAGTCTAATTTATTTTCACTTTGATTCTGGTTAATTGGACAATGAACAAAATTCAGAATATTTATACGTAGTTCAGAAGATAGACCTTAAGACATTTGAATTTTTTCCTTCCTTCCTTCCTTCCTTCTTTCTTTCCTTCCTTCCTTCCTTCCTTCCTTCCTTCCTTTCTTTCTCTTCCCTCTCTTCCTTCAGTCCCTCCATCCTTCTGCCTTCTTCTTGACATTTCAAAATTGTTTAAGGACTGAATTCTATCATCTGGCCTTTCCAATTTAAAATCTTTTATTTATTAAAGAATAAGGACAAAACCACCAACACATCTAAATATTATGGCCAAACCCCGAATGTCTATGAATTGATAATTTTTAGGCTTAATATCACAAGGGAAATGTTTCATATGACTTAGCCATTTTTGTCAGTACAGTGAAGAAATGAAATGTGTTAAGACCATGGTTTTGGGAGCTGAAAGAACACGGAAATGATCCTGGCTTTACTCTCACTACTTAGGGTCTTGAGTAAGTTATTTAATCTCTGTATGCCTCAGTTTATTTATCTATAAATAAGGGAAACCCATAGTGTTTGTGGCATAGAAGTGTTATGATATTTAACTAAAATAGTTTATGTAAACCCTTAGCATACTGTATGGAGCTTTGTAACAATTCTATAAATGTTGGCTATCAACATGTATGAGATTATAATTATAATTATTCCTCCACACGAGCTACTTGACTCGTCTAATCTATGTATGTATGTGTCTGTCTACCATTTGTGAAACCATCTATGTATTCACTTAAGCTTTTGTACGTGCACATAGTAAGTAAATGTCTTTGTTTAATCTTTAGTGATTGTATGCTTTATTTATGCTGAAATATACTTATTTTCTCAAAGATTCATAGCTCTCCAGGAAGGAGTATTTTAAAACTAGGACACAGACTCTAGTGATATGCAGAAAATTTATATTACATAGTAATCACCAAGATGGCCACTAAGCTCCAACTTAAAGAGGATTTATAACTGATTGGCTCTATTGTGCTTCTTTGAATAACTGCAAGAATTTATGCCAGCAACAGTTTTTTCTCTGCCTTCTTTGTTTATTGAAGCATTTCAACCCATTGCCAATTTTACTTGAATAGGTTTCAACAGTGAAGCATAATAGGTATACTTATCAGGAGTGATGCTGCTGAAAGAGAAGGTCGACCCTTACATTTTCATTAATTGAATAGAGATTTATTAATGATAATTATGAGAATAGTACTAAAAATCTTGGCTAGCATTTACTTGTTCCTACCAGTGTTTGACAAAGCCTTTCACATACTTTCTTTCTTTTTTTTGTTTGTTTTTTTGTTTATTTTTTTGTGTAAGTATCATGACAACATGAGATAGACACTAAAATTCCCATTTTCAGGGGTAGATGCAGAGACAGAAAGATTAATTGTCCTAGATCAAAAGATATGGACTTATTTAGATGCAGCATTTTGCACTTAAACTCCATAATATTTTTCTTGCAGTTTGTAGCTATTTATCTAAGTAACAAACCAAATATTTTAAAATGGAACATTTAAAATTATAATTAACATTTGTATTGTTTTACATATGGATATGAAAGAGGGTCTCATGATCATATATTCATATTCATGACTATTATTACATTTAGGACATATTTATAAATTTGTTGAGCAGTTTCCTCTTCTGGGAATATCCTGTTCTGATGTTTTGCCCATATTCACCTTTAAGTTCTTTTCACATTGATGTGTAGGATTAAACCAATGTTGATCAATATGAAGAATCACAAACTCTAATACACTGCTGTTGTGTGTTTAAACTGGAAAAAGCTCTTTATCAGCTAATTTGGCTTTATCTAGTAAAGTTACAGAAGAACATATCTATAAAACAACACTTGTATTCCTTGGAATATTTCTGCGAGATAAAAAGATATACGTCTGTGAATCAGACGTATAACAAGGTTGTTTGTGTTAGTGCTTATGTCAGAAATGGGAAATACTCTTTCTATTTATCAAAAGGATGTTACGAGCTTCCAAAAAGAGGTCCTTTCCAAGTACTAACTTCTCATTTCTTATCCCTCTCTCTTCCTCAGAAAAATAAGACTTTTAGCCTACTGTGTGAGCAGAAGCTGTACAAAGATTAGAATTTATCCTTATTTGTGCTATAAACTCTATGGAACACTATGAAATAATTAAATAAATGTAATAAATGCATTAAAGTGAATCTTAACATGGATGAAAAAGTAAAGCTGTAAATCAGTAAATATAGTTAAAAATGAAGAAATTTCAAAAACATAGATCAAACAATACATTCCTTAGAGATGAATATAGTAGATAGATTAACTATAGTATTCCAATGGTAATTCTAGAAGGTATAAAAAGAGAAAGTGGCAAACCTGGATGTTAATTCTTTTTCTACTGTCACCGCATGTGAGAGTTAGGACTGGCCATCTAAATATTCTTTTCTCTAAGTATCCCTACTTATAAAATGAGATGAATTTACTAAGTAATCTCTCAGATTTCTTCTAGCTTTGTATACAATATATCTACATTTTCCTGAAGGAATCATAGGCTTGACTTTGAAAGAAAAATTATTGCACTCTCCTTGTAACAAAACTATTTGAATGGACTAATTCTTCTTATAGGATAATGGTTTAAATTGTGTCGGGGAGGCAGAGAGAGAGAGAGAGAGATAGGGATTGGTTTCAGAATTACTCTTTAACACATATTGGTTATAACCATTGAAGTAGAGATAGAGTGAATAGCTAGGGGTGGGATAGTCACATCAAACAGTCTGGAAATGATTAACTTTTTAAGAGACTTCCAAGCTGCTTTTCAAATCTGTGCATTTTAAATCCCACCAGCAGTGTATGAGAGATCTGGTTTGTCCACATCCTCACTATCAGGTGATGTGTTCAAACTTTTTAATTTTAGTTTTTAATGTTTATTTATTTATTTTGAGACAGAGACAGAGAGAATCCCAGGCAGGCTCTGCACTGTCAGCATGGAGCATGATGCTGGGCTTGATCTTAGGAACCATGAGATCGTGACCTGAACCGACATCAAGAGTGCAATACATAACTGGCTGAGCCACTCAGGTGCTTCTATACTTTTTACTTTTAGTCATTTCAACAGGTGTGTAGTAGTCTTTCATTGTGTTTGTAATTATGTTTTCTTAAGGAGAAATACATTTGAGAAACTTTGCATGTACTGCCTTGCCTTGACATCCATACATCTTCCCAGTAGAAGTGCTTATTCAAATCATTTGTCTATCTTTTAAAAATATACTGTTGGGTTTAGAATAGTTTCAGATTTCCATAAAAGTTGACATTATGGTACAGAGAATACTCACACACCTTATATGAATTTTTCCCCTATTAATAACAGCTTATAAGATAAATTTGCCTCAATTAAGAGCCAATATTAATAGATTGTCATTAACTAAAGTCCATACTTTATTCATATGTTTTCAATTTTACTGAACGTACCATTTCTGTAGATAGATTCTCATCTATCATGCCAAATTTCATGTACAGCTCCTCTTGCCTGCGGCAGTTTTTCAGACTTGTCTTGTTTTTGTTTGTTTTTAAGTTTATTTATCTATTTAGAGACAGAGAGAGAGAGAGACGGGGCGGGGGGGGGGGGGAGCGAGGGACAGAGAGAGAGGGAGAGAGAGAGAAACCCAAGCAAGCTCCACACTATCAGCACAGAGCCCGAGGTGGGGCTTAAACTCATGAACCACAAGATCATGACCTGAACCAAAATCAAGACTTGGATGCTTAACAGACTGACCCACCCAGGCGCCCCAGACTTTCCTGGTTTTTAAGGATCTAAACAGATTTGAAACATGCTGGTCAGGTACTTTATAGATTGTCCCTCCATTTAGGTTTGTGTTACATTTTCCCCCTGATTACATTAGAGTTATGTTTTGTTTGAAAGAATGACAACAGAGATCAAGTACTATTTTTATCATATTATATCAAGGGTACACACTATCATGACTTATCATTATTGATGCTAACCTTGATCACCTGGCCAAAGTACAGATGTTTTCATTGTAAATTTACATTCCCCCTTACATTCTATATTCATTGGTAGAAAAATCACAATTTAAAGCCCAGATGTAGAGAGTGGGGAATAATGTTCTACTTATTTCAGGCAGTATCTACATAAATTATTTGAAAGCCTTCTACAAAGAGAATTGCCTCTTATTACCCATTTAGATATTCAATTGCTTATTTATATCAGCCTGGACTCATCGATATTTATTTTATACTGTGAATTATAATCCAACACAATTTTAGCTCTGTAAAATTTTCTGGCTTTGGCCATTGGGGGCTCTTTAGTTGTCACCTGTGTCCCTCCTTTGTGGTATATATTTTTGAGCACTTCCTTACTTTCTGGCCCTATATGTTCCAAGTGTGTCTTGTATGCGTTCTGTCCCAGCCCTAAAATATACCCTTTCTTCAAAAATCCTATAATTCATTTTATTAGGGAATCGGGGAAAGCAGTATCGGGATATAAAGAATGTTTACTGCTACTAGGGTCTCATGGCTCTAAGTCCTCTCAACTGACACAACAAGGACATGCATGTGTGTCTACTGACTTGTATGTATATATCCCTATCTCTTAACATTCTCTTGTGTGTCTTCTGTATCTACATCGAACCAGCACGTCTTTATATTGATGTCTGCAGCCCTAATTGATACTATGTGGATCATTCAAGCCTTATCCCTTTTTTTTTTTTCAATGTTTTTTTTTTATTTATTTATTTTTATTTTTTTTATTTTTGGGACAGAGAGAGACAGAGCATGAACGGGGGAGGGGCAGAGAGAGAGGGAGACACAGAATCGGAAACAGGCTCCAGGCTCCGAGCCATCAGCCCAGAGCCTGACGCGGGGCTCGAACTCACGGACCGCGAGATCGTGACCTGGCTGAAGTCGGACGCTTAACTGACTGCGCCACCCAGGCGCCCCTATCCCTTTTTTTTTTTTTTTTTTTTTTTTTTTAATCTCCTACTCTAATAGTGAGGAACCTGGTATCCACATATGACATCCATTTCCTTAAACGTTCAATTCCAATGTACATGTGTAGTGGTTTCAGAATTGATAACTCGTACCCATTGTGGACAGAATTTTTGCAGGCGAAGTACAGTGCTTATGTAAAGTCTTTCTTTTAGTCTTATAGGCTCCACTCGTTTCCAAAATTACTTAAACTATCCCTCCATCAACTTTTATGAGGCTATTTCATACATCTGTAATATAATTCGCTTTTTTTTTTCAGAGTCTGAACCCCATCCTGTTTTCCTCTGTCTTCCTAAAAGTTTTTTTTTTTTTAATTTTGTATATTAAATTTTACTTTTGGCGTTAAAATTTAATGGGTTTGAAAAATGCATTGTGTCAACATATATCCACCAATACAATAACATACAAAATCATTTAACTTCTCTAAGAAATCTTCTGAACTTCCATATATTCACTACTTCTCTCCTCAAACTTCTGTCTTCCATTGATTTCTTTACTAAGTCTATATCTTTGCATTTTTCAGAATATCATATAAATGTAATAATAAAGAATACAACATTTTCAGCCTGTTTTTTTCCACTTAGCAACATGAATTGAAGACTCATGTATGTTTTTGTATGATTTAATTTGATATTTAATTGCCTTTTTAGATGAATATTATTACATCGTAGTAATTCACTGTGATTCATTTGTTCATCTATAGGAGGATATTTGCTAGGTTCCCTTTTTCTCAGTTATAAATAAGCTGCTATAAAGTGCCTGATGCAGGTTTTTGTGAAGACATATGATTTTAAGTAAGTTGGTAAATTCCTTGAAGCACCATTTCTGGATGTATAATAAGACTATGTTGAACTTCTCAAGGAACTTTCAAAAATGTCTTTCAAGGAATTGGTCCATTTCATCTAAGTTATCAAGTCTATGATCATGGTGTTATTTATAGTATTTTTTCTTATCTTTTTTTAATGTCTGTTGGACCAATATAGATCACCTCTCATATATTTCTGGTCTTAGCAATTTGTATACTTTTTCTTTTTTCTATGTTATTTTGGCTAGAGATTCATCAATTTTATTGATCTTTTCAAAGACCTAACTTTTGGTTTTGTTGATTTTTTCTATTGATTTCCTTTTTCAAAGTTCATTCACTCTATATTTGATACATTCATCTTTCTATAATTTTATATGATGGAAATCTAGGTCATTTATTTTTTTTTCCATTCTAATATATAGATCAGGCATAAGTTTCTCTTAATTACTACTTAACTGCATCCTACAAATATTGATAAGGCTTATTTTTTAATTTTTATTTAGTTTGAAATATTTTTTATTTATTTATTTATTTTTTTGTTTTTGAAAGAGAGAGATTGTGTGAGCAAGGAAGAGGGAAAGAGGGAGAAAGAGAGAATCTTAAGCAGTGATGTTGGGCTGGAGCCCATGACCCTGGGATCATGACCTGAGGCAAAATCAAAAGTCAGACATTCAGCCAACCGAGACACCCAGATGCCCCAGTTTGGAATATTTCTTAATTTATCTAGAGACATCTTCCATCAGTGGTCTATTTAGAAATATGTTGTTTAATTTCTAAATATTTGGGCACTTTCTAACTTATTTATGTTATACACTTTTCATTTAATTCCCTTCTGTTTTCAACATATACTTTTTATGGTTTTTATTCTTTAAATTTGTTGAGATGTGTTTTATGGCCCAGAATGAGCTCTGTCTTGGTGGATGATCCATGTGAGCTTGATAAGAATGTGTATTCTGCTATTGTTGGATAGAATATTTTATAATTGTGAATTCATAATATATTGAAGTAAGTAGTATGAAGCTTTTGTTACTCTAGTTAGAAACTGAACTGTATTTAATACTTGCTCTTTTTATAGGTGCCAAATGTTACAAGCCTTCTAAAGTTTTAGTTTAGTATTTTGTGTTTCTTTTTTTCCCTCTCCTCTTGGCTCTGGGCTTCGTTAGATACTGCCCTTCAGAGACATTCCGTGTCTTGCATCTCATTCACTTGTAGTCCACTGTTATTACGCTGGAGCTCTATGAGGTGGTGATAAAGTATATGGAAAAAGAATGTTAACAATAAAAATTTTAAAAATGCTAGTTACTTTACCAACAAAATATAGCTTTATAAAGGAGTAAAAAAGAATGGCAATCTGGGACAGACAAGAGTCAAGTCTGGGAAGCAAAGAAAGGTACACTTTTTCTTTTTTAATTTGTTTTTTTACATTTATTTATTTTTGAGAGACAGAGTGAGACAAAGTGAGAGTGGGGGAGGGACAGAGAGAGAAGGAGACACAGAGCCTGAAGCAGTCTCCAGGCTCTGAGCTGTCAGCACAGAGCCCGACACGGGGCTCGAACCCACAAACCGTGAGATCATGACCTGAGCCTAAGTCAGACACCCAAGCGCCCCAGGAAGTTACACTTTTTAAGGAGAAAAGTGTAAGTTGGGAAGAATGTTATAAACTGAAAGTCCGTTGGAGTAAACTGGGTATATAGGGCTTTTCATTGGCTGAGCTGTTGCCCGGTGGAGGGCTGGGGGTAGAGGGAGATAAGGAATACATCTTTTTCTCTAGCTAGAATAGTAGAGTATCATCCACATGCAAGGTCAAGTCAGTGTCTTCCTGTTGGGTCTGCGATTGACTACTAGTGGTAAGGTGTGAGGGTTCCCCCTGCTGCTGAAACCACCATTTTAGTAAGGTTTCCCATTACTCATTTCTACACAAGTATTCTATAATTTTGCAATTAAATGTCTGTCTTTTAGTGAGTCTGTATTTCAAGACTGTGGCCTTCACTAGTGTTTCTTACCTTTCCTCTAGTTGTATAAGTTTTTTGTTTGTTTTTTATTTTGTTTTTTTTTAATATATTTCCTTACTATTTTTCCTGGCTGCAATCTATTGTCTTAAAGCCCTGTCTTCTGCTATGCTCCTGCCCCGCTTTGTAAGTGACTCAGGAAAGTTAGGATTTGAATGGGGAAGAACATCTTTCTCCCAGCTGGCACAAGTTTTCAACATTGAGTTCTTGGCAATTCCCATTAACTGGAGAGTGCAGGGTTCATATGAAGGAGCCTCTCGGCATATTTTATAATGGTCACTCTTCCCTGTCCCTGTCAGGGCCAGGAGGGAATCTTGCTCAGTCTTTACTGTGAGAACCCAATGGAGTTCCTGTAGAGAAAGCTCCCAGAAGTTTGCATGTGGTGTGTGTGTGTGTGTGTGTGTGTGTGTATAGACATGGTTGCTAAAACTATAGCCCCTAGGTGTTTCTCATTCTCAGACAAGTCCACATTTGATCAAAATTACATAAATGCTCCTACCTGTTTGTGGATGCAGTATTTTCTCTTTCATATGAGCAACTCTTAGCTACAACTCTGTAGAAATGGGTGACTCTCCAAATTTTGATTAGGCAGTTTACTCCATGACCTCAGTTCTCTGATGGGCCTATAACCATTGTGCAACTCTTAAATTTCTTTTTTAATGTTTTATTTATTCTTGAGAGAAAGAGAGACAGAGCATGAGCAAGGGAGGCACAGAGAGAGAGAGAGGGACACAGAATCCGAAGCAGAATCCAGGCTCTGAGCTGTCAACACAGAGCCCAACGTGGGACTCAAACTCACGAGCCGTGAAATCATGACTTGAGTCGAAGTCAGACGACGCTCAACCTGCTGATCCACCCAGGTGCCCCATAGTGCAAGTCTTTTAAAAGGTTATTTGTTGCCTACATTTATTTATATGTAAGGAATATTTGAAAATTTGTATAAGTAATTTTATTGGCTATTACACCCAATTTGAAAATAATTATGTAATATATAAACTATTATATTTCAATTTAGAATCTGTAGCATAGGCAGGCAAATGTAACATAGTAGTTAATATTAGGAACATTGAAGTCAAAAAGACCTGACTTTCAATCCTGAATCAAAAGTTTGGGAAGATTGTTTATTATAAAATAGAAATAATAGTAATGTTTTTGCAGGATTTTTGTAGAGAGTAAAAGAGATAATGTATATATTTACCACAGTATCTACCTTATAAGAAATGTTCAATAAATTATGATTATTATTATTAATTCTGCTTTAGAAATAAGAAACAGGATGCATGTGGTCAAGGGCTTGCTTATACCTCTTAAAAATAAAAAGAATAGAATATCTTAAAGGGGATAAAACCAAACAAACTGAGAAGAACTACAGGTAAAAAAAAACAAAAACAAGAAACACAAAACCAAAGTATTAAAAGTTTCAAGATGATTATACAGGAAAACAGCGTTAGAGTGAGATGAGTAAAACTGCCGTGACATTGTGTTGGGGTGAAGTAGGACAGTCCATATGAATCAATGGTATTTGGATAGGCATTGAAGAATTTGTAGAATTTTCACAGATTAACACAGGAAAGCTGCAATCAGTGGATTTTATACAGGAAAACAGCACAGAATGCAGTGTATCCAGAGGGAAGCATTTATGCTGAAGAGTATGCAAGATATAGATGAAAAATTTCGCTTCCTAGGAGAAATACAGTGTTTGAACTGAATTCAGCAGTCCATTTTTTTTCCATTGGAAATGATAAAATAAAATACACAAGCATGTTTAATACATCCATTTTATTTACACCACATGGATTTAAATGCAATATTCTATCATCCATGGATATGAAAGAGAAAATAATTTGGAAAAGGGGTGTAAGATTAAACAATCTGGGAAAGAGGTTACTGAGGCTGGTGGGACAAATGTCCAGCAGTTAAGTACAAGACAGGGTAAACACATAAATAAATTGGTAAGGCGTTATGAGAAAACAAATATAAGCATTAGCAAAGTAGATATATTTTAACTCAAAAAATGAAGCGTACCCTGCTTTTGGATCTCCTATTTTAATTTCCCTTGTAAAATAGTTCATGATTAGTTGTGGAGCCAAAGACTGATTAGAAATTTCAAAGCAACTAATAGTACTTGCTCTCTTTGAATTTCACAATATTATGTAAGTAAATACTTACAAAAATCAAAATGTGGTGTTTTTTTAACAACATAGGAATTAAAAGTCATTTTCAGATAACAAAAACTTTTTTTTAATTGAATGTTCCTAGTTTTCTATGTTCATAAATTGTTTCTTGGAAACAAATACTGGAGACAACATAAGGATGCAATGGGAAATATCCATTAGGCATTTTATAATTTAATTTTTTTTTTAATGTTTATTTATTTTTGAGACAGAGACAGAGCATGAACGGGGGAGGGTCAGAGAGAGGGAGACACAGAATCTGAAACAGGCTTCAGGCTCTGAGCCGTCAGCACAGAGCCCGACGCGGGGCTCGAACTCACGGACCATGAGATCATGACCTGAGCCGAAGTCGGACGCTTAACCGACTGAGCCACCCAGGTGCCCCTCCATTAGGCATTTTAATATTACTTAAGAAAAAATACAAAAAGCAGAAGGGTTTTAAAGATATATTTCACTATTTCTCATCTAATGATTCATAGGGATTGGTTTTTTTCCTGAGACTAGCTTAAAAGCCTTCTAATAATGCTTCCCTCAAGCCTGTCTTATATTTTTCATGACACCTGCAATTTTTATTCAAAATAATAAACTGGAAATAAATAAAACTCAAAAATCACCTGAATTTCATTCGATTATAATGGTTTACTTCTATGTAGAGAGAATGTCAAAATGATAAGCAAATGATCATTATCTCAGCCATGTGAGGCCTTTTTTCACATTTATGTTATGTCCCTGTATATATGCTATGTGAGTAGATTTAATCTCTCCATTAATGATGAATGATGCATGATTTGTCCATGAGTCATTTAAAATAATTTTTTAATGAAAAAATAAAATAAAATGGAGTTGTAAAGCCATGAAGAGGGAGCTGTCATGCACAAACTTTCCATAGATGTTTATTTCATGTTCTTAGGCAGGAGGAAGTTCATTACACCACCCCAGCAAAAGGAAAGACTTTCTTCTTTCCCAGCAACAGCCCAGCCAATGAGAAACTGCCACAACTCAGCCAATATCACCACCTTGAACTCCCACTTTCCTCCAACAGACTTTATTCCAAGCCCCTCCCAACTTTCTCCTTTTCCTCTATAAAATAAAATTCCTCTTTTTTTTCCTCCAGACTTGCCTATGGTTTACCATAGCTGGCATGCCCTGAACTGTAATTCTTCTGCTACTCTGAATACGTTCATTTTGCTGGTAAGATAAGTGGTTCTTTTGATGTTTAAGGTCAAAATTGTTTTAAATATAATTTGTGTTATTTTTATAAGTGTGCTGCTGATCAAATTTTAGGAAAAGAAGCAAGAATATGGGATTCTTTAGTTGTAAATGCAGGGGTTAAAGGAAAATTACCAAATGAATTCCTAAAGAGGCTACTTTCACCACAGCTCAGTACACATGATGGCTTGCTGTCTGGGTCAAAGATTCATTTTGTTTTTACTCTGGCTTTCTTTGCCAGTGGGGAAATCTAAGTAATGCTGCTGTCTTTTCAGTCATCCTTATCATAAACGATCACTCTGTGTGGCATGTGTTAATTATTCCAGCCGTCCCTTTTTCTCTCTATTAGATTAATAGTTGCCAATTATGATTCCTCTCTCCTGCACTGTTATTGTGTACACATTTTCTAATTCTCTTCATTACACTAGTGAGTATGTATAATTACGGTTATAAGTTATCCATTTATCTTTTCAAGGACAGTGAGCAATGTAATGCTGTTAAGGCCTAGAATGTGTGTGTGTGTGACAGAGAGAGAGAGAGAGAGAGAGAGAGAGAAAGAAACATCTTGGATAAATACAAATTACATATATGAATATTATACATACCTATATACATAAATATAATGCCTTTATATTTTTAACTTTTTAAATGTTTACTGTATTTTTGAGAGAGAGAGAGAGAGAGAGAGAGAGAGAGCATGGGCAGGGAAGGGGCAGAGGGAGAGGGAGACACATAATCTAAAGCAGGCTCCAGGCTCTGAGCTGTCAGCAGAGTCTGACATGAGGTTCAAACTTGTGAACTGCAAGATCATGACCTGAGCTGAATTTGGTCGCTTAACCAACTGAGCCATCCAAGCGCCCCTGATGCTTTTATTAAAAAAAAATAATAAAACAAATAGGCAAAAATAAATCAATAAAATTCTGGCCTCATTGTGATCATTTAGTCTGACCACTGAGCAAGCATATGACACTGCAGCTTACATAATATTTTTCAACCTGCTGTGAATCCAAACCCTTCATTCTACCTGGATATTTGAAGAATTCATATTCTATAATTAGTGACAAGGCTAAACCACAAAGATATATAAGAGCATATCAATTAAAATTCACAACATGTTGAAGAATTTCAAACGGTTCAATGGAAATTTGAGGGAGGGAGGGAAATTGAACAATTTAAAGAACTAGTCACCCTCAAGAGAAAGTTCCATATTTTCAGGTCAAAAACCAAGGTATTTAGAATCATAAGGTTGTGGCTGGTATTTCCTTACCTTTCCCTTTCTCCCAGATGAGAAGACAACCTGTGAGCTACCCAACCCAATGATGATGACTTTTCTAGTACACTTGTCAGATCCCTTTGTCAGTGAAGGTTCTGACCTTTATATCATTAAACAGGGGAAAAAAAGTTCTTCCCTCCCCATATTTTCAACCTGTGAATTCCTCCTTTTCATGCACATGCTTCTTTCTACAATGCTTTAGTAATTCACTTAAATAAAACTGCTTAACTTTTTTCTGTTTCATGTTTTTTTATTGGTAAAATGATATGAAAATCCTTACTTTTCCCAGGGTTGGCTCTAGGAGTAAAAACATGTAATAATTGTGGAAGTTCTTTGTATGCAACTCTTTAAAATGATTATTGATAGCATATGATGCACATTTTTACCCACTTCGTTAGTTGTTTATATATCAAATACCAATAGTTTAGTGGATAATGTTACATTTTAAAAACTTGGCCCAACTTTACATATTTAATATAATCTAGACTTTCAACTATAAACAAAACATTGAAGATGAATCAGTGATTTTACATTGCAGATTATTTTAAAAAGAAAATTTGGGTCATATTGCTGAAGGCATCACAAGTCATTCTTAAAATGGGCCATTTCCTCATTTAGCTTAATGAGGAAGATTACAACTTTTTCTTTTCCAGGTGTGATTTGATGCCTTCAGACATCTCTCTGTTCACATTTGAGTTAAATTAAATTAAATTGTTCCTATGGATGCAATTAACTCATTTGGTTTATAGCAAGGAACTCATTATTACATAGAGGCTAAGAATCCAGCTTCCATTCCCTTCTTCCTGATTTCCAAATGTTAATTTCAAAGAGCATGAAAAGTCACTCATTTCCCTAGGAAAAGTTTGCTCTGGAAGGCTATCAATTGCACTTCGCAGAACTTGAAGTACAGCATAGAGAATGAAGTGGTTAAAAGCATCCAAATCTACTCTTCTCCAAAAGCAGAAAGGAATATGAAAAGAATACAAAATGAATAAGTAAAAGGAATAGAGGAACTAAGTTGAGGCAAATTTATCAAGATACAGACCTGTAGAAGCACTTAAATAAGGAATTTACGTACTTTGCCAGGGTCACAAAACAAACCAGTAATAAGGGGTCCCAGGAGATCTTAACCCTTGTCTGTGGTCTTAGAATGAGCCAGTTTTCTGTTTTCAATATTACACAGGGCCATCAATCACACTGCTGTACAAGGCAAAAAAGGAAATTTTGTTGGTATACAGTGAGAGATCATTTCTAATTTCTCCCCTCCCCCCCCCCGCCATGGAGATGGAGTGCACTGTAATCTATATATCATTTTATTATTTATGGCATATCCTTGAATCATACCACAGAAGCATAGAGAAGCTTTAATATATAATAGAGTTGCTACTTACAATGTTGAAACCTTGCTTGGCTAAAAGAGAAATAATTTTCTTCAGGTTCTTGAGTTGAGCTTAGAAGAAAGGATTTCACTTACCCTATTCAACTTCTACTTTTTTTTTTCCTGCTTCCAACTCTATGTGGAAGTCAGTATGGTGAATTAAAATAAGCAAAAGAAGAAATCAGGATATTTGGTTTGGATCTCAGACGAATGAGTAACATAATTTGTGTGTGTATGGTGGGGGAACTTGTTAAACACCCTCCCCATGTTTCAGTACCCTCTTGATGTCAAATTTCCATTCGTGATGTACTTAAATCGCAGGAATTTTGCTAACCTCCCATCTGTTGTAACAACACATTTAATAGTTAAGATCTCCTCATGTTCTAAAAAAAAATTTATGATTTTCTTATTAAGATGTTTTGGATTTTTAAGCTTTAAATTTTACTGCTGCTTCAGAAAATGGTGTATAAAAATGAAAAAAAAAGTTTAAAGTCATTTTTAAAAAGGAAAATAAACATCTTTACGGAGCACAAACATAATGAAGCAAGAACAAAATCCAAAGTGGGTGAGCAAGGCTGAAACTCTTGACTTGCTTAGTGCGAGTCTGAAAGCCTACAGAGGGTCGCCCATCTTCTGCAGAAGAGTGAGTTAATAGAATGGTTCCAGAAGTCAGGGACTTGGACCTGACAATACTACTGAAAAGCAGGGGCTAAGGTAGGACTCGTCCAGACTCTATCAGGAAGAAAATAAGTCCTCTACCACTGCTTCTGTGACTCTATTTTCCATGAAGCTGAAAGCCTTAGGAGGTGAGAAGACATAGACACAGTGTTGAGACCAGAAATTGAATGAAATGTCTTACTCCTTCTATCTCTGATGATCATTTCTATTATATCTGTCATTTTACCTATTCTTCGTGCTCTTCCTGGGAGAAGTTATTTACTCCCTTAATTTGTAGTGACTCCTAAATGTTCATAATTCCAAAATTATCTCCAGATCCTAATTATCTCCTGAAATCTATTCTGAAGGCACTTTTAATCAGTGTCTACAAAACAGAAGGGGAGAACAGATAATTATAGAACTCAAAACCTGGGATTAAAAGATATCCTTCATGAAGAATCAAAAAACAGTGATGCAGAATTTTTACCAGTACCTATTGAACACTAATCAAGCTCACCTTTCACACAAAGTGACAGATTCATAGCTCAAGTTTAAACTTGGTTTTAATTCTTAAAAAATTTATTGCATTGTATTGTATTGTATTGTATTTATTTTTGCTATAGTAGTACTACTTTCTACCTAGCAATGGAGATAGGTGAGAGTCTATGAACACTGATGCAAACAATTTATTTGGGACTGTTAGGTCAAGAATGTGGGGACAGTTTTAGGGCAAACAATTATTTGGATGAGCTTACTAGAATTGGCAGTCTATAATTGTGAAACTTGTTATCCATGAAAAGCAGTTAATTATTTGGACTCGTTTATTTATTTATTTTTTTCTGCCTCTCTCTGTGTTGGAATGTTCCCCATTGAATTCTGCTTCACTTTGGTCTCTATCAAGTAATAAACCTAGATTTGAGGGTTTTTCTGCCAATGAGGAGGCCTTGACTGAGGAAACTCACCTTTAACCTACTTCTGTGGCCACACGTCTACAGAAGTTGTTTTCTCATAATTGTTTTATTCTCTTCTGTATTGACAGAGAGTTTTCCTTTCGCTTCCTTGATCTTGTATATCTTTTGCTACCTCTTTTTTCCCCCCACAGCCAAGTTTATTTTCATTTGTCTTATCAAAACTCTAACTTTTGAAATTTTTTAATCTTATTAAATAATCTTTCTATTTTTATTTCAAGTTCCCTTCTGTCTTCAGCAGCTCAAGTTCATTAGAAGCTATTCCAAATATTTCACTGCACCTTTCCTTTCTGTCTAATGATCCCTGTCAGCACATTTTATTATTTTGTCTGCTTGGTGGGAAGCAGGTACATCAGCTACACAGTAGTGTGTTTTGTGATTTTTCAACATATCATAATGAAAAATGTTAGCTCCCTATTGGGGCACTAAGAGGAAGCATTAAGGACAGAGAGAATTCTACCTGCCTGTTCTTCGTTTCTTCTTCTTCTTGGGGACAAGGGAGATGCAATCAGTTCGAACAAATAGGCATTGTCTTTTTGTCCAGAGAAAAATAATTTCTCACATTCTAGCTTTACCCTGAAATTTTCCATGTTCTGATCCTTGCCCCAAATCTCTCTATTGTCGGTCCCTGGACTCTTGCCCAGTCCAAAATGTGAAGAATTCTTCACCCGCTCTCCAGGTCAGTTTTTCACAGAGCCTGAGTTCTTAATCATAACCCTCTCTCCATCAGCCTAAAACCTCAGCAGATGCTTGCAATTGGAGGAGGTAACGGGTAAGAATTCAGAATATATGACAAGAAGGAGAAGAGTTAAGTTTCCATTTCTTAACATCTTCTCTAGCTCTTCAGAAAGAAAATACTTTCCATGGGCAAAAGAAATTTGCCTATAACCCAGGACTTCAAAAAATCAAAAACTTTCACTCAATCATATTCAATTTCCTGTATATTCTCTCTGATTTAAAGTTAAAACTCAAGGGGCACACTTCAGAGTTATTCTAGATACAGTTTGCTTTTTGCTGACTCCTACTTTTCAACCTTACACCTGACTGACTAGTGTATCCAGGTAACAAGTATTCACTTGTTTCTCATAAATCCTCACTCTTCTCACTGTCAGGGACCTAATTACGATTTTCACCTTTAGACTAAATTATCGCAACAATTTCAGAATGAATATCTTTGCCTCTAGCACCTTGTTTAATGTCAACTTTTAAAGCAGCACTGGACATATGCTGTTAAAACTCATTACTTTTTCAGTAGCGAAGAAAAAATTTAGTACCTATTAGTTGCTTGCGGAATAAACTACAAAAATCCTTATAAGACTGCGATTTTTTCGTTATATGAACTCATGAACTCATTGTTCAATCCTTTGCAACGTCACCTACAGGCAATCTTCCATCTCAGATTAGTCCACTTCAGAATACTTGCCTTTCTCCAATGGCCCCTGTGCTCTTCCTTGTCCCCATGAAGAGGGCACAGCATTCTAAAGGAAGACAAGGAATTTCAAAGACCAACCCTTCACTACAAATTTGAATGTGTTGACTCTATAAAGAATGAATAAATTGTTACAGGTTTGAAGTGACTATTTTTTAGTAATTGAAACATACCAGCCTTACTTCATTTTACAAAATTTCTGAAGTAGTGACAGAAAATGTGTACAATACAAAGAGACAGAATGAATACTTGGGTGCTTGAGGGAAAAGTAAAACGTAGACAGATACTAAAACAAATACACAAATGATCATGCCACAATCTGCTAGAGAAGAAAAAAATTAACTGAATTTCTCAGTAGTCAAAGAAAATAGAAAAAATCATAAAATTTCTTTAATTGATGGGGTCTAAGATTAAAGCATCAGATTTCAAGATAAAGCTGTCATTTACTATTAGTCAAAGATAAAGAGATTTCTTTCTGCGATAACCAAAAAGATGTTTCTGTGATGTATGTACAACATCCGTAATAATATTCTTATTACAGATTCAACCATTAACCACTGTTTTTTTGCCACACTATCAGCAGAAGTCAAGGGTTTCAAGTCTAAAGATACTTCAGTATAGACTTCTCATGAAAAGCCTGAACAACAGGGTTGTATTGTGCTGATTTCGACAGTCTCACTTGTCCTAAGAGTTAACTGATTTTGCATTTAGAGCAAAGATTCTTAATTTAAGGTCACTAATATCAAAATAATGTTAAGCTCTATTATGTCACCCCAAATGATATGTTCTAACTCCTCGTAACTGTGAACGCCACCTTATTTAGAAATAAGGTCTTTACAGATATAATCAACTTAAGATGAAGTAATTAAAGTGAATCCTTATAGGAAGTGGAGAACACACACACACACAAACACACACACGCACAGTATGCCATGTGACAACAGAGGTAAAGATTGTTGTGATACACCTACAAGACAAGGAACATCGAGAATTACTATGAACACCAGAAGCTAAAGGAAAGGCATGCAAGGTTCTTCTCTTCAGAGAGAGGATGGCCCTGACAGTAATTTGATTTCAGATATCTAGTCTTCGGAACTGGGAGAAAAAATAAATCTGTTGTTTTCAACCACCCAGTTTGTGGTACTTTATTAATAGTTACCCTAAGAAACGAATATACTAGGTAATGTTTATTGAACACTTATTAAATGTCAGGTATTATTCTAAGGTGTTTTGCTTTAATGTGTATTTTGTACTTTAATGTGTTATTTAATTGCCATAAACAGTATATGAGTTTTAACTATTACTATTCTTTGATTACATGAATAAACTGAAGCAAAAAATGATAATGTAAATGTATCCAAGATCTCACAATTAGGAAATGGAATTAGCTCCAGACTCTCCTCTCTAAAGAATTTAATAATGTTACTTTTTATTAGTTTATTAATGGGCATCATTCAACACCGTGAAATTGATCATATGGAGGTATATGCATAATACCTACAAGAAAAAATTATAAATTGTATTTGAATAAAATTAAAGACTTTTGAAATCATCATTTCAAAAATAAATTTGCTAAGTGGGAGAAATTATTTCCAAATTATATATCTGATATAGATAGATAGACAGATATCTGATATATCTGATTTGTATACCCACAATATACAAAAATCTTCTACAATTCGATGAAAATGAGCAGAAGATTTGAGTTTATAGTTCACCAAGGAAGGTTTATAAATGACTTTTAATCATAGGAAAACACATAGTTAGGGAAATACAAACTAAAAGGGCAATAAGATACCACTGTATATACAATAGAATGGTTATAATCCAAAAGACTGACAATACCAGGTACAGTCAGAAATGTGAAACCCTCACCCATTGCTGGTGGGAATATAAAATGGGATAGCCACTTTGAGATAGTTTGTCAGTTTCTTTAAAAAAAAAATAAACATATAGTCATCATACAACTCAATTATTCCATTACTAGGTACATACACCAAAGAATCGCAAACACATATTAAAAAACAAAGATTTGTATACAAATATTTATAGCATCACTATTCATAGAAACCAAAAACTGGAAACCATACAAGTGTCCATGACCATGCTTACATCATAATAGGTTCTACAACATTCTACTGATGATGTATATCCTACCATAATATTTCAAAATATTTTTTTAATTTTTTTAATGTTTTTATTTATTTTTGACAGAGAGAGAGGGGGGGACAGAAAACGAGTTGGGGAGGGGCAGAGAGAGAGGGAGACATAATCTGAAGCAGGCTCCAGGCTCTGAGCTGTCAGCACAGAGCCCGATGCAGGACTAGAACTCATGAACCACGAGATCAGGACCTGAGCTGAAGTCTGACGCTTTACTGACTGAGCCACTCAGGCGCCCCCAAAATAATTTTTAAAACAGAAAATTATCTTTCTATAGGAGAGCACCTACAGTGAGTATCATTTGTTCAGAGCCCTTTTCAGGAAGAATAAGGGTATCTGGAAAATAATATTATTAGAAACAACAGCCAACATTCATTTCGCTACAGTTAACATGTGTATCTCTTCATGCAAAGTTTCTTCACCTGGAGATTCTTGGAGGACTTTCATTTGGCCCAAAATGTGGCTGATATTGCTGCATATTTCATTAGTACTCATGTACTTTTTTCTGAAATTGCTTTCATCCCTTATCTTCTTTTTAATTAAAATTATCCCTAACTTGATGAGGTTTATCCAAATTACTTCTCATTTATTAGTACTTATCCACTAAAGCAGAGTTTATGACAATTATGACAATCATTTATGTCAATATTATTCATAAGCCAAGCACATCACCTCATCATCGTTAACATTTGTTTAATGGGCAAAATGTGAGAGCAGAATGACAAAGGCCAATAGCACAACATCACACACTGGGAAGAAATGAGTCAATCTAATTGGTTATAATATTGCTCACTATACTGTCTGACACTGAAAACATTTCAATAATCATCATACTATAATTATAATCTATCAGTTTCAACTTTTAAAAATAACAAATAAATAAGGATGAAATTCAGCTGTGCATACTGGTACGGTCATAAAATTTGCCCATAAAATGATGCCTGATGCCACTGGTGGGTGTTGAATTCCAGTAAGCTAGATGACCATACCATAAAAGGTAAGTATATTTATTGTCATGTATACCCATAAACAAACATAGAAGATGTAATTGCAGTTGTAAAATAAATGTAAATATTGAAACTATTTTTAATAGTAAAAATAAAAGTATAGCTATCAGAAGGAATGATGTGGAAAGATAGGAAATAAGATAGAAATAAGTATAGCTATTTTCCCCTTTAGGAAAAAAAGGGGGGAAGTGACTAGAAGTACTCACTGCTTGTAGTTGATGGAACAGAAAATGGGGTTCTAAGTGTATGTAAAGTTACAGAAGCTGGGGTGCCTGGGTGGCTCAGTCACTTGAGTGTCTCTTGATTTTGGCACAGGTCATAATCTTGCAGTTCGTAGGATCAAATCCCTGCTTGGGATTCTCTCTCTCCCTTTCTCTCTGCCCTTCCTCTGCTCGTGCATTCTGTCTCTTTCAAAACAAATAAAATGTTTAAAAGTTAAAGTTACAGGGGCGCCTGGGTGGCTCAGTCAGTTAAGCATCCCACTTCAGTCCAGGTCATTATCTCACAGTTCGTGGGTTTGAGCCCTGCATCAGGCTCTTTGCTGACAGCTCAGACCCTGGAGCCTGTTTCGGATTCTGTGTCTTCCTTTTTCTCTGCCCTTCTTACACTCATGGTCTGTGTCTCAAAAATAAATAAACATTAAAGAAAGTTAAAGTTATAAGAGCTGAACAGGAGACAATATTTGCAAATGACATATGTGATAAAGGGTTAGTATCAAAAATACATAAGGAAGTTACACAAATCAACACCCAAAAAACAAATATACCAATTTAAAAAATGGTCAGAAGACATGAATAGACATTTCTCCAAAGAAGAAATCCATATAGCCAACAGGCACATGAAAGATGCTCAATATCACTCATCATCAGGGAAATGCAAATCAAAACCACAATGAGATATCACCTCACACCTGTCAGAAGAGCTAAAATCAAAAACACAAGTATTGATGAGGATGTGGAGAAAAAGGAATCCTCATGCACTATTGGTAAGAATGAAAACTGGTACAGCCACTTTGTAAAACAGTATAGAATTTCCTCAAAAAATAGAATTACCCTATGATCTAGTAATTGCACGATGGTGTATTTACCCAAAAAATATAGAAACACTAATTCAATGGGATATATGTACCCTTATTTTAATAACAGAATTATTTACAATAGCCAAATTATGGAAGCAGCACAAATATCCATTGATAAATGAATGGCTAAAGAAGATGTGATATATATATTATTCAACCATAAAAAATAATGAAATCTTGCCATTTGCAATGACATGGATGGAGCTAGAGACCATTATTGCTAAGTGAAATAAATCAGTCAGAGAACGACAAATACCATATGATTTCATTCATATTTGTAACTTAAGAAACAAAACAAAAGAACAAAAGAAAAACAAATGAGAAAGAGAGAGAGGCCAAGAAACAGACCTTTAACTACTGAGAACCAACTGGTGGTTACCAGAGGTGAGGTGCATGGAGGGATTGGTGGAATAGGTGATGGGGATTAAGAACTGCAATTATTGTGATGTACACAAGGTGATGTATGGAAATGTTGAATCACTATATTGCACCTGAATAGAGAAAGAGACAGAGAGAGACAGAGGGAGGGAGGGAGGGGGAGGGGGAGAAAGGAAAGGAGTTATAGAAGTTCCCATAAAACAAATAAATTAGTAATGTAAGTATCCAACATCTGGAGAATTCAGAGGAAGGAAAATTTGCATAAGGTGCTTTCTTGTTTTTCATAAATATATAGTCTACAGGAGGTGAATTAGAAGTATAAGTACATTTAATATAATTATGGCTATAGCCAGTAACAAAAATAAAACTAGGAGGTGAGACTTAAGGTAAATAGGTTTCATACTACTGCTTTCTCCATAAGTCCTTTATATTATTCGATTAATCACCATATGTATATGTACTACTTTAACAAACATAAATATACATTAGTCTATAAGAACATCATTCTTCCTGAGCAGAACTTAACGTTTTCCCCTTCTGACAGCTGTGAAAGATGTGCACAAACTTCTAAGCTTGATTACGTTTTGTCCTTCATGAGATTGAGAGCAAAACCTTGATAGACTCACACACACACACACACACACACACACACACAGAAAGAAAAGAAAGACTGGGTCAACCAGCACAGTGATTACTCTTCGTACATTTCTGATTCAATGAAGAGTCACAAAATATGCCATAATTTTATTACGATGTAAAATACACATGACGATGCTTTATTTTTCTTTTCGTAACATATTTGCCTTTAAGCACATCCCTGAATAAAAAATTTGATGTGTTTGATACCACACTCTCCCTTAAACATCATTGCTCTAATTCTTTTATGGAGCACACTGATGTACTTAATGTGCTTTTTTCCTACAGTGCACATCACAAGCAGTCCATGCCTGTTTCGTTTATCTAATTAAAGGAGAGGTATACAGGAGCATCACAGCCCACACCAGAGGGGTAACAGGGGTTAGCATACCTGTGCAATTGGGAAAACCTTGACCATGTAGGCACTTGCCTGTGTTTTCTAGCTGTCTAGCTCGTTGAGTTTCCAACGTCTCTAAGGATTTTTGTGAAAAGGGCACTATCCACTATCACAAATTATATGTTCTTAAATCTATACAAACTCATATCAAATTAGGGATGAATAGAGAAATTGCAAAGTTTGCCTTTAAATATTTAGAATTAATATGTTTTGCTTTTCCATGTTCATCCATGAAAACTGCTATGTACAAACCACGTGACAATTTATGCTTATTGATAAATGTCCCACCCTTATTATGGCTGTGAAAGAAAAAAAAATCATGAGGCCTTTTTAAAAAATTTTTCACCTAATTTGTCTTAATATAAGTTTTAAAGTAATTGGCTGCTGGCTACCAAGTAAAGTGTCTTGCAAGAATAATCAGAGACTGATTTTTTTTCTATAAAGATATTTTTGTAACATTGGTAATTAACAGTTTATCACTCTAATATAAGTGAAAAAATCAAATACAATTAACTGTAATGTGGACAGGATGGGCTCCATTCTTCAGAGATAATGTTACCTGTTAACATAGAGATTGTTAGCCCAGTAATATAGAAACACACTCATTTGTGCAAAATGGCACAAAATAATTTCATAAGAACTTATATGTTTGATATGTGTTCCTTTTTATAATGCAAATGGTAGAGCATAGAGAATATGAACAGAGCCTGAAGTGCTGTCACAGTGGGAGAATGAGGAGTAATCATCATTCCTAAAAGTACTTTAGCAAAAATTGACTTTTAAGTCATGAAGTGAATCTCATTCTATATATCCCATGTACACCTACAAATGCACCTCATACCCTTAAGAGTTGCTGAACAAAAGTATGTTCACTGTATGACTCAATTTATGCATAGAAAAAAATAAGGCATTTGTATTTCAAACCCTAAAGATTTATCTAATACTAATATATATTAACTTCAAAACTACTACCATCATTTTCTGAAGCAATGATAGGAACCTCAGAATAGGCAGTCCACTATTTTGGGCTTACACTACACAACACTGTTTATTGACAAATTAAGAGGTCTCTACATTTCAGCTTCTCTTTCAAGTACTGGAAGAGTAGAGGTGCCAGGGTGGCTCAGTCAGTTTCCAACTCTTGTTCTCAGCTCAGGTCATAATCTCATGGTCTGTGGGATCGAGCCCCACATGGCACTCTATGCTGATAGTATGGTACCCACTTGGGATTATTTCTTTCTCTCTGTTCCTACCCCCCCCCCCATTTATTTAATTAATAAATAAAGTTAAAAAAAAATAAGGCTCTGGAGGAATAATGGGGAAAAGGTAGATTAATTCAGGCTCAGCTACATGCACACTTTTAAACCAATCCTGTGTCCAGGGAGGCAGATTACATAAGAAGATAGTATCTTCCATTTATATTCCCTGGCACAATGAGAGTAGAAGACAGAGCTTCCCAAGGGTAACTGTGTTAGCTCAGACATGGACTATCGGGAAGGTAGTGTGAGCCAGGCAGCAGCCCTAATGTTTTCTAATGTATAGATTAAAAGTTTTTGTGCTTTAACCATGTTGGGAATTTACTGGTGTTTTTCCTGCCTTTACCTATCTATCATTCGTATTGAAAAAGTCAGAATGATATTGATGCCTGAAAGCATCAATATAACAGGAAAGAATATAACCTTCATCTATACAATTAAGGCAAATCTTAGCTAATTTTACTTTTACTATTTACTATTTCTATTCCCCCATTTTGCACAGATATTTCTAAAATACAGACTTTTTTCATATTATTTCCTTTTTCCAGGCTAAATTCAGTGATTCTTAGTGGATTGGAAGGAAGGCTTCTTGTCTTGACCCCAAGGCTGTATCAAAATCTAGGTAGGGTACAAATATTTACAGTGTGAACACCTCCCCAGATACTTTCTGGTATTTTCTTATCTCATTTACTAGTAAAGTTCTTGCCCCAATCCAAGCTCAGCTCCTAGTGCTTTTCCAAAACACCTTCTGGGCCATTCTCATATGTCCTCTTATGGGATACCTGTCACTTATCATACTACATACAACAGCATACCTTGTCAACTAGATTGAAAACTCCTGAGAAGTTGGGTCCATATTTTATCAGGTCTGTTGTTCCTAATACCTGAGGAAGAGGAAGAGTAGTACTCAATAAACCCTTCAATGCCCAGTATCTGTTTCTATCAATGAAACCTTTATGATTATTCCAGTCTCCTATTGTAATGTATATGGTAACCATAAAGTGAATGCTCTCAACTACTTTGACATGTTAGCTTTCCTGTAAGATTAGAGTTCACTTTGTTCAGGACAACCGCTAACAAAATTAGTTTTTATTAATTTCTGATGAATTGATACCAGTAGCTAGGATATTGCTAAAAGCCATATATGTTTATAAGAGAGAAAGTTAAAAAAGTAGAAAGACTTCACTTTCCACTGGAAAAAAAAAACTAGCATAAAGTTATATGAAATAAAACTCCCTCTATCAAAAAAAATTGCACACGTCATAAAGTTTAAACACTTAGGCACAAAATTAAACTTCTCTACTATCTGGCCTCAGTAGACTTCCAAACATACCTGCTGTATGAAATTTCTTCTGCAGCTCTAACTGGCCTAAACAAGCAAGGAATATCACACTTCTGTGTCTTTGTCCCCACTACACCTTCCCTCTGCGATGCCTTCCCGATCCTAACGCCTTTCTAAATGCTATTCATTCTTAAAGCCTATTCTTCAGCAATCTGAAAACTTCCATGGCCAGTCTAGACTACAGGCATCTCTTTCTCTAGTAACTTCATGACAGCATTAATGTGAAGACCACTAATTTGACATGTAACAAATTATTCTCTTGGGAAAATTCTTGAAAAACTGTCAATGTTAGTTTACTTTTTATATGTAAGTTGTTTCCTACCCAAAAATATTTAAATTACAAAGATAATGATTTTTCAGTCTCAAGCGATTAACACCTACTTACAGAGTAGGCATGTAGTAAATGATTATTGACTAAATAAGTTTGCATGAGATAGCACCTCCAAGATAGGTACACAAATGTTTCATATCATATTCTACTTGCTCAAATGGCTTTCCTTTTCTCTCTGAATTCGTTTTACTTATAAGATGAATACATTATTATTATTAGAATCTGTAGAAGAGACGTATTTATGATCAAGTCATCTGAATCCATGTATTTCGTAGGCACTAATTTATGAAAATGAAAAATTTCCATTTTTAAACAACCTTACACTGACATTTTCTTGTGTAATTTCAATCTTAATATTCTGCACATGGGAATGCAGCCTCCTGACCATGCTTCTTCCTCATTTGAACTAAGGATACCAATTAACAAGAGAATTGATCACTTTGAAATATATGATAGATTGTCACTAATGTGATAAAGGACAGGAAGAGAGAGAAAATATATATATATATATATATATATATATATATATAGCACTACATTTAATGTTATATAAAAATGAAAATTTGGCGTTTCTATAAATACATTACTTCTGTAAAATTTGATCAAAGAGTCATTAGATAGTAAACTTTTTATTAAGCTGGAAACCTCGGGATGCATTAAAAATTTTGAAAAAAACTCTTTTTAAGTCTAGAATTATTTGGGATATTTGTATTGGTACAATTTTTTATTGGCACACAAGAAATCCAATTTCCAGGTTCATTACCCAAAACAACACAGAAATTTGAAACAAGAACATATCTTGGGCTTGAACTATAGATCAAACTATAATTCATATACCACATTCCCTTATGGACTCTTAGGATAAGAAGAAAGAAGAAGAAAAAAGGCAATTTTTCTGCCCACTTGATCGATGTTCCATTTGACCTCTGTAATGCCCTCCTGCCATAACCTTTTAAATACCATCTGCTCTTTTTGTGAAGAGTGTGATGGGAAGGAGTCACTTCCAGACAGCAATTGATTATAAGAGCATTAATCAAGGGCATGGATTATCTGTAGCATGACACTGTGCTGTAGTTAAACAATCTGGCCTTCAATGTGATTGGAAGGGCTAATCCTTATGTGGAAGCCTAAAATGGGCTTAGCAACACATGTTTAAGGAGAGCAGAGGAAATAATGCATGAACATTTATTGGAATCTATGATAAATTTCAGCAATTTTAGGGCTAATTTGTTTACCAAGTGTAATGGGATTAGATTGATTATAATTTGCTCTCATAAAATGCTATACATAGCTCAGATGTTTGTTCTAGTCACAGAGAACCAAAAAAAAAAAAAAAGGCTATGCATTTTATGCTTAGGATTTGAAAATATGACATTTTCTATTATCATTTGAAAAAAAACACACATCTGACTTTCAGATTTCTCTGTTTACTTTTCCCTAATAATTAATACATTCTAAAATAGGCTTTAGCTTGTGCTCGCTTTGGCAGCACATATACTAAAATAGGCTTTAGCTCATGTGAAAACAGTCCACAAATATTATATGCATGTAAGTAGAAGAAATGTTTTACTGTAGTTACAGATATGAATACTTAAAAAACAAGGTTTTCATACTTCCCCATATTTTTCTAGATGTATAAAATTTATCGTACAATGGTCTGAATTAGTGTTCAATATCATACAAAAATTCTTCATTGAATAGCAATGAGAATGAATTACAAAGAAATGGTGAAGGTGTGTGTGCGTGTGTGTGTGTGTGTGTGTGTGTGTGTGTGTGTAAAGGAGACAGGAAGGAAGGAAGGGGGGAGGGAGAGAGGAAAAAAGGAGGGAGGGAGAAAGAGGGAAATTAAGAAGACAGAGAGAGATTATTTCAATCTATATAACTTAATCATTTCATTCCTGCCTTATCATGCCTACCCAGAGCAGAGGAGTTTGTTATTCATACACAAAAAAACTTCTAGGAAAAAAAGCACATTAGCACTGAAAAAGGCAGGGTGAGTTATCTCAGCAGATAAAATAGAAATGATAGTTAGAACAGGGTGGTTTTTTAAAGAATGAGCATTTAAATCCTGGGGAAAAAAAGAACAAAAACAATAAAAGGAAACTAAAGAATGTTCTATAATATCATGAAAGAATCATTTTTATTTATTTAAATAATTTAATAATTAATGATTATCAGATTTTAGACCTCATACCGGAGCCAAATGCATAGATAATTAAAAAAATGATAACTGCCTAACCTACGCCGTTCTTGGCAAAATTAATAGTAGGCAAATTATTTCCTACTTGGGAGAAAAAATATCCCAACTCCCTAGAATTTTGCTGTAAATAAGGCCTTTCTCCAAGGTAATTCTTTTTTTTTTTTTTTCATTTAAAATTACTACACACACATAGTTAAAAGTCAAATAGTACTAAAAGGGTAATAAATTGTATGATTCATTGATCTCAGTTACAAGGAAGAAAAACAAATCTAGCTAACCTAAGCAGAACCGAAATTTATGTGAAGGGTCTTAAGAAGCTCACTGTATTGTTGTGAAAGCTGGTACGCCAGATGAGAACAAATGCAGGAGTAAGAGAAGACAGATAAAGGAACCACAGAAAGGTCATGAAGCTGGGGTCCATTTAGACTAACATTGTTGCTTCCACCACATGGCCATTGCTAATGGGGGCAGGACTCCTGCTACCTATGGGTATCCTAAAGAACACTAGCCCATCTCTAGCTTAATTTCCCTGTATGCAGCCTAGAAGTCAAAAGATGGGAAAGGCAATAAGCGTCTGGTCCCTCAACCTCAGTTCCTTAACCCACTTTGCCCATTTATTTTCTCTTTCTCTTTTCTGAAATTTATATTAGGCTATTATTGAACTGTCTTGGGTGATGTTATAAGTATTTTTTTTCCATTTTTGTTTCAATTTTTCTATTTTTCTGGGAAATTTCATGGGCTTTCTACTGTAATTTATTTTTAATTTTATAGGTATTTTAGAATTAAAAAAACAACCTATTCTAAAGGATTTTTTGCTGTTGCTGTTCTTTAGCTGGTCTACTTTCAAAGTGTTCTGTTCTTGTTGGTGTTTATCTCATCTGCTAACGTGGCCAAGGATATTCTATGCTAGAATGATGCTTATTATCTATTTGAGTCTCAGAGATGACTGGGTAATAGGAAGGCCGTTTTGTTAGAAAGGACCTAAAATGTGAGTATATGCTAGCCTTCATTCTTTGAAGCAATGAGACAATGAATCCCAGGTATTGAGGTAAAAAATCCTGCAACATAAGCACTTTACATTTAATAATTCACTTGATCTTTTAAGTCACAAAGACTTTGAAGGTTTGTTTGTTTGTTATTCCCCTCTTGCTCTTTTTTGGTTTTGTTTTAGAAGAGGAAACTCAGGCAGAGAAAGTAAAGTAACTTGTTAATAGTGGTATAGTCAGGATTTTAGCTCAGGCAGTCTGGTTCCAGAGTGCTTGCATGTTGTATAGTATGCTTTATGCAAAAAGGATGCATTACTAACCTATATTGAACAAATAATGATATTTGATGATTGGTAAAAAAAAAAAAGCACTCCATGTTTCATAGTAGAGAAAATATTGAAGATCTTTTCCAATTACCTACAATAAATATAAGAGAGAAGTTTTCCTTACCTTCATTCTTTGCCTTGATGATGTTAAGTTGTTTTTTCCCTTGCCTTTTAGCAATTGCTTTGTGTGGGTGTGTTTGTAATTACTGAAGGTAATTATTTTACCTAAAGCTCTTAAGCAGAGACAGTCAGTCAGGAATACTTACTGACTTCCCCTGGGGGTAAAGCACTGTACCAGAAACAATGAGATTAGCAAAGGAGAAAAGTCCTCACAAATAAGTAAACAAACAATTACAAAGAAGGGTGATAAACACAATGAGCACTGGAAGTTACAGAAAGAAAACAAGAAGATGCTTTACTCACATGAAAGTATGGGATAGTCAGGTTGATTTGTGGAAGATGGTGACTGTAGGAATAAGGGTCTCGATGAAAGGATTAGGGAAGGACGTTCTATAAATGGAGAACACAATGTTAAAAGAGAAAGACATGAATAAGTAAACTGTGGTACATCTGAGACAGTGGAATATTATTCAGCACCTAAAACAAATGAGGTATCAAGCCATAAAAAGACATGGAAGAAACTAAAATGCATATTACTAAATAATAGAGGTCAATCTGAAGAGGCTATACACTATATGATTCTAACGACATGGCATTGTGGAAAAAACAAAACTATGGAGACAGTAAAAAAGAACATTGGTTGCCAGAGGCTGGGGGGCAGGGGGAGGTGGGATGAATAGGTAGAACACAGGATTTTTTAAGGCAGGGAAAATACTCTGTATGATACAATAATGATGGATATATGTCATTATATATTTGTCCCAATCTGTAGAAGGCACAATATGAACAGTGAACTGTACTGCAGACTATAGACTTTGGATGATTATGATGTGTTAATGTGAGTTCATCAGTTGCAACAAACGTACCACACCAGTGGGGGATGTTGATAATGGGAGAGGCTGTACATGTTTGGGGGCATGGAGTATATGGGACATCTCTGTACTTTTTCCTCCACTTTGTTTTCTAAAAAATTGAGTCTTAACAAAAGATAAAAGGGACCAAAAATGACTATGTAAATAGAGACTTGTAATATCTCAATTTGCCTGAAGTGGGATGTTAAAATGGTGAAACTTAAAGCACTCAGCACTCATAATCTTCTGAATTCTTACAAACAACCTGATAGTTCCAATCATTACCAACATAAACTTATCCAATCTGTATATGCATTATGCTGAGCTTGATATATATTGCCTCTATTTCTATTCTATTTTTCTCAAATCAATCTTTATAATTTGGCATATAGTTTCCCTTCTCATCTCAGTAACTTGCATTTGGACATCTTTAAAAGAAAACTAGGATAATAGTGATAGGTGCTCTTTTTTTGTAAGATTCTCTTGCTCAAGAAATGAGCTAAGTCAGATCTTACATATATTATTTCCATATCTTCTTCCCTCTTCTCTTGAGCCTTCTATAACTATTAATCTTTCTGTGCTAATGTAACATTAATGCATTTGCATGCAATTGAATAATTGACACATCACACAAAGTTATATTTAGTTGTTCATTCTTATTAATTCTCGTAGATTAATTTTCCAGTTGTTTACATGAGTTTACACTTGTCTTGCTGGCAGGAAGTTCAAAAGTCACCTGTCTCTTGAAGTCCTTGCTTGAATTATATTAACATTTCAGGGGTTTCCTCAGTACTAAGAAGGTTATTCTAATGCTTGATTAGGGAGGACGTAGTATGAGCAGTCCACTATTACTACTTCTGCTGTAAAATAGCATCACTCTTTTAAGTCTAACCATGCAGAGCCCTTGTCAAGAGCTTCAGGGATGTTCTTGCTATTCCCATTTCTGCCAGCCTGTGGAAGATCCCAATAGTCAGCTTTCAAACAACTCTTCACTTATATTGAGATGCACATCTGTTGATTCCCAAAGCACTCCACTTGGCTACGCTAGGTCCAGTAGCTTTCCTTCCTATAAATTTCCCAATTTCTAGTTCCAAGAATGAGCTACTAATACAGACAAAACTTAAAAAAGTACAATTCCCATTCAAATCGGCCTAATTCTTTTAGTGAAGATAGGAATAGAAGATCACCTTTGATCATATGTATGTTAGGCATTCTGATATCTCTCTCAAGTAGGGTTCTCAATCATGTACTATTGACATTTAGGGCTGGTTGATTCTTTGGGAGCTGTCTTGGTGCATTGTAGGATGCTTTGCAGTGTTTCAGGCCCCCATCCTCTAGATGCCAGAAGTATCTTCTTAAAGGCAAACTATTCTGACAACTGTTAAAAAAAATTGCAATGAACACTTGTTAAAAACCACAGGAGGGACTTTATTCAAGAATATTATAATAGAGGTCAAGACCATTGCCATAAAGGAGAGAGACTGAAGTCAACTTCAAATAATGAAAAGAGGGTTGAGGACTATAGCCAAAGAGCAGAGTGCAGAGGTTAGTGGATAGAAAATTATTAAAAGGAACGTGATTAGATACCACAGGAAGGGGTATTCATGCTAAACTGGCTTAACAAGATCCTTATTAAGGGCAGGCCAAGGATTTAGATATCAAGGGTGAGGGATGGAGAATTTGATCAAACATCAAGGGTTGAGTGGTAGAGTTTTTGATAAAATGACTTAGCAGGAATCTTTGCTAAATTGTGCACAGCAGACCAAGGACAAAGAATGCCAAGATACTGGTCTAGATAAGAAGTCTCAGAGAAGCCTCACTAAAGTTTAGTCAAAAAAGTAGTCTTTGTCAATTTGTCCCCGACCTCACCAAGCAGTAACAATAATAAAAAAAAAAATGTTTCTAAACATCAGCAAATGTCCCTGGTAGGGGACAAAATTATGGGTCATTTAACACTTATTCTAGATGATCATGTTGGACAATTTTGTGTCCTATAATTTCACTGCCTTAGAGCTAGGATCTTTTTTTTTTTTTTTTTTTTTGTAATTAAATAAAATTTGGGCAATCATGAAAACAGACTCTCAAAGTTGTAAAGTGAGAAACAAGAGAAAGTTTCTGTTTGATATGCCCCCACCATCATTTCGTAGAACAGTTTTTAGAGTAGTTTTTGTTTTGTTTTGTTTATTGTTTAGGCGATTTTCTGTAAGAAGCAGTGTTATTGTTGGATATTTTGTCATTCACTATTTTGATGAGTTTTACTTGTCTTCTCTTTCAATAGCAGCAAAAACTTAAAAGGATTTCAAAGGAAGAAAAAGAAAGAAAGAAAGAAAGAATAAAGAAAGAAAGAAAAAGAAAGAGAAAAAACAGAGAGAAAGAGAGAGAAAGAAAGAAAAAGAGTCCTTTATAAATTATATTCATTTAAAATTACACCCTTTCCAAAGAAACATTACATTTATGCCATTTATATTTCTCTGGTGAGCATGTTGAAGGGATTTTCAGGTGTTACAAGTGAGTATGAAAATATTTGATGTGACTATTAAAATGTTCATATTACAATTGTTTATGCAAGTTATTTATTTTAATGATCCATGTGGCTTTGGTCTGATATATTGTATTTTTTCTTCTGTTTAGAGAATATTAGGATTTATCAATTCCAACAGGATAGGCATGGCTTGTTACAGCTTCTACAATCACTATTTCAAGAAAAGAGATATATTAACATATAAAATACACTTCTATTAACAAGCACTGTAATTAGATACTGAATATACTGGAAACATATATATCATATAAGCAGATTTATAAACAGGATAATTAGAGTGTTATTTTAAAAGCAGAAGCATTGAGCAGTCATATGGAGAATTGCAAACTCATTCATCTATTTTTTCAGTCTTCATTTAACATCTCACATTCAATAATATGCTTTGTATCTTTCATTGGTATAAATGGCTGCTTTAGTTTTCATATTATCGTCAATGTCAACTGTAGATATTTGTAGAGGATAATTTACTTTGGTTGATGCCACGTATTGCAATTTGGGGTTCTATCTGACAGCACTTACATTGCACATAATTTCATCCCAGTTAATTATCATATATTTGAATGGGGAATACAGAATCATTTTAAATGATAATTAAAAACCTTGAGTTGAGATTAAAAACCAGATGAAACAAAACTCATGATTTGAATTTACAGAAGTCTTTCAAAAGAACATTTTCAAATAGCAGGTAATTGCACCGTAGATGCATTGCAAAAGTAATTCCAAAAAAAATGATGCATCTAGGGGCTCCTGGGTGTCTCAGTCCGTTGAGTGTCCACCTTCAGATCAGATCATGATCTCACAGTTTGTGAGTTTGAGCCCCACATCAGGCTTGCTGCTGTCAGTGCAGAGTCCCCTTGGATCCGCTGTCCTCTTCTCTCTCCTGCTCATAATCTCTCTCTCTCTCTCTCTCTCTCTCTCTCTTTCTCTCTCTCTCTCAAAAATAAATTAAAAATAAATAAATAAATAAATAAATTTTTAAAAAATATTTAAAAATGATGCTTTTACAAACAAACATAAAATGGATTTTGAAGAAACCTATTGATGAGCAAATGGTATATCTTATTAAAATGAATGAAAAGTTTATTAAGCAGACAAGATTATTCTCATTTTAAGATAATGATTATGTTTCCAATTTAGTAACATTAATTTGATTTTCCATTAGATTTTCCTACACATTAATTTCCTATTTGGAAGTAATAACCAGGATTCAAGGTTAGTGTTACATTGTATTACCCAAAAGTTAAATGCTGTACTTCTAAAACCTGGATAGCAACAGAATCACAACAGAGATTTCCCTTTTAGAGCTGTCCAAAGGTAATATTTTAGTTATGCTTCCTATTCAATAAAATACAAAAAACCATAATTTTTTCTAACTATAAAAATTACTGAAGAGTTAATTTGATATTTCTGTAGTCTTTTCCAATAATAAAGGAATAAACTCAGAATATTACCATCTTGGTAGTTAAAATATGTATTGTTTTAGGAGTGAGAGCTACCATATACATCTGGAAAATAATATTTCTATATATATGTATATATAGAGACAAATATATTCTGCATAGATTTTCATATGTGGCTAACTTAAAGAACTATTTTTCTCAGTGAGGGTCTTTGTGTGATTTCTGCATCATCTCCAACTACCCTACCCTAAAATAGATTTACTAGCTTTTAAATGACATAGATCATCTAAAAAGTCACCAGTATTGCAATGATGTCAGAGATAGAACAGTACTGACAAATAAAGAACAATATTTTCAATGGATTCTGAACATTTTAAACCTTAAATGATGATTAATGACAGTAGCAAGGTTTCATTGTTGGTGACATTTTTTGTTTTGTTTTGTTTTAATAATTCAATAGGATTGTTAAATGTGTCAATTTTAATTGAAACAGAGATAGTGACATTATTTTGTCATATGCCAGAATCACATAGCTGTGAGGGGTTACAGAACACTGTAGTTCTTTATTCCTCAGAAAATAGCCAATATTATTGAAAATTATGCTATGAATACTATTTTTCTAAACTGACTTAACAAAAAGCTTCTTAATAAGGAATTGTCTTGTGAGTCTAGAAATATTTGTTCAGGTACTTCACCTATTTTAGTTAGTATTTCCTTTTTTAATTAAATTTATTCACTTTCTTTTTTTGAATATGTAATACATTCCAATGATTCAAAACCCCCAAATACCCAAAAAAGGTACATAGTGAAAATCTTTCTCTTACTGTCTCACCTATCTTCAACCTTCCCAATCCATATCTTGCCTTCAAATTAACTCACGATTTCTTATGTTTCTTTCTAGAACTTTTTAATATATAGAACAAGCAAAAAAATAAATATCTTACTTTTCTTTTTTTAACATTTATTTATTTTTGAGACAGACAGAGACAGAGCATGAATAGGGGATGCGCAGAGAGAGAGAGGGAGACACAGAATCTGAAATGCGCTCCAGGCTCTGAGCTGTCAGCACAGAGCCCGAGGCGGAGCTTGAACCCACGGACCGCAAGATTATGACCTGAGCCGAAGTCGGACGCTTAACCCACTGAGCCACCCAGACGCCCCAATATCTTACTTTTCAATCTTTTCTTTAAACCTATACTATACTATATGCACTGTTCTGAATTTTTTCCCTTAACAGTGTATTCTGGAGATCTTTCTATATCAGCACCATTCTACATTAGTAAAAAGTTTCCTCATATATCACTATGTGGATACAAATAATTGATGTGTTTAAGTTTTTTCCAATAAATGTATTACAAACAATGAGCTGAATAAATGTAAAAATATGTCATTTCACATATAAGTAAGTATAACCTAATGATAAATTTCTAGAAGTGAGATTGTTCTGTCAAAACGTGTGCTTTAAATTTAGTTAGCGTTAGCAATTAAGTCTATACAGTTTGTGTTAGTTGGTATTTTCACCATCGGTTTGAATGTCTATCTCCCCACAGCCTCATTAACAGAATATGTTATCATCTGAGGAGATTTCTTTCACTGTCTTCTCTTTAAAAAAAAAAAAAATTCTGTTGAAGGTTTGGCTGAATTTCAAGTCTCTGGTAACATTTAATTTCCTTGAGGATATCTCTTGTAGGTATCGATCCACATTCTTCTGACACTGAATATTTCTGTGAAAGAAATCTGAATCCCAAATGAATTTGTTTCTCCCTCTAAAGAAGATGATATTTCTTTTTCAGAGAAATGTTCTTCCCTTTCATTATAGAGATTTTAATTTTGCACAATTCTAACTGTGTAGATTTATTACTACTATATTTTTAACTTATAGTGTGTCCCATTATTTTAGCTTATGTCTTTAAAGAATCCAATTATACATATGTTATATATTCGTCTTCTAAATCTAATTATTTATTCTGTTATCTCCTTTAACACTTGTTTTATTACCATTAATTTGTTCTTGTTTTCTTTTTTCCACCCACCATGTCTGTTCATCTATAAGGTTTTTTGTTTGTGCTTCATCCAAGATTGCCTTCATTTCTGTGATGCTGTGGCTAATTTTTCCTGCTTCCTTCTTAAACCCTCTCTATATTCCCATTTTGTCTCCTCCATCTTCCTTATCCTCTAGTCTTTGAATTTGTTTTGTTTTGTTTTGTTTTGTTTCTGTATTGTAGTCTTCCTTCACCAATGTGATCTGTTTACTAAGTTTGTTTTCTAATTAACAAGAACATATATGGCCCAAATTTATATTTTGTCTGTGGTAGTGCTTTTTTTCCTGGTCACTTTGTATGTTGGTAGGTTTCTGTGTATTTTCGTTCTTGTTTTACTAATATTGCTTTTGTAACAATAGCATATCCTTTCTTTTACTGGTGTATTCACCATTAGATATGTTACATATACTTGGTCTAGATGTTTTTATTAGTTTCCTGTATATAGGAAGTGGTCCAGGTAATCTACTAGGCAGGAAAGTTTCTATACACCAAAGAATCATTCTATCTCTGTTGTGATGGACAAAGACTATTTTTTGTGATTTATTGTGCAGCTCTAAATCCTGAGCAAACCACGTACAGAAGAGCTTCTTCTGTCTTCTGTATTTACTATAGTTCCCACATTTCTTGTTAACATCATAAGATAAACATTGATAAATATGTTTTTTTTTTTTTTTTGTGGAATTTTCTGAAATAAACTTCCCTAGTCCTGCCATTATCCATGCCTCTGTCCCCAATCATTAACTTATCTTTTGCCAATGTTTAGATATTTTGGTAGCATTTACACATAATTTGGATCTGGAGACTACATCTGCTTTTTTTATCACCTTAAGTTATTGTTGTTTTTGTTTTAAATTATTTTCATGCGGAGAAGGGGAGAAACTGTCTTATATAGCATGTCCATGCTTGAAATCCCACCTAAGTTTCTATTTTAAAATTTTTTTATTCTTGTCAGATCTATAACTACCATTTTCTCACATCACATGGGCTTTCAGTAGAAACCTTCAAAGACTACTTCCTAAAGGAAATTGAGACCATAAGATTAGATACACACAGATTCTAGTTACTATATCTAGACACCAAAACACTCAGACCAAAGCTTGCAAAATCACCATTTAAGAACAGTAACTCCTGGGGCACCTGCGTGGCTCAGTTGGTTGGGCGACCGACTTCGGCTCAGGTCATGACCTCACGGTTCATGGGTTTGAGCCCTGTGTCAGGCTCTGTGTTGATAGTTCAGAGCCTGGAGGCTGATTCAGATTCTGTGCCCCACTCTTGTTCTGCTCCTCCCCCACTCATGCTGTCTCTCTCTCATGAATAAATAAAACATTAAAAAAAAATTAAAAAAAACCCACTAACTCCTGCTGTGCTCCAGATCCAACTATCCCCTCAGTCTTGAATCCACCCAACCCTCTTGCGTTAAGAAAATTATTGTTAGTTCTTTGTGTTGTGTGTATTCTTTCTTTCCTTTTTCCTGCAGCCTTTCACTTAGCATTTAACCCATTTCCTCTCCAGCTGTTGTCCTATTGTCCAGCATTCTCTTTACCTTTAAAGCAAATTCTCAAAAGAATTTTCCACTTTTCATAATTTCATATTTCCAGAGACACAGAAATAATGGAGATAGAGATAGAGATAGAGAAAGATAGGGGCGCCTGGGTGGCTCAGTCGGTTGGGCGTCCGACTTCAGCTCAGGTCATGATCTCACAGTCTGTGAGTTGGAGCCCGGAGTCTGGCTCTGTGCTGACAGCTCAGAGCCTGGAGCCTGCTTCCCATTCTGTGTTTCCCTCTCTTTCTCTGCCCCTCCCCCTCTCATGCTCTGTCTCTCTGTGTCTCAAAAAATAAATAAATAAAAACATTAAAAAAAAAAATTAAAAAAAAAAAGAGAGATAGAGAGTGGTTTCAAGGAATCAGTTCATAAAATGGTGGGGGCTAGTAAATGAAAGATTTGTAGGACCGTCGGGCATGCACAAAAACGTCTGGAGCAGGGCTTGAGGTTATACATTGGGGTTGAAGTCTGACTCACCATCTCTCACGTGGACTATTGCTGCAACCTCTGAACTTATTTCCCACAGCAAAAGCGCTCAATTCTTTCTTCCACCCTGCAGCCATAAGTGTTGCTTATGTAGACATTTGACCACACCACTTTTCCGCATAAACACTATATTGATAGGATAAAGACTAACAATCTAAAATTACATAAATTATCTGAGTCCCACCTATCCCTCCAGCATCAACTAGCACCAATATCCAACTTGGTCTTTGTTCCTTAATCACGCTGCCTTGTTTCCTCACCTCAACTCTGCACTCACTTGCCTCGGGGTTCCACGCACATTGTTACCTCTGACTTGCAGGCTCCCCAGCTCTCTCTTTACCTAGAAACTGCTCCCATACAACCAATCACTGAGAGTGGTTACTTTGCATTCATTGTCTTTTCTTCACAACATTGATTATTGTTTGCAATTCTATACTGAATGCATTTTTGTCATGTTTATTACTGCAAGTATTCTAAAAGCCCAGGGAAACAGAATGACATATTTTTTCTCACCACTACGTCCCTAATACATTATATAGGATTGGACAGAAAATTGATGCTTAAAATTTTTTCTAGAATTGAGGTAGATGGAATAAATGATTGGTGTCTTCTACCTAGAGAAAGTCTTCAACTTCTAAAAGTATTTTTAAATAATCAGATATATACACATAGGAATATAACTAGTGTAATTTATCCAGGATCCAATCACTTTATATGAAAGAAATATAATAGAAAGTATCTAATTAAATAATTGCATTTATACCAGTAACGAATAACCAGGGAGCTATATAGATGTTGAAGCCTAGGTATAATTTGTATTATAAGAAACTATAATAACAGATAAATTTTAATTTAATAACACTATGCCCAACATGTAGAATAAGGAATACTTTGATGTCTTACTAAGCCTTAAGATCACCAAAAGGCTTTAGTAGCTGAAGCTTACAACTATGGATGTTTCTTGGTAACAATGTATCACAAAGCATTGATTCTATAGTTAATAGGCATATTTTTACATCTAAGTTTAATATTTATCATCCATATGACACTAAGTCAGTCTCTTTCAAATTTTATTTATTATTTATTACTATAGGTCAGGCTTTTTTTTTCAGGTACATGTAATATCAGTAAATGGATAATAATGTACTTGGCTCAATGTTTTTGTGAGGAATAAATGTTTAGAATGCTTTCTGATAATACATGACTAGCCCTCAAAAATGCCAGCAAAATCTATAGACCCTCAGGATGCTGAGAATTTGAAGTGTAAATGCAATTGTATCACATCCTTTTAAATGTGTCCTGATGTAACCATATTCTTTCCCCTTATCTTCATCTACCCACCCATGGGTTATGACTCTTGGGTGTTTTCTTTGTTTTGTCTCTTTCTAATCTCACAGTTTTTTGTTTCTTGTGTTTTGTTTGTTGTTGTTGTTGTTGTTGTTGTTGTTTGTTTGCTTGTTTTTTGGATTTGTGTGGTTTTGTTATAACTCATTTAAAGTTTATATTGGAAGTAGGTTTGGTATCAGAGTTAAGTATGGGAAATATCAAATAAAACTTTCAACTGTCAAAAATCATGGTTAATATCCACCTATTCATCCTATCATGAGGAGATTGACAACCAGGTTATGTTGTGTTTCCTCCAAAACAAAAACCAATCACTCTACAATGATTTTCTCATAAAAATTATACCTATTCTATTTACTGACTCTTAGAAAAAGGTGTTCCATGGAACTGAACTTGCTAATATGAGAATGTCTAGTATATAAAAAACTTAAGGAGGTAAGGGTCTTCTGTTACCACAATAAGAACCTATAACTTCCTCTCAAAGTTTTAGCCACCTTATGCTGTTAGAGTGTCCTCACCATAAATAGAAAAATAACATTCCTTCAGCATCTGTGAGTGTTCAAATGAATTAATAAGTCATATCATCTTAGAAACTTTAAAGCTTATGTGTTAGTATTAAATAATCTTGATAAAATTTACATAGAAAAATACAGTATTATCTAGATACTTTATACTAGGGCATATAATTTTAGAGGCAAAAAGAGCATTTGGCACAAAACTGGTAATTTACTAGTTTTCTACTTGTAAGGTTCCATCTCACCTTGATGAAAGACATTATTCTTTGGACTAAAAAAAATTATATATGTCCATTATATTAAGCTTATATAAACAATTTAGAGTAATACTAATTTTATGTGGAATAAAAATAATTATTTTTATGTGGATATAATTTTGTGTAGGAAGAAGAATGTAAATGCTTAAGTGTTAATGCAATGGGTATGAGTGGTAATCCTATGATGATTTAATCTTCACCTGGGAAAGAGACTTGGGCTACAAACTTTTAGGATCAGAGATTTCTTTTTCTTTTTTTAAATTTTTTTAAATGTTATTTATTTTTGAGACAGAGATAGAGTGTAAGCAGGGGAGGGGCAGAGAAAGAGGGAGACACAGGATCTGAAACAGGCTCCAATCTCTGAGCTGTCAGCACAGAGCCCAACACGGGGCTCAAACCCACAAACCCACAAACTGCAAGATCATGACCTGAGCCGAAGTCAAACACTTAGACTGGGCCACTCAGGCACCCCTAGAATTAGAGTTTTTTAATATTATAATCACAGCTAGATATACTGAATCAGTCTTACATGGATTGTTCAACAATTAAAGTTAGGTGCTCCAGAAAGTTAAATTAACTCTTTCTGGCTATTAGAGGCCATTTAGAAAATCACCACTTCTTGCAATAATGGCAAAGTATAAATGAAATGAGTCTGTTAGGTCCACGGGTCTGTGTCTGATGTGACTGGGAAGAGGGGCAGAAGCATACACAAAAAGAATGAGAAACCAAGGCCCAAAACACTAGTGAATCAGATTAGACTGTGGGTAGTCAGTTTGGGTTGGATTAATGAATCTTTTAAAATGAAGAAACAAGTTACTATGCTCTGCTAGCACTTACTTAAACAGGCAAATCAAAATCAGAACAGAAATCAGAGCGAATCAGAGCAGAAAAAAGAATCATGGAGAAAGCACGAAGCCAAAGTATATATTAGTCGGTAACTGATTATAGAATTATCAATACATAAATATAAATACCTACATTTATATTTATGGGTACACAATAAAAGAAAGAGACAATGAAAGTAAAAAGTGAAACATTAGTCTTTTAGCCTGGAGGTTTTTTTGTTCTGTAAGTATAATTAAAACTTTACTCCAGCAAAATAGAGAATGTGGGGTTTATGTCTTATTTAGAAAGGTAGAAAAGTTTTAGAGTGTTCAGAAGTAATAGAATGTAGTTTTTGAATAACTTGCTGATCAAAAGATTACTTTTTTCCATATTCAGCTATCCATTATTTGACATTTTTTTTTTACAACATATCAGAAAATCTAATTCATGGTTGTTGTTTGTTTGCTTGTTTCAATTCGACAAAAATCAGACTCTCTTCTCAGCTCAGGTCTAGAGGTAAACTGATTATTATCTTTTGTACATTCTTTCTACATTCATACATACATGCTCACTACCTAAATGAATGAAAGAAAATGAAAGAATAGAGAGGTCTAACTGGTATTTAGTATCAGACTAGAAGTGGTTCATTTGACATTGGACATTTTCTTCCCAGAATTTATCATGCAGTTATTAAGCAATATTTTCTAGGAAGGAAGCTGTTGACATTTATAGATGTTAAGCATTTCATATGTTTCCTACTTTGTGTTCATAAAAAATCATTAAATCACCAGATGATTTTTTGTTATCATAACTAATCAATTATTTTGATATATAGATTTCCTTTTTTCTGCTTTATACTAGAAAGTATTTGCCAAATTAATTATAACTATTTATCCCATGATGAGTAAGTGCTGGTAATATTCTGACTACCCATTACACATATTTTACGGTTGCAAAACTGTGACAGGAAAGTCACCATCATAGAATACATTAATGTTATTCTCAAATTTCTTTATAATTTAACTAAAACTTTAAGTTGGAGTGAATATGTCCCTTCACAATACCTCTTCTTTTTTGAGAAAGCATTAAATTTTATTCAAACAATTATGTGCTATTAAGTAAAGAATAAATTAGCAAGAAAATTGTACCATTAGTAAAATTAGTAAAATTTAAGTTCTTAATTTCACATAATAGATGATGACTACGTTTTTATTATGGCATTGAAATTTAACATTAGAGAAGTCTTGTTTATAGCTAAAATGGATTTTAGTTACGTTCTTTTATTATTGCCTCTAATAATGCTTTAATTTTAGCTATGGTTCTGAGAAAAATAACAAAGAATACTAAGCAAATATTAAGATAGAAGTCCCAGAACAAATTTTTAAAATTCATTCTCATAAATAATTAAGGCATATAAATAATTTTTTAAGTTTACTTATTTATATTTGAGAGAGAGAGAGAGAGAGAGAGAGAGAGAGAGAGAGAGAGCACCCACAAGTGGGGAAGAGGCAGATGGAGAGAGGGAGACACAGAATCCAAAGCAGGCTCCAGGCTCCGAGCTGTCAGAGCAGAGCCCAATGTGGGTCTTGAACCCACCAACCTGAGCTGATGTCAGATGCTTAACCAACTGAGCCACCCACGTGCCCCAGCATATAAATCATTTTTGTAAAAGAAATGGAAAATTTTAAAAATGTATATATATTTTAAAATGTGTTATGTTTTGGGGACTTACACAATTTTACTATTACCCAAAGATAGCTTCATGTAATTCAGCTGATTAGCTCTTGGCTTTTTTTATGTTTGTCTTAAACTGAGCATTATATTTAGCTCATGCTATCTTTCTCTCTATATACGAAGTACAAATGCAAGACCATAGGTGTCTTTATCCTGAAGATGAATAACAGTAAAATTTTTATTTCATAAACTCATTCATTTTTAATAAGCTAATATTTACCTTTAACACTTTGTGAATTATTTGGTTTAACTAGACATATAGCAGATCCCCAGGAAATATTAGTACAAGCATGTTTGGAGGCAGACAAGTGAGAACATAAGCTGTTTTTGTCTTAGAACACAGCATATGTGATGTATAGCAAGAGAAAGTATGGACAACATGAGCTCACTGAGAATCTCTCACTCAGGACCCAGATGTGATCAGGTAGGGAAGAGACTGAATGACAGAAAACTGAAGAAAACAGCAAGAGTAGTAAAAGATTAAAAAAAAAAAAAAGAATGCCCCATTTTACATAATTTCCTTTACTTCAGGTTTTTTTCTTTTTCTTTTTTTTAAAGGATTATATCTTCAATAAAGGAAGAACAAGATGAATAGAAAGAAAGAAGAAAGAAAGAAGAAAGAAAGAAAGAAAGAAAGAAAGAAGAAAAACAGAAGCAATGAAGAAAAGATAAGTAAATACAAGGGAAGAGGAAAATAATCTTCATGAAAATCACCAAGGTCAATTTAAAAATTAATAAGTTTTTCCTTGTTTCTTAGTAATATATAAAGACTATAAACTTAGATATTTAATTTTTAAGTTTCCATTTTCATGTCATAGATTATTTAGATAAAGCAGACATATCACATATCAGAGTGTGTATTCACATGGAGATCAAATTAAAAAAATAGAACCGCAGACCATTATACATAGTTAGTAAAACATATGGCTAATATTGCTATATCACTATTCTAATTTTTGCTGACTTTATGCTCCCTAGACTCTACTCCATAAAGCCACTTATCAATATATTACTTGATATGAATTACAATAATGCAAGGTAAGTATTTAGCAGTAATATCAGCCAGGGAACAATGTTGACAATTACTCACCTTGTTTGTTTACAGAAGGGACTCGGAGGCTTCTTACACCAAAAGCTCTTTCTGAATTTCTAACCAGTTTTCTGATTGTGATGTGTCATGCTAATAAGTGACAAATTTCTGATCAATTGGCAATTAGAACTAAAGGGAAAGATTGTTATGCATTGCTATCTAGTTTATCATTTAGCAAAAACAGCGGAAAGGAGTTAGGCTAACAGAGTCCCACCCCCGTCACTTTTCACCAACTGGGACATTAAACCAATCAGTTAGTGATCATGGTGTTTTGGAACCAGTGTTTTTTAAAAAATGAAATCTCCCTTCTATTCCACAGAACATTGCATAAGAAAAGAGGTAAACAAAAGACATTTTTACAAAGTCCAGAGATACAATAAGAGAAGCATGTTACAAACACAATTTGAGGTTGGGGGATTGAATATTAAAGTAGTTTTAGGTACAGCAGTAGTTTTCAATACTGAGTGGACATTAGAATCGCCTGGGGGAGCTTTAAAAATTACTGAACTGTGGACCTTGGGCCCCAGAACAATTAAATCAAACTGTTCGCGGACATGTGGATACTAAACATCAGTACTTTTAAGCCTTCCCTCCATAATTGTAAAGTTTGCTCAGTGCTGAGAATCACTGAACTCTAATACAGTGTAAAGGTGGTTTGCCCTACATATGAAGCAAATAATAATACCTATTCCAGTTGATTTTATTGTTGATCATTCTTTGTTCAGAGCATAATTAATTTTGGTTCTGGTTCTGTCCAAACTTGCATTTAAATATTCTTCTAACATAAATTAAAAGGGCGTTTTATTGTTTCTCCAAAGTGCATAGCAATTTAGTTTACAATATCGAGGAAATACACTTTGGGAAGGCACTTCTTGAAAGAAGAGCTGAAAACAGGGAATCAAGAATGAAGTGTTATGTCTATAATTATCATTTATTTGGTAACATTTATTAAGGGTCAAGTCTGTAACTGAACAATGAAGACAGAAAGCCATCTCATTCATTTAGCATATGTGCATCCTCAAAACTGAAAAAGAGCCAAATTGAGCATCCAGATTAACATATGTGCATCTGGTATTAGTAACAGCACAGTAAGAATAGATATATCTCAGAGCAATCATAGATGAGACCTAGAGTTTTCAAATATTAAAAGCTTGGTTCCATTTCTATTCTAATACCTTGTAAGGATTACAAAACAAAGGGATTCTAAACAATGCCAGCCTCTGCATTTTCACGATTAGCATTGTTCTCCTTTGGGAGTAGAAAATATAATTCAGTCACACTTCAGGGCCCAGATGCTTTGCTGATACCAGGCATCCCAGACCACCTGTTTTCACATACTCATATGCACTTTAGTCTGTCATTCACGGATGCCCCATGTTCATATTTGGCAGTTTGCTTGCCCACTGCTTTGGCAGTTTTCCAAGGAGGAGTAAGCACAGTGCACTTTACAATTTCTATGTGCAATGCTTTCCCAACTCGGTTAAGTTACTCACCATCTCTGTAAGCATTAAAGTGGCATTATAACCATGGCAAATTGCATAGGCCAAAATAATTCTACCTAAAACCTATTAATCCAAGGATTTTAAAAGGAATTACATATGATTTTAAAAAAATACCTCATATCAACTGCATATTCACCAAACATAAAAAAAATAACTTACCATCAGGGTGTTCCATAATTCTGGGAGCCACAACATATGGAAACAGAGAGAGAATGGATTTTCTGTAAGTTTGTAATTTTATTCTTTTGTTAGATCCCCAATATCATTTAAGAACATGTTAGGAAATAGAGTGAACAAACAGCAACCTTAAAGAATTAACTTGGCTTTTTTTTGTTTGCTTGTTTTTTTTCAATTCAAGGACTGTGATTATGTCCAGGGACTCTAATGAAAGCTGGCATCTCTTTTCAAGAACATATATATTTCAGCACGTGCCACTTTTATTTGGAGAAAAATAGCCCATAGGCAAAATCCATTTGAAAGGAAAATGCCTATTGTGACTAATTTATTTTTCAGGAAAATGTTTAATTTTGTAATATAATGGCATCTTAAGTATTAGCAAAATGAACAGATAAAACAAGAATCATTACAGTTAAAGTAAGCAACTGGGTAAAAGGGGCATGGTTATAGAGTTATCAATCTTAGAGTCACTTAGAAAAACTACAAAACGCTGAACACTGTAGTTTCCCAGGTGGTTTAGGGAGCAAGCCATTAAGGGAATTTTCACATGCAGAACATTCAAAATTACAACATGCAAAGCAGCGGCAAGGCAACTGAAGTGTACAAAGACCACTAAGAGTAAGAAAAGTTAAGAGCTTGTGTGCCGTTGGTGGAAAGCACGTATGTCCTCCATCCCCCACCCCATCCCCACACGCTACATTCAGGACAAGAACATGAAAAGAGTACATTAAAGAAAAAAAAAACACTCTTCTAACTGCAGGGGAGGTGTTGCACAACTCAGAAATAACTAGCTCTTTTATTTTGGAAAACATTTTTCTAGGCCTTTTTTAATGAGTGAAATATCCTCCCCCTTGCCCATCTGTCTACTGGGAATAGTATGGGAGTATTTTCCACACACTTCCAAATTGCAGTGCTTGAATAACAAATTAACTAGACATTGTATTTTCTCCATGACTAAGATACAAGGCTTTACGGGTGATCTGGAGTAGGGGCAGAGGCAGAGTTGGGATGGAGAATCTGGGGGAGACAGCTGGTGGCTCGGCTGTTTGGCAGCATTCTGGGCTCAAGGAGGTACACAGTGAGTAAGAAATGTCTTGTGGCAGAGGCAACATAAGAACTTTTAAGAATGACAGTGTCTCGGGGCACCTGGGTGGCTGAGTCGGTCGAGCATCTGACTCTTTATTTTGGCTCAGGTCCTAATCTCATAGTGTTCATGAGTCCTACATCAGGGCAGAACCTGCTTGAGATTCACCCTCTCTCCCTGCCCCTCCCCTGCTTGCACTCTCTCTCAAAAAAAAAACAAAAACAAAAAAACAAAAAACAAAAAAACAAGAATGACGATGTCTCAGACTTATTTTTCAATTATTGCCTGTGCTCTTCTGGAATACATCCCTATTTCTCACAGCTTTAGGGACGCAATAGTCATGTCTCAGTGGTGTTTTGCAAAATTTGGGAGAAAGCACCTGGTGTATGCTGAAGTAGTAAAGAGGGAAAACAGGAGCTGGAGATCTGAGGACAAAAAGTAAGATAAGACAACAATGGAGAAGAAAGCACTTCTACATGCAGACTCAGGAGAAGATATGAGATACTCCCTAAAAACACCAATAGTCTATATGTGGATGAAGGTTGTTAAAGATCTGGTAACAAAGTGAGCTACTATGTGGAGAGAGGCTAGACAAAAATTCCAGAGAAGTCACTCAATCTCTTACGATATGCAGAATGAGGACATAAATTAGCTTAATATAAACTATTTTTGACATCTAGGATATTAAATATATGTTCTCTGTGGCTCCTGGGTGGCTCAGTCGGTGCAGCATCCAACTTTGGCTCAAGTCATGATCTCATAGTTCGCAAGTTCAAGCCCCATGTAGGGCTCTGTGCTGACGGCTCAGAGCCTGGAGCCTGCTTCGGATTCTGTATCTCCCCCCCTCTCTCTGCCCCTCCCCACTTGTACTCTGTTTCTCTCTCAAAAATAACCACTAAAAAATATATGTTAAATCTATATATTATATATAATAAATATATACGTATAAGTGTGTGTGTGTGTGTGTGTGTATATATATATCTATATATATATATATAGATATAGATATTCTCTGATAAGGGCTACAACAGAGATACACAGTATACTGAGACAGCAGAAAGAATGCAGATGTTTTACCCAGATCTTTATAAATGGAGGAGGATCTAACCAGATCAGCAGTTACGTCCTATACCTTCTCCATTTGTAAGCCATGTGGTATCAGGGAAGTGAATGACCCTTTCTGGGACATGTTTTTCACCTATTAAATAAGATTAATAATACCAAATTCATTGACTAGGTGTGTGCAACAAATGTGTTTAAAGCACCTGGCATATCATAGACATGGAATGAATCTTAGTCTCCTTTCCTAATTGTCCTATCCATCCTACTCTCTAATAAGGACTCTAGGAGACAGAGGCATTGATTCCAATTAAAAGTCAAAAAGTTTTGTGAAAAAAAAAAACAGCTTGGAAAAGGGCCTTGAAACAAAAGTGTGTAAAAGTAATTCTAGATATGGCTTTAATGGAGAGGGGACCTAATATAATTACAAGGGAATTTAATAATATATGTAAAAATGTCCTTAAGTGGAGAAGTGTTCATAAAAGAGAAAGTAGGGTATTGTAGCTAAAATTGAGATTTCTGATGTGTGGGAGGCAGGCAGGGTTTGTGCTCTGTGATCTTTTCCCACTGGCGTTAAGGCTTTGCAAATGATATTTTACATGACAAGGAAGAGAAAGGCAGAAGAGCTCCTCACAGAGGTCCTTGTTAGAAGCACTTTACCCACCATTACTGGCTTTAAAAATGGAAGAAGGGGGCCATGAGCCAAAGAATGCACGAAGCTTCTATAAGCTGGAAACAACTCTCACTTCATAGCCAGCAAGAAAATGGGGCCACAATCCTACAACCACAAGGAACTGATTTTTGCCTCAGAGAATCCAGAAACGAATGCATTTGCTGACACCATGGTTTTAGCCTGCTTAGAATAGTCCAGGACTTCTGACATATGGAACTGTAACAGACTGTTGTTCTGAGGCAATACATTTATAGTGGTTTCTGAAGCAGCAGTAGAAAACTAATCCATGATGTGAGCATGGGGGATGACCGAATGGCATGGTACAGAGCTACTGAATGCAAATTGTTTCCTGGTGCTGGAATCGTTCTGTTGCATGGTAGCGCCCTTTGGTCTTTTTTTCCCTCACAAGGAGAAGAGAATAAAGCAAATTCTGTTCACAGTTTCTGGTTATGTAGTTTGGTTGGGATCACAAATATTCACTAAGTGGTGTAAGCGTAAAGACAACAAAATGTCCCAGGTAAAGCATAATGCACTACAAAGGTCAAGAGGCTGACACTGTACATAAACATTAAAAATCTAGTGGCATGTATGAAGAAAAGATTCCTACGCAATGACACGCTCGCGTTTAGTTTTCTTGCTCGGCAGAAAGATGATGAAGAGGGAACTTGTTTGGTTCTATATTCAAACTCCCACAAAACTTCTACTCCCAACAATGTGTTTCTTTGTAATTCATGTTGCCCTGGTATCGTGGGTGACACAGGATGTTTGCATCAGAGCAAAATGAGAAATTGAAATTTCAAAACAACAAATTTTATAATTATTACCTAAGACCAGTGAGATCTTTGATAAGATTCCTGTATCTGTCAGAAGTGTTTGGTGGTTCACTAGAAATACAGCTTTTCTGGCCAGCACTCTGCTGTTTTTTGTTAATACTATTATGCATATGATCATTCTAAGGTAATTTGAGGATGGGTTACAAGACTTAATCTTGAAAATCATGAATGTAGGCTAATAAATGAAAACCACAGTAATTTCTAGGCACCACAGGGACTGCAATTCATTTTTTCCTCTTTAGTATAAATCAATTTGTGACACAAAACCACTGGATATGGTTTGTTTGGGATTGGCAAGTCAAAGATGCACAAAAGGTCAAACACGAAGGTTTGCTCCAATTTGTGTCTTTTGAGATTAATTAGAACTTTTCCCATCTCTTTATTTTTCTGTATAATATTGAGTAACAGAGGCAGCTAAATTGCCCTGTATCTCCCAGAACCTAAGGTAGATTCTAACATTGACGAGATCACAGTGGGTCAAACCGAGCAGGGTTTGGTGGGATAAATTCCATGTAAATTCCAGGTACGTACCATGGAATTTACTTCATAACATTTCATCCTTAAACTACCTTTTTAACCTTCATAGGTGTCAAAGAGATTGATTTCCACTCTGAGTTCTCTAACGCCGTTCTATTTTACTCTGATCTCTCTCTAAATGTATTCTTTTAAACATCTCCCAAAAATGACTGCTTAGAAATGTGCTTTTCTATTGTTTTCCTTTTCTTCTACTCCAGTTCAAGTTCTGGCCTTTCTATCCTGTTACCATTTTATTAGTTCATCGTTTCTGTATTGCAAGACTATCTCTTTCCCCTGTTTCAAACTGCATGATCCCAGATTCTATTCTGTGGCCAAACTCATCTTTCCAAAATCCAAATCTATGATATATTCTTGAACGAAACCCCACTGCATACTGAATTAAATTTCAACTCCTTGCACACCATGCAAGGACACTTGTACACTCCATCTTTTTGCGATTTGCTCTCAGCCCCCCTATTAACCCATCAAACTATGCCTCTGCAGATCCAGTCATAACAACTACTTAAAAGTCTCCAAAGGAAATAGGGTTTCCCTATTCTCTGCATTTGCAGAAGTCTGTTTTTATTGATTGATTGATTGATTGATTGATTGATTTTGGCCAAAAAATTAGCCTTTATTTCCTCTTGACATAAATCATATCTTTTTTTTTTCTTAAAAACATGACAAATTTGTTGATATGTTATCACTTCTGGAAAGCCATCCCTGGATTCTTCTCTGTGATATCAAGGTCCCCTTTGCTTTTGATGCTTTTAGCACACAACAGATGCCATTATAATGGAAAAGTGTGCTATACTTCACCTTTCTGAAGCCAGCGACTCTTTTCTCATTATCGTTTTTTCTCAGTTCTGAGCAGAGGTTCTCTAAGATTGGTAGCTAAATAAATGAATTGGTCAATCGATTGACAAAATGAATGAAAATTATGACTTCATTCTTTGTCAAAGGTTGAGGTGAGATACGACCTTATGTGGAACATGCCTAAAATCCTTGTAAAATGTTTATATTTCTTCCAAATTAAGAAGCATTTCATACTAATCCTGATAAACTGCCATGCTCCCTTACATAAGAAAAGAACAAAAGAGGAGAAAAAGGTGATAAATCCCATAATATTTTTTCCTTAATATGGATCCTGAGAAATTTAGAGTTACTTTTAGCTATTGTTTACCTAAAAGTGTTAGTCACCTTTTTTGCTAGATATTTGTGGTATAAAGGCAAATAAAAGATGGATTTTTTCTCTTTTTTTTGGGGGGGGGGAGCATTTTTTTTTCCTGAGAAAATTCATTCTACTTTCCTCCCCCTAGATGAAGATTCCCAAAACACTTTGGGAATATCCTTATCTGTAAAATGGCATAATGACACTTCACTTAGGAACTGTGTGAAGCTAAATACAATTATATATATATATATATATATATATATATATATATACACACACACACACACACACACACACACATACACACACACACACACACACACACATATACACATATATATATATATATATATATAGAGAGAGAGAGAGAGAGAGAGAGAGAGAGCACATAGTGTTCCAGGTGCCTGGGTGGTTCAGTCGGTTAAGTGTCCAACTCTTTATTTTGGCTCAGGTCATTATCTCATGGTTTGTGAGTTTGAGCCCCTGTGCTCTGTGCTGAGTGTGGAACCTGCTTAAGATTCTTTCTCTCTCCCTCTCTCTCTGTTCCTCCTGCTTGTGCTCTCTCTCTCTATTTCAAAATAAATAAACGCTAAAAATTAAATTAAATTAAAAAGCATAGTGTTCTACTCAAACAACGTTTTTTGTTGGCTACATATGTATTATTTTCCTTATTAATTTTTAAAACTGTATTTCTGTGTGAGCTTCATTGTATTTAAGATTTTCAATGTAAGCGACCCCAAATTCCGTTTTTTTAAATAAACAGAACATAAATGCATTCATAGTTGTTAATAAATAATTTCACCTGATTATACTAAGATATCTAGGACTTCTCAATGTCTAATTAAAGGCTATTTATACGAATATTAAAAATATTTTCTGGGTTTGAAGCACATGGGTGGCTAAGTCAGTTAAGTGTCTGACTCTTGATTTTGGCTCAGGTCATGATCTCACCGTTTGGGAGTCCGAGTCACCTCTGCACCAACAGTGTGGAGCCTGCTTGGGATTCTCTGTCTTTCTCCCTCTTTGCCCCTTCCCGCTCTCTCTCTCTCAAAAAAAATATTAATTAATTAATTAACGTCAAATAACATAAAATAAAAAATATTTTCCAGGTTAAATAAAAGAATAATAAAAGTAAGACAAAATTTTAATTTCTTCTGTCACCACCTCATCTTGGCATTTGATTGCTCTTCCCTGGCTTACTAAATTACCTGCCCACTGGTCTCCTGTTTCACGCCCGTGTCCATCTACCATTTTGCCATCAGACTGATCTTTAACGTATGGTTATGATGTTGAGGACTCTCTTTTTCAAACTATCCATGGTTCCCATTACATAAGAAATGATTCCCCAGCTTTTACTTCTGGTGTTAACACTCATTAGCCAGCTGATCTCTGCCTACCAGCCAGACTCACCCATATTCATCGCCTCTATGTCCCAGTCTCTTAAACTACTTGCAGTCTTCAAACTTAATAGGGGAATTCAGCCTTGACCTCTATACTTGGGATCCCATTTTTCTGCAGAGTCCTCTCTTTGTCGTCACCCACTCAGCATCATCTGTGTACCTCCTGCCAGTTTTCCACTTTTTCAAGTTACATCTCAAATTTTATCATTCAGTAGCTTTTTCCCTAATCTCTGGAAAAAAATTAGATATTCATTCCTTTTTACACTATGTCATCTACGTCATGCTTTGTCACATTGTTTCTACAATTCCAAGTTCTTGGATTTTTTTGTTTTGCTTTGCTTTTTGCTTTTTTAACTCACCTTCTGATTCTAGGCAATTAGCTGTTTCAAGACCAGTCACACTTTGTCCAGAGTTGTCTTCATATAAATGCAAAAACAAAGTTTGACATATCGTTTTATTGCACACCATTTTGTAGCAAAATAGAGTAAGAGAGTAAATACTTAAATAGCATAGGCAATTAGAACAATTAAAACAGTCACACGAGAAAAGAAAAATCAGTAACAATTCTGAATTGGTCACAACTTTATTTCTTGTTGTAATAAGTTGAGTTACAATTTTCCAATTTTTCCATAAACTATACAGTGACTTCTAAAGCAGTCATTTTTACAAGTATATACATATTAAGAGAATATTTAGTTTTAATTTTATGGAGGTAATGTAATGGTATCTAACATTTAAATACATGTATATTTATTATACTTATATATTACATATATATATACATACATATATAATGTGTGTGTGTATGAACCTAGAGATATAAAAAAAATGTTGTTTTAGGGAAATTCTATAGCATCCAGTTGCAATGAAATACTTTTATTATTTTTTTAATGTTTATTTATTTTGAGGGAGAGAGAGACAGAGTGCAAGCAGGGGAGGGGCAGAGAGAGAGGGAGATACAGAATCTGAAGCAGGCTCCAGGTCCTGAGCCAAGAGCACAGAGCCCGAAGCAGGGCTCGAACTCGTGAACCACAACATCATGACCTAAGCCCAAGTTAGCTGCTTAACCAACTGAGCCACCCAGGAGCCCCTGCAATGAAACACTTTTAAACAAAAAAAGTTCAAGAAAGAGAAAACTTTTGAAGGTACAAATCAGGAAAACTTATGAATGATAAAAGTGTAGAGGACTAGGGGCGCCTGGGTGGCGCAGTCGGTTAAGCGTCCGACTTCAGCCAGGTCACGATCTCGCGGTCCGTGAGTTCGAGCCCCGCGTCAGGCTCTGGGCTGATGGCTCGGAGCCTGGAGCCTGTTTCCGATTCTGTGTCTCCCTCTCTCTCTGACCCTCCCCCGTTCATGCTCTGTCTCTCTCTGTCCCAAAAATAAATAAAAAAAAAAAAAAAAAAAAAAAAAACGTTGAAAAAAAAAAAAGTGTAGAGGACTAAATGACAGGTAGTTTTCTCCAAAGCTAACTAAAAAAATATTATTTAGAAAAAAAGCTATGTAACCTTTCCCAAAATAAATTCCCATGTTTTTAAGTATTGTACAATATTTTTATATCTGAATTATGAGCCCCCCAGTACCTCAGAATATGGTTGTATTTGAAAATAAGACCTTTAAAGAAGTGATTACGTGCAAATGAAGTATTGGGGTTGGCCCTATCCAATCTGATTTGTGTCTTTAGAAGAAGAAGAAATTTGGGGGTGCCTGGGTGGCTCAGTAGGTTAAGCATCCGACTTCAGCTCAGGTCATGATCTCAAGGTTCATGAGTTCAAGCCCCACATTGGGCTCTGTGCTGACAGCTCAGAGCCTGGAGCCTGCTTCAGATTGTGTCTCCCTCGCTCTCTGCACCTCCTCGCTCTTACTCTCTGTCTCTCTCTCTCTCAAAAATAAATAAACATTAAAAGAAAATTTTAAATAAAAGAAGAGGAAATTTGGACACACAAAGAAACACCAGAGATGCGAGTGGAAAGAAGAAAGACTATGTAAGATCCAAGAGAGAAGACAAACATCTACAAGCCAGGTGAAAGGCCTCAGGGGAAACAAAACCTTCAGACACTTTGATCTTGGACTTCTAGCCTCCAGAACTGTAAAAAAATAAATTTCTTTGGTTCAAGCCATCCAGCCTCTGTTATTGTGTTAGGGTAGCTCTAGCAACTCACACACATAATGATGATGTGAAAAGGCACACGGGATTGAAATAAAATTGGTCCTTGCCAGTATGTAAGGGGATAACTTTTGGTTATTCCCAGAGTATATAAAGAAATGCAAAACAGACCTGTGAAACTAAACTGAATTTTTTCACTCTTTAGCAAAAGTCTTAAAGATCATGTTAAATAGCAATAAGAGTAGAAAAAGTATCTAATATTTAGTCTCTAAAATTCATATAGACAGATATATAGTAAAGGAAGATAAGAGTTAAAGTCAGAAAAGCAAATGTGAGATTTTAAGAAAGAATATCTAAAATATACACCATTTATAAGAATTAAGTATTAATTAGCCTAACTCATTGAAAATATTCTAATTTATAGAATAGAAAATTTTACCTGGTTTTATATTTTCTTTGATAATTCTATCATTTAAATATTTTTGTCATCAAGACCTCTATAAATAATGATTTGTAAAATACCTATCATATAAGTAAACAATAAATATTTCCTGAGAAAAAATTAAATGTTTCCCTATTTAACAAATGCCTTTATCAACCCCAAGAAAACTACTTAAAACAAAGCAAAACATAAAGTAAATACTTGGTGTATTGGAGATAAATATTAGAATTATTTTTCCTGAACAAATATATACATATTTCAAATCTAATTAGATAAACCTGTGGTTAAATTAATTTTCCATTTTAGTTTCTTTGTAGAATTACTTTGTGGTGTTCAATTTAAAAACAAACTCAGGAGCGCCTAGGTGGCTCAGTCCGTTGAGTGTCCAACTTCGGCTCAGGTCATGATCTCGTAGTTTGTGAGTTCCAGCCCGCGTTGGGCTCTGTGCTGACAGCTCAGAGCCTGGAGATTGCTTCGGATTCTGTGTCTCCCTCTCTCTCTCTGCCCCTCCCCTACTTGTGCTCTGTCTCCCTCTGTCTCTCAAAAATAAACAAACTTAAAAAAAATTTTAAAAACCCAGTTACACATTTATGTATGTATGTATGTATGTATTTAATTTAATAAGTGATGTGTTGCATTTCCTTCTTGCAAGTCTCAATTATACTATATGGTGCAACAGGCAGGCTTCAATTTCTTTAAAGTTAGACAGTATTGTCTTCGGTCCATATCTTCAGTCATGGTGGATAAGAAACAAGGGCTCAACAAAAACAAAAATTATAAGAAATGTTACACTTCCCTGAAATATTTGCTTGAATGTCATCCACTCCTTACTATCTGGAGACTTAAAATATTCCAGAACTCGTCTAAAAACATTCACTTTGGATGCTACTTTTCAAAAAGTTAGCTGAAAAAAAAATATTATTGTCTATATTAGAATCTGAAATATCTATTGTCACTTGATTTAATCTTACTTAGTGGAATATGGCTGCATTTTAACTACAGTTAGTATTAAGATTTCAACTACAGTCAGTATTAAGATCTAAATAAAATTACTAGTTCCATTTTAAAGCAGTTTGAAATCCATTTCTTTTGTATATTAACATATTAATAAGGGAAAGTTATTGTGCACAATGTCAAATATATATATATATGCATATGCCTGAGTCAAAACACTTAAAAATCCCACAAATATTCAGGGTTGCCTGAGTGTCTCAGTCAGTTAAGTGTCTGACTCTTGATTTTGGCTCAGGTCATGACATCAGTTTGTGAGTTCAAGCCCAGCATCAAGCTCTGAGCTGACAGCCCAGAGCCTGTTTGGGATTCTCTCTCTTTCCCTCTCTCTCTGCCTCTTTCCCACTCTCGATCTCTCTCTCTAAATAAATATTTTTTTAATTCAGAAAATACAGTTTTTAAATACACAAAAAGTATCAAAATCAGCTTAGAATACATTTTGAAAAATAACTGATATAATCAAAATTATAATGAACATAATTTCTAAGTATTTATTTAAGAACCCAAATATAATGGAAGAAGAATCACTGGAGTAAACAAAATAATGTTGATTTTTTGAAAACCACTTCTTTTTTCCAAATAATGTAACTATGTGAGAAAATTCTGATGTAATTAAGAAAGAGTTTTGATATGATATTTTATTTCATGACTTCCCTGCTGACAAAAGTAGAATTTACAATTAAAGGGAAAAGTAAGTTAAATGTCAGTATGTTTCAGAAATGTAGCATCGAGCTTCATTACTAAATTCCACTTGTAAATATGTTTTGTAAGTCAAATTTTAAGCAAGAAAGATATTTTGAAAATATCTTTTTGCTAGACATATGTAATACTTTTGAAATACAAATTTGAGGCTACACTTTAAAGAATGATCGCAATAAGGCAGAGATTCAAAGATAATGAACATTTTCAGGGTTCTCAAAGTAAAAGACAGAGTGAATCAAAATGGAGAGTATTAAAGAGAATGACAGATGGACAAGGGAAGATTCCGAGTGAATGCTGACACAAGGCAAATCTGCCGGAAACTGAGTTCTGCTGTCCACAAAGTTTGAAATTGGATTGCTTACCTCACGTAACTTTCCAAATACCCACAACTTTATTTCTTTAAAAGTTGTTGGGGTGTCTGGGTGGCTCAGTCGGTTAAGCGGCCGACTTCGGCTCAGGTCATGATCTCGCGGTCCGTGAGTTCGAGCCCCGCGTCTGGCTCTGTGCTGACAGCTCAGAGCCTGGAGCCTGTTTCAGATTCTGTGTCTCCCTCTCTCTGACCCCCCCCCCCCCCCGTTCATGCTTTGTCTCTCTCTGTCGCAAAAATAAACGTTAAAAAAAAAAAATTTTAAAGTCGTCTAATTCACTTTTACTATCTATGGAAGAAAAATAAACTTCTTTTATCTTTTATGTTGTTAGATTCATATTATATAAACTCCTCTTTTATTAGAATTTTATATCTATTTTTTATTTTAATTCAGTTGTTACAACTTTTACTTCTGATCATGCTGCAGACTCAAGGACCTAAATGACACTCACATAGTAATCAACTCGAAAACTGGAGACGTAATACAAAATAATTGTTTTCAAATTTTGGAAAACACTGAAGATCAGTGATTTCTGTGAAAGGGTCACATACGAGGTGAATTCTGTAATTTTCCTGAGTTTTTATCTGGAGGAATATTCCAGACCACAGTGAAAATGTTTCTATAGAGTCTTTCTGAATTGAGAACATAGAAATCAGAGATTAAGTAGGCTAGGCAACTGGAAATTACAGGGTAGAGTTCTAGAGAGAAGGGATATTACAGAAAAAGAGCTCCAGAAATCTGCATTGAGGTTATCTTCAGTCTTTGCTGAAAACAGCTTGCTGAAGATCCCCATATGTACTGCGAAACTCCATGAGGCTAGATAACAAATCACCAATGTTAGCTCCAAACTAAACAATTGTGAGAGTCCAGATAAAATAGGAGATAATTGCTGTGATTGGCAAGAGTGGAGAGATCTCTTTAATGATAAGGATAATTCACTAGAGACCTCAAAAAGGCCTTACCTTAGCAATACATCTAAACTTTCCCTAGATTCAAGGATACTCCATACTAAACTGTAGCGCTCATTAGTAATTAAAAACAAAATCAAGTTGATATCCAATTAAGTTAACTATTTGCTAGAACAAAGTACAGCTCCCTTTAAGGTAGAAAACAAAGTCCAGATTCTCCGTATTAGAGTACCCAGCCTCCAATAAAAAATTACTCAGCATGCCTAGAAGTAAGAAAGTGTGACCCAAAGTCCAGAGCAAAATCTGTCAAAAATAAATAGAACAAACATTTATATAGATGTAAGGATTGAAAAACAATAGCTTTAAAAATTATTACCAATGCACTCAAAAAGTTCAATGATTAGAAGTAAAATGGTATATGGACTGAATTGTGTCCTCTCAAAACTGGAGTTGAGCTCTAAAACCAAAATGTGACTGTATTTGGAGATGGGACTTTTAAGGGAGTAATGGAGGTAAAATGAGGCCATAATTATGGCGCCCTAATGCAGTAAGACCAGTATCCTTATAAGAAGAAGAAGAAACACCAGGAGGGCACACACATAGAGAAAAGGTCATGTGAGGACACAGTGAAAAGACAGTGATCTTTAAGCCAAGGAGAGTTCTAAACAGAAACTGACACTGCTTGTATCCTGTTTTTGAATTTCCAGCATCTATAACCTGGGGAAAATATATTTCTATTGTTTAAGCCACCCAGTTTGTGGTACTTTATCATGGAAACCCTAGAAGACTAATAGAAATCCTAGCAGACTGATACAAATGGGCAGAGTAGGTCATTTAAATCCAGGACATTTGAGGATTTTCCAGATGGCTACATGTTATTGATTTGTAATGTAATTCCCTGTAATCAAACAATACACTCTTTGTGAATATAACTTTTCCAAATTAATTGAAACATTTTTTTTTTTTTTTGTGCTCAGCATACATTGTTTTGGTGAATATTGCATGGGCACTTAACAGAAATGCATGTTTTGGTAGTGTTGTATGCATTATACAGTATACATTAATTAGGTCAGATTGGTAGATAATGTTACTTAATGCTTCTAAATCTTTACTGAAATTCTATTTGTTCCATATAATAATGTAACAGTGGTATTGGAGTCTCCAAGTAAAATTTTAATTTGTCTATTTTTCTGTTCAGCCTGTCAACTTTTACATTGTTTATTTTGAAGCTGTCTTACTGGATGCTTACACAAGTAGGTTGTACCAAAAAAAAAAAAAAAAAAAAAAAAAAAGAGCAAATTAGACAAAAAGTCTGTAAAAATATAAAATAATCTACATACAACCCATTAGAAAAAAATAAAAGTTTTTAAAAAATTTTTCCAATCTGAAATAAATATGAAAAACAAAATGTCTCTATAAACCAGCAATAAGAAGTTAAAATTTTACTTCAAAATGTTTCATTTGTGGCATCAACCAAAATACAAATAGCAACATATCAGACAAAAGATATTTAAAATACATATGGGACTGAGGCGCCTGGGTGGCTCAGTAGGTTAAGCGTCCAACTTCGGCTCAGGTCATGATCTCACGGTTCATGAGTTGAAGCCTAACATCAGGCTCTGTGCTGACAGCTCAGAGCCTGGAGCCTGCTTTGGATTCTATGTCTCCCTCTCTCTCTGCCCTTCCCCCACTTTCTCTCTCTCTCTCTCTCTCTCTCTCTCTCTCAAAAAAAAAATAGATATTAAAAAGATTAAAATACATATGGGGAAGTTATTTTTGAATCAATTGAAAGAAATTAAAGTTGTCCTAAATAAAGGGAGGCATAAACTATGTGTATTATAAGGAAAACGATGTGTAGGAAAAATGCCAATCCCTCACATATCAGTCTATAGTTTTAAAGTAATTACTTACCATGTTTCCCCAAGGAAATTGACACATTGTCTCTAACATGTAAATTTAGTAGTGAAAGTCAAATAGCCAAGATATCCTTAAGGATGAAAAATGTGAGGAAGAGCAGGTAAGGAAACGGTCAAAGTGGAGGAGAGGGAAAGTCGCAGCAGATCAAGAATTATAAAGAATTGTGGTCTAATAATGAAGACAGTGAAAGATTGGCCCAGGGACAGAAAAACGTAACCTGTGGAACCAAATAATGAGCCCAGAAACACAACCTAAAATATACAGAACATTAAAAAACAGCTGGTTTTGAAGCAATTTGGGAAAAGAATGAACTGTTAAATGAGTGGTAGGGGGGACCGTTATGCATCCAGATGAGGAAAATATATAAAGAAATAAATGAGGATAGTAAATAAGATGTCAAAAATAAATAAAACAAATAGACCATACAAAAGAGGAAAATGAAATACTGGATGAGTTAAAGACTGAAATTTCAAAAGCAGAAATTTCAACCTTTCAGGAGCACACATTGGCAACACAGAGTAAGAAAAGATGAAGGGATGGCTGTTATTAGACACAAAGACATTAAATATAAAAAAAAATGTTGACAATTATGACATTAAGTTAAAACCACTTGTTTATCAAAAGCCACTTTTAAAAAATGAAAAAGGAATGCAAGGACCAGGGGGACATTTTTATACAAATCATTATGTACATTGACCAGAAAGACAGTCAGTGCTGCAAAAAAAAATTCCAAAATATAGAAGGCATTTCACAAATTGAACAAATTCAGAATGACTCAGAAACGTATGAAAAGATGATCAAGCTAACTAACAATTAGGTAAATGCAAACTAAGACCACAATAAAGTAGTATTTCATACTCTCCAAATTTGTAAAATTACAAAATTCCATACACAATGGAATATTACTCAGCCATCAAAAGGAATGAAATCCTGCCATTTACAATGATGTGGATGGAACTAGAGTGTATTATGCTAAGTGAAATAAGCCAGAGAAAGAGAAGTACATTATTATTTCACTGATATATTGTCAGAAACAGATGAACATAGGGGGGAAATAGAGAGGGAGGCAAACCATAAAGCCAACTCTTTAACTATAGAGAACAAGCCGAGGGCTGCTGGAGGGGAAGTGGGTGGGGAGATGGGCTAAATAAGTGATGGGTATCAAGGAGGGCACTTGTGATGAGCACTGGGTGTTGTATGTAAGCGATGAATCACTAAATCCTACATGTGAAACTAATGTTACACTGTATGTTAACTAACTGGAATTTAAATAAAAAACTTGGGGGAAAAAAAAGAAATTCAAAGTGTCCAGTGTGTCTAGTGTGGGGGAAAGAAGAACATACATATTATCGGTGAGATTACAAACTGATTTGAATAATGTGTTCATAATGTTGGGAGATATTTATCCATGAGTCTCTCACATCTCCTGAGAAAAGCCATTAACAGCTTTTGTTTTGACTGCCTTTTTTTTTTTTTTTTTTTTCAAGGATGTTTGGATAGTAAATATCCTTGAAAGATAGAGAGAGTGATTCCCTCTGGAGCAGAGAACAAATCTGAATGCTGTCCAAGACAGTTCAAGGTCCCTTAGGAAAAGGTTGAACAGCTTTGCTAGTGGTCCCTTATAAAAGATTAGGGTTTCCTAAACACAGTACCTCTCCTGCAATGCACCCCAAAGCGCATTCAGGCATCATCTGGCTCTCCTGTGTCACACTGTGGGAAATCAGAACAAGTGATGTTACTCTGGCTGCTGTTTTTGTTGTGAGTAATAAACTGCTCTCTATCTTGCAGCCAAGAGGTTTTTTCTTCTTTTTCTTCCTACCAATATCTGTGGAACTATGGCAGGCTAACTCGTTAGCTTGCAGGCAGGGGAAAGTCTTAGACCCTTCACAGCTGTTAGCAGTTCTGATTACAAGGATGTGATAGTGACGGAGACATGTCTTTCTGGAAAAGAAAGATAAAGACCTCCCTGCAGGCAGATTAATGGGAAGTCCTCAGGAAGTTCTCAGGAATATGTAGTGGGCTTGTTGACCAAACCGCATGGTCTCCCAGGCGATAAATACTCCTCCAGTCTTTTGCCTGTTAATGAGAAGAGGGTTACAGACTGAGCATCAGGAAGTAAATTCAAAGAGCTGCCTGGATGCAGGTCCAGGTGTTGTTCACTCCCCTCTGGGTTTGTGCAGGTAGGAGAAGGGGCACTAGAGACATGCAGTAAAGAAACAAACCCAAAGCTAAAATGCTTATAAATGCATCATCTATTGATATGTTTATGCCGAAAATAATACATTGTATTATTAGAAATGAGCTTTGAAGGCAAATATGGAAGGACATTCGCAAGAATTTCTAAGGATTTTAGACTTTGTGCTTTACACAACAGAGTGGTTTATGCGGTGGAATGACCAGATTTTTAAAAATATGATTCTGCTCGCCATTGAGGGAAGAAAGTGGTAAAAAGGGAGATCATTTAGGAAGCTGTAGCTGCAATAAAAGGAAGAGAATAGAACATATGGAGTTGAAATAGACAAATGGAATGAGAAAATCTGTCCCCAATAAAAACTCTGTGGAAAGCAACCAGATATCCTGAAAGGGGTGCTGTCAATATTTTCCACTGTGACTTCCAATGTCATGAGTCATACAAAGTATATAAAAGGGTAATTGGAGATATCGATATTCCATATGTTGATATAACATAAACTACAAAGCTCATTAATAGGAAATCGATCTTTCAAAATAACTATTGTTGGAAAAGTAATTTAGTATCATCTCTTCTAAGTTAATATTTAATTTTGACTGGCATTTCTTAACATGAATCATATCTTTTAACTATATGGTATAATTAATTTACCTAATGATTTGTCTATTACTTTGTGGGTTTGCTTTGTTTTTGTTTTGTTTTTGTTTTACTAAGACACTCAGAATCAAACTTAGGTCTCAACTCAGTCAACTATGTCTCTCACGCTAGATATCTGCTACATATATTTTTCTTTTTTTTTTTTTTTTTTTTTTTTTTTTTTATATTTTTTTTCAACGCTTTTTATTTATTTTTGGGACAGAGAGAGACATAGCATGAACGGGGAAGGGGCAGAGAGAGAGGGAGACACAGAATCGGAAACAGGCTCCAGGCTCTGAGCCATCAGCCCAGAGCCTGACGCGGGGCTCGAACTCACGGACCGCGAGATCGTGACCTGGCTGAAGTCGGACGCTTAACCGACTGCGCCACCCAGGCGCCCCCTACATATATTTTTCTTGATTCAATTCTGATTGATATTTTCCTAATTCCACGTTTCGATTTTTCATTGCTACTTTACCTTACATTGGATGTATTTTTGTAAGGTCTTCCATTGTTCCTATTGAACAAAGTATCATGAAATATTTAGCCAATAAATAGAAATACATAAATAAAAATTTAATTCCTTTATTTTCTGTAACAAAAAAAGGTAGTATTCTTTAGGGCAACATGTTTTAGAGAAGTGTGATTTAATTGACAAAAATAGACATGAATAAATAACAGAGAGGGGCCTCTGAAATTCCCAAGAAGGGGAGAGAATGAGTAACAGAGATGCCAGAAGCAAAATCAGCTTCATTAATGGGCACAGATAACTTTTAAAATGTTGCCAAAAGTTACCAACTTCATATTTTAGATTTTAAAAATGATACGTTATCTTTCTTTCTCATGTCAGTTCTAGCACCAAAATCATAAGGCACAGGATACGATAGGGAGAAAGTTGCCGTTTTACTGAGTGGTATGAGTGAATGCAGGTAAAAGGAGGAGGACAAAACAAAAGGAAGGACATTAGCAATCATTTATTGAGCTCTTGATTCTGAAGTAAACTTAGGTTGGTTTCCGCTAGGAAATTCTCTGCTGCTCAAAGCTGGCCTCACTCATTCATCTATATTCAGTTTCTGGTCAACTCAACAGATCTGTTTCAGAGGTTGACTAGATGACTAGGGGCCACTGGGTCACATGCCCTTTCTCAGACAGCAGCCTAATCTAGTTTCATTTACATGATGCCAAAATGTTCCAAAATCAGCAAGTACAAATGCTCTTCAAATTGAGGCATGCTTCGCGATTACCAGTCTCCCATTGGCTAAGGTCAATAACATGGCTACTGGAGATGCGAGGCAAAGAGAAAGACACCACCCCTTGATAAAAGAGGAAAATCGCCATCATGTTTTCAGTGGCTCATACTCTTTTTTCTGGCAGTAATCATTTACATTGTTTTCACATAAAAATTACATCCATTCTGTTGCAAGATTCTCAAAAATTCTCATCCAGGCTTGGAGTCTACGATTAAACAATGCCCATCAGGTCCTGATACAGTTCCCTTCATTCAGGAGTACTTCCTACTCTCTGAATATGTTAATATCTCTCCCAACCCTGAAAATCGTATGCCTTTACTTATTTTTTGTTAAACAATGGTGTATTTTTAGTATTCTTCTTCTTTTTTTTTTTTTTGAGTTCCTACTTTCATCCTAGAGTGAGTACAAGGGCAGAGTCAATATTTCATATATTTCTGCATATCCATTCCCCATTATTACTTTTGTGTGGTCATGTTCTGTAAATGATTTTTAAATTTTTGAATGCAGAAATGAATGATAAAAATTAATAGCTTGATGTTACAAGGAAGCATTGTTCAGATAATCTGAAGTAGGCTATTTTTTCAAGAGTAATATCAAAAACTGAGTTTTTATGGAATCACAAAGGGATGAAAGCTTAACATGACAATAGCCAAATGAGACTCTAATTAGTGTGTGTCATGCTATTTTCAACTTTGACTGGCACTGCATGATAACTCAGAAATTATTTATAAATTCATAAGCATACGAGGAAAGAATTGGTCAATTCAGAAACTATCAAACATTTTACTTCTAACCTCTGATTTCTAAAGATTTTCTATATTCTTGATGTTATCGCTAGAATCATTCTCATCTCCCTGCTTTTATATAAAGTCTAAAAACAAAGGCAAATAAGTTACACAGTAAATCTCTTCATCTTTATATCCTTATCATTTTAAACCAGAACAGTAAGGAAAACAGGTTTATTTGAAAGTATGAAAAGAGATTCAGAATTTAAAAACAACTCTGCAAAGGTGTTTTTTTTTTTAATGTTTGTTTATTTTTGAGAGAGACAGAGACAGAATGCGAGTGGGTTAGGGGCAGAGAGAGAGGGAGACACAGAATCCGAAGCACGCTCCAGGCTCTGAACTGTCAGCACAGAGCTGGGCTTGAACTCAACAAACCGTGAGATCGTGACCTGAGCTGAAGTCGGAGCCTCAACCGACTGAGCCACCCAGCACCCCTGCACAGGTATTTTTAATAGAGATCATTAGTGGGCGTGTCTTCATGTGTTAGTGAATGTTTATTACTATTGCCAATGTTTTACCTGTATAGGAACATCTATATAAGTGGCGCATTTGTATTTACTACATTACCATATTATCTTAGTATTTCTATGACCATAATAGGACTATGTATACATCTGTGCAAAATGGGATTTAAATATCTATGTATATATTATTTGTGCATACACTTGTTTATTGGATATACAAGGACTTGTCAAGGGATTGTGGAGGGACAGGGACATATGTTATGCATGTCAGGTGCTGTTCAAGGTGCTTTACCTAAACTATAAAATGTATTCCCCACGGCAATCCTGTGCTACCTGTATTATGAGGTTTCTGTTACGTTGGAGGAAATTGAGCCTCAGGAAACAGATTACCTTTTATGGTCACAATTTAATAATTTCTGGAGTCAAGGATCAACTCAGACTTCCTCTTTCTCTTGATCTCCATGAAAAGATATTAAAATGGTGAGGATTTGCAGTTTGAGGATTCAAATTGCAAATAAAAAAAAAAAAACATTTATCATGTTACAAGAATATTTCTTGAAGCTGAAGATAAGGATATAGTGAGCCCTTGAGAAGAAACAAGAATTTGGAAATGGGATGCTGAAAGAAAAAAAGGTATATTCTCTGTTTCACTTTTTGTTTATCTTGTTTCCTGCTGCTTTTCTATGGCATCTCTTTGACATATGTATATATACATTTTTTTTCTGTAAAGTTCAGCTCACATGGCATCTCTTCGATTTTTTTTTTTCTGTAAAGTTCGGCTTACATAGCTTCTCTGGCCACAAAGTAGAAGATTTCCCAACTTGCCACAGCTCAGATCATAGATATTCTGATTCTGGAGACAGTTCAATTTCCAGAAAAAAGAATTTGATAAGCACAACTTGAATCAATTTATGTATCACTCTAATCAACTGTGGCATAAGAAGTCTAGGTTCTGAGTAAATACTGCTACCAAGGCCCATTCAGGGAAGAGTTAAGAAGACCACCCACAGGGCTAAAACCCTAAAAGGATTTTTCTTGTTTTGTTTCTTGTTGTTTTGGTTTGTTTTGTTTATTTACAAAAGGAAGTGAAAAAGGAAGGGGAATGATAGAATAAAGAGGGGAGAGGGGTGCCTGGGTGACTCAGTTGGTTAAGCTTCCAACCCTTGATCTTGGCTCAGGTCATGATCTCACAGTTCATGAGTTCGAGCCGCACATAGGGCTCTGCGCTGATGGTTCAGAGCTTGCTTGACATTCTGTCTCTCCTTCTCTTTGGAATTCCCCCATTTTCTCTCTCTCTCTCTCTCAAAATAAATAAATAAATATAAAAAATAAAAATTTCTATTTTTCTTCTAGTGTTGCAAACATTACTCCAAGGATAGTTGGGTAATAGAAAGTGTCTTAATGTCTGGTAAGTTCTTTTTTTTTTTTTTTTCTTTTTTGAGTTTATTTATTTATTTTGAGAGAGAGAGAGTTTGAGCAGGGGAGGGGCAAAGAGAGAGGGAAAGAGAGAATTCCAAGCAGGCTTCACTCTGTCAGCACAAAGCCTCATGTGGGGCTGGATCCCACAGCTGCGAGATTATGACCTGACCGAAATCAAGAGTTGCATCCTTAACTGACTGAGGCACCCAGGCTCCCCTGGTTAGTTCTTTACAGAAGAAACTTCCTGTGAGAATTCATGTAGATGACAGAAAATTTGGGAGCAATTATAATAATATTTGCATTGCACTCTAATCCAATCGGTTTGGTGTTACCAGATAATTTCTCAGAATTGCCAGACCATTTTCTAGCCAAGAAGTAATGCATAGTTATGAAAATTTGGAGATTAACATAAATGTATCCTCTTCTTTTGCTTCTCAAGAAAACAAAAATCTAAAAAAAATGAGTGTTGCGGAAAACAGGAAAAAATCATATGTTTAAAATGAGAGCAAATAATAATCTATGTTAGATAATGTTTAGAACTAAATTTCTTAGAGGAGCAATACTACTAAGGGAGCACCACCATGGTTCCCATTTTTTGTTACTTAAAATTCAATAAGCATACACAGAAATAAATTAGCATATAGGCTGACTTTGTATTCTAAGAAGACAAAATCATGATGCAATGTTTTATTGCTAAAGCCACATTTTGAGTCAGAGTATTGCAGAACAATTATTTTGGTGGATATCTCTTATTTCAGAGTTGAATAGATTTCCTGCTGTTAAAGTTGAAAATCCCTGCAGATGCAGGTTATTTCTTTATTTCTGATCAGAAATATCTTTAGCAACTCATCCCAGTTGGGTTCCAAAGATGTGAATTGGTATTGTCATTTCTTTTTTAACCACTTCACACTCTACCACAAGGATGGGCAATATTGAGAAAAAGGTCAGAGCTTTTATAGGTGTATTTTAAGTTAGGAATATTTGATCCTGGAGTCCCATTCTGAAAATAGAAAATACCTATTTGTGTTAATAGTTGCATCATTTCATAGAAATTTTGAGTTTGTTTTTACATGTTTATGTTTTTTTTTAATTTCATATTGGCTAAAGTTACATGGTTTTTTAAAAATTCATTGTATTTTCTAATCATGAACCAAGCAATTCATGTGTATATAAAAATTAGATGAATTACATTTTTATGAAATTACATCCTCGGTAGAAGAAATATTTTGTATATCTTATGAGAAAATATTTTAAAGAGGACTTTATAATACAAACTTGATATAAATGTAAGTTAAAAAATTTTATATCGATGTCCTTTTTGGCCAAAATGATACTTTAGTATTTAGAATAAAAATTGCGCTACATATTTATTTATTGTATTTCATTACATATTTTACAGAGAACGTATCTGCCTCAAAAAGTTCTGAATTGCATCTTTTCATAAGTAAAGTTTCAGATTGCCTCCAAAAAGTTTACATCTGGAAGTTGAAGAGATTCAACAATAAAAAGAAATGCAAGAAAATACCTCAAGTTAGTAGAAATCTATGTTTTGCTTTGAAAAAGTGAAATCTACAAACCAAAGTCGTTAAATAATGAATACTATGAGGCATTCTTTCTATCTCAGAAACATTTATTACTAGTGGAACTTTTAAAATTAAGCCTTACCTCCTGTTGTTATTGATTTGACTCCCAAGATGGATATGGAGTATCCATGTTTTTTTTATGACTAATAATCTTGATTTGGAAATTCGTGTACTGGGTGGCTAGGCCTTTCCAATTATACCACATGCAGCAGAACCTCCAGAGATTTCCAACAGAATATTATTTTTTCATTATCACTCATCTTACATCTTGAGGCATATTGACAATAATCCTTAAACCGCTCAGGTTCTCATAGATAGCCCTTCCCCTACACGGGCAGAGCACACAGTGAACAAGCCAAGAATAAAACGAAACATTGTCACAATAATGTATGTAGGTTATGGTATATTTTGTCTTTGATATATGATATAGAAAGTGATCTTCCATACTCCTTTTCCCCCTCAAGTTAACAACAAGATTACCCTGAAATGAGAATCTTTTCTAAGAAACTTAGCATTTGGTTCATGCACATGTTTTCCATGGATGCCAACAGCAACTTAGCAGACACAACTGTAAAAATCATTATAACTCCAATGCAATTCTCACATTTTAAACGGATCAGATTTTAGAATACACTTTTGTAATTGACTCAATCATTGTATTTTTATATATAGATATATTCCACACTAGTCAAAGTGCATTTTCCCAACAGAAGTCACCTTACATAATCCAATTTTCACCTGTTTAATTATTACCTTAAACTGATTTTATCAGTTGGCCCTCCTCTGGCCTCAATTATCATTGTTTACTCTTCACTACAAAATACTAATGTGATATCTAAGACCTTACTGCATAGATCTTTTACCAGAGTTGGCAAAGAATTTTATGTTTTATTTGCAGAAATGTGATTTATGTATTTATTCATTTATTCATTCAACAAATATTTATTAAATACTGGCTCTATTCATAGTACTTGCATTTTATCTTAAAAATGAAAGAAAAAAAATTTAAACTTCAGTGTTTACTTCAGGCAGCATGCTATTTTTAAATATATTGTGCTTTGTGTATAGTATTATTCATGTGGAAAATACACAAAATATTATTCAGTCCAAGTATAACCTAGTTGTGACATCAATAACTGCCTGTCCCTGAGGATTGGTTCACATACTACCTATAGACGAAGGTTTCTCATTCTTCCTCCAAGACTCTATATGTGACATTTACAAATATTTGTTCTCATTTAGGGAATAAATTTTTCAGATGAAGGATGATTTATTTTTGAACATCATTATGGAGAAGAAAATTCACAGAATACATGAGAGGTTTTTTTTTTTTTTTTAATAATCAAGAAAGATATAAGCCAGGAATAGGAATGCAGTTAGATTTGTACAGCAAAATTGGAATTTCAAGATAAGTGGAATACACAAAATAGTTTTGCAAGAAGATCCATTAAAAAAAAAAAATCCCAGTCAAGAAATTCTTTTGCAGTCCTATAATTCTGAAAAATTGACACAAAAATTTTATGGAATTTCAATTTTAACAGATGTCAATGCAGATAAACTAAACAATCAATCTTTGTGGCAGTAAAATTTTAAATGCTAAAACATTGTAAGAGTTTAACTATATACATTTTTATATCTCCTTGTTTTTACTAATTTTTTCTTTTCAGAACACTTGACATTCTGTGTGTGTGTGTGTGTGTGTGTGTGTGTGTGTGTGTGGTTAGCCAGTTTCACAATTAACATCACTGGGGAAATATTGGGAGAGAGAAAACACATTCTTTTTGATATTATATAGATCAATGGTTTAGCTACCATGTTATTTTCCATAATAGTTTCTCAGGTATGAGGTCTTTTCCTGGATGTGGAAAAACGAGTAAAAAGAATCAACTTTGTATTAATCCACTGACATTTAAAGTGAGTATTTTCTTCCCTTTCTTGAGTATGTCTTGTAATAAATCTGTATTTCTAGCACATAAAGCAAGTGAATTATGCTTAGAACATGCTATATGAAATAATTTTCTGATACATTTTGTGAAAAATTAACAGTATTATATTACAGAACCTATTCATTTCTATAATGCTGAATTTGCATTCTAATATATGAAATATTACTGAAATGAAGCAATGGAGTTTGTATTCGGTTCTCCAAGAAGAGCCTGTGCCAAGAATTTAGGCACAAATGATATATTTAGAAAGTGCTCCAGAAGAAGGTGGTCAGAGGGTTGGGAGGCAGGAGTGGGAAGGAAAGACAGCCAAGGGTGTCCCAGACTCACTCTGATGCCAACTGCTGCTCCAGGAGTTCTGGAAGCCAAATTACCTCTCAGAGTTTGTACTGCCTTCACTTAAAAGAGCTGGCTGTTTGCCTTCTCATACCAGTCAGTTATTAGCTATGTGTGACCTGAGGGCTGGACTGGAGAGTATATTAAATATACAAAATCACTTCATGTGGGTCAGGTGAATCTGAAGTCATTGGTGTAAACTATGAATAGCAAAACTAGCAGAATGGGTACGCAAACATGGTGGAAGGAATCTGAGTGATGTGAATGGAACAACTTCGGTATCCCCTTACGATTTCAATACTTGCTCAGACCTTCTTCCTTTCCACATTGAGCTTACTCAGCCTTCCAACAGTGTATTTGGAATGGTTACAATTTCTGGGGAAAACAGAAGAGAGGAGGAATATTCGGATGACCCTCTAGTTTCTGTTACTGCAGGTGTTTCTAAGGTCATTATTTATACTTATTATCTTCCTCATCTACCTTCCATAGTGAGGACCTCATCCTTGGCTATTAGATCTGCTGGTCTAAGTGGTTTGCCTGGTGGGATGAATTAGAATTTCAACTTTAAGCAACCTGAGCCTTTGGATACCTTGTCTTTTTAGGTCCAGGTTGATGCAATTGCTCATTCACAGCTAAAACTAGGCATGGAGATACCACCTGATACCACAGCAAATTATGTGAGTATCAAATTTCTTCTTTTAACCCATTATGATACAGCAATTATATCTTCTTTTGATAATTGGTTCAGTTAATTTGCCAATATTTTAACATTTTCTGCTTACTACGCTACCATCATGAGGATCCTAAAAGGATTGGGTGGTATCCAAATGTTTAAATCTAGCAGGACTCTAACCCTATCTGTTAGTGAGAGAATCACCCCACTGTGAACCAGGATATCTGGACCCAGAAAAACAAAAGTTACAAGAATGGTGGGTGGGAAAGAACCTGGCTGGCTCAGTCACAAGAGCATGGTGGCTCTTGATTTGGGGTAATGAGTTAGACCTCCACATTGGGTATAGAGATTACTTAAATAAATAAACTTAAAAAAGAAGAAGAAAGAAACATAACTAACTTTTTAAAAAAATGCTATAGCGGAACCAGAATTTCTCAAGTGACTGTTTAGGAGCAATGGTGAACAGGCTACTCCTATTTCCACTTGTTTATGCCCACACTCACATAATCTACCTATGGAAGATCATATAATGGGTACTGAGTTAAGATGTCCACAAAATCTGGAAAACCAGCAACCCAAACTTGGTTGGTATTAAATCCAAATTGATACCACATCTGCAATCATAGAGGTAAGTCAACATTCTATCAGGCTGGCGATCATTGACTGATACAGTATGTGTCAGACCAGTGAATTCCATGGTTATGTATCTACCTGAGGATTAATTTGCATATTACATTTCCTTTTTGAAAACTGTTTAGCCTAAGAAAACAAATTAAAATTAAAAATAATCTAGAATCAATTTTATTCTCATATAGACATGTATAAGTTCTTTTAGCTGTGTGATGAAACATTTATTAGCATTTCTGTATGAGTATATACCATTGAATCATTGTTTTCAATATTTTTTCTCATATTTGAAATGTATTTTGATAGTTTTAATATCATTTCATACTATATGACCCTTGTAACAAATCTTATGTATCTACGAGTCAGCATTGAAAATATTACTTTATTACTATTAAACAATAAAAAAATATACTCTGTGAAACCTATAAAGAAAGTGACCAGACAACAGCAAATTAAAGATTGAATATGGAAACTAATCTCAATTATTTAGATTATTTAGATTATATGTAAGTAATGAATCACTAAATTCTACTCCTGAAACCATTATATTAATATTATTAAACCATTAATTAGTATTAATTAATAAATAAACTCCACATTAATATCTCCAGTATTAACTTTCTCTTGGAATCTTTTTCCCCCCAATTTTCCATTTAACACTCTGTTTTATTGCCCATTAGGCATATCAAACTTATAACCAAAATAGACTCAGAAGCTATCTTCCCCATCTTTAAGCTTTTATATTTGGGCAAAATAAAAGAGGCATTCTTGATTCTCATCATCCCCTCGCACCCCAAATCCCATATCCCATCAGTTAGAAAATAAACTTCAATACATACACTGAGTTCAACTACTTCTTACCATTTCTAACACCCTACTGCATACAGACCAAGTCACTTCCGTTTCTCACCTAAGTATTCCTGTAATCTATTAGGGATCCATGGATTTCACTCTTTCCTTTTAAATTCTATATTCAACATAATAACTAGGGTGGTATTTTATAAATACAAACAGATTACATCACTCTGATTCTCACTTAAAATAGCTTCCTACTATATTTAGAATAAGATGAAATTCTTTGCCATGGTAAATCCAGACCTAAGTGACGTTGCTTGCTTCTAGGATCTCACCCATCTCTTTCTTTCTACATGGAATCACAATCACAATGTCCTTCAAAAAACTATGCACATCTTTTCAGCACAGGGACTTTATGCTTTAGTCTTTCATCGCTGTAAACTATTCCCAAAATATCTACAATGAGGTGCACTTCACAGTGATCACTCTTCCATTTCACATGTCTTCATCGAAAACTTTCCTCCACAGAGAGCTTTCCTATGTCCATACTACTGAAAGTAATATCATCTCAAATTGTTCACTTAAAGTGTTGATTTTGTCATAGCGCTAAGCAAAATTTCAATTTTTAACATACTTTATATATCATCTTGTGCATAACATTGCCCGATTTTATGTATTTATAAGAGTGTTTTCTGTCTCCCTCAAAAGCGTGTGAACTCTGGATGACAAGACTTTGCTTGTCCAATCCCCTATTGATTAGCAATGCCTACACCAGCTCCTGGCTCCTAGTAGGTCTTGATAAAAATAAATACACAGGTGATTGAATGAATGAACCAAAGTACACAATGATCATGAAATCTTTGGTAGTTAAGATCCTTTATAATACATATTTAACAAACATAAATTCAACTTTTGAGATGGACATAAACAGACATACATACACACTGCAAAACAAGCAAAAAAAACAAAAACAAAAATAAAAACAGAGTATACAATAAAGCAAGTTAATTGACGGTGTCCAGAAAACCTAGTGTTTAATAAGTGTATGCCCAGAAGTGAGCCGAAAAGGAACAAGTTAATGTGTTTCTATCATTGCCAGACTCAGCTTTCATATATTAGAAGGCACATCTCATTTTGCTATGGGTAATTTCAATGATTTTTTTTTGCCCTTGTTTCCTTGGTAAACGCTAGCCAATCACTTCCTTTGGAACCCAATTAAAGATAAGATGATTAATTCCAATGCTGGAAGAAATGTTGGTTGTCTAGAGCTAATGAGAGAGAATATTTGACTTTCCAGCATGGCAAATATAAGAGTTTTGTTTATAACATATTTTAATCTATTTACTAAGAAGCAATTAAAGAAGTATTTATAGAATACCTACCACTTACTGGGAACATAGGATGCCAAGGTTAGAGCAATGAATTACACAAAGTCCCTGTCTTCAGGGAGTTTACATTACAAAGAGAGAATATAGATAGTTACTATGTGGTATGTTGAGTGGGAACAAATTACTTGAAGAAAATGAATCATATGGACACTCTTTTCTAAAAGCTGATAAAGCATAGATCAAATCAGACTGCCTTAGCAACCTTTGGAAATGTTTTCATATGTGATTCAATATTACACATGTAGAAAAATATCTGATTTTATGTAAATAGCTACTAAAGGCAGTGTCTATATGGTAGAGTTGTCTCTATAGAATAATTTTTCATAATGATAATTTTTGTTATTATTATTATTTAATTTTAGAGGTCCAGAATGAAGCTATTTTAACCAACTTTATTGAAATGTAATTTGCATTTAATAGCCTACATCAATTTAAAGTATACCAATCAATGAACTTTGACAGATATACAAACCTGTGAAACCACCACCATGACCAAAATACAAATATTTCTATCAGGGCAGAAATTTTTGTGGAATCAAGCTCTTTGCTCAATTTTAATAACAAAAGTTACCGGGAGTTTTCTAATCAATTTTCTTCTCCATTCTGACCTGTCCAGTTATGTGTGTGTGTGTGTGTGTATGTGTGTGTGTAAAATAATATATTTAATATGTTAGAACAAATGGAATAGAAAGGAAATCTCAATCCTCATTTTGTCCTTCATTTTTCTGGATCCCATTCAACCTCTGTTAGATAACAGCTTTTGCACGTATATGTGTGTTTTTATGGTTATCTTTATGCAAATACAAGCAGATGTAAATATACATTCTTAGTTTTTTATGTAAAATTAACATATTGTATACGCTTTTCTATGCCTTGTTTTTCATTTCTCAATGTCAATTGTGTATATATATATATAATATACAATTATATATATTGTATGTATATATACACATACATACATATAATACACAATTATATATATTGTGTATATATATATATATATATACATACATACATATATATATGTATGTATTTCCCCTCTAAGTGAATAGAATCCTTTCTTATTCTTCTTTAGAGCTGCCCAATATTATTTCATATTGATGTGGTGTAATGTATTTAAACAGTCTTCTGCTGATAGACATTTGGGTCGTTTCCAATTCTTTGCTATTACAAACAGTGCTCCATTGAGTGACTTTGAGCATTTGTGTCTTGCATGTGTGCCGAGAGTATCCGAAGGGTGAAGTCCCAGAAGCGAAATTGCTGGTCATAGGGTATATGAATTTGTTATATGGATAGATATTGCCAAATATTTCTCCTTAGGGAATGAGCCAACTTATCATGCCACCAGGAATAGATGAACATACTTCTTTTTCCCCCAGCCTTGCCAACAGAATATATTATCAAATTTTGGATGTTTTCTACATGACAGGTGTAGCATAATAATCTAGTGTCGTTGCTATTTGCATTTTTATTTTATGAATGAGGGTGAGGGATAGCATTAGTAATCATTTATAAAATTAAAGAACCTAATCTTTCCTTACTGGGTGACTTAAAAATGAAAGTCTATCTGCACATATTGCTCATAACTTATCAAGACAGTCCATGATCAACGCAATATGCTTCAGTCACTTAACCTCAATTAATATTTTCAATCCAAAAAAAAAGACAAATAAATAAATTCAAGATTTACTTATTTATTTTCTCGTGGAGAAAAAAAAATAGAAATCAACTTTAGAATTAGGAAACTGTACCCAACACTTCACCATTTAATAAAATGGAGAGCAATAAACATCGAAGGGAGAGATCTTGAAAGAGAATGCAGTTGAAAGGTAGAGACAAATATAGAAATAAAAATGTAGGTTGACAGGTAATAAACTAGTAAAAAATGCTAGCATAAATTTAAATATATGTTTTTATTTGCTAAGTGATAAAATGCAGAAATGTTAGAGAAGAGAAATTAAAGTAAAATTGAGGAAAAGCATTCTATGAGCCTTTAGCATCCTTTAACACGTAGCCTTGATGCAGTAGAAATTCTTATCAGGTCATAGAAAGGAAAATTTGAAATGCATCAATCACACAATTAGCAATTAAAGAACAATCTATAATTTCTCCTTGCCCTATAAATTCATGACATGGAACAATCAATTGAATTTAATAAGTTTTCTCCCTGTCTACATCTGTGGTAACTCTCAAACTTAAAACAATGTCATCTATAGCTCCCTGCCATAGATAGGGAAGTGTGTGAATATCTTTTAGAGCACAGGCTTTCCATATTTATTTACCTGTGTCAGATAATTAGTCAAGCTGAATGTCTTCTGTAGGAAGATGAAAATTTCATATCCCAGGAGAAGAGAAAAACCTAGAATGCAGACGAAATCATAGTAGGTCGATGCTATTGGACCTGTATGACAACAAATAGAGCAGATGGGCAAACGTCAATCTGCTCAACCACATGGGCACAAGCTGGCAGCTCTGACCTGCCCAGGAGCAGAGGTGAACACAGCCATCAACCTCCAAAGGCAACAGTCTCTTAAGTTTGTCTTCAAGGAAATCTTGAAATTGTAATGCGAACGTTACAGAACTCAGTATTTTGTGCATTGTGCTTGTGTGATACTAATTATGTTTACCTAGAAAACACTGGAGGCAGGTTGTAAAAGCCAGTTTGACCCTAAAGCCAATATTGACGTGTTTTTTTTTTAATTCTTGCCTTTCTAAGGTCCTAAAACATCTCATTAATTGAGCTTACTTTAAATACAAATTTTAAGAAATACATGATTGCTTTTAAGATAAAACCAATATTTGTATACAATATTCTGCTCTCATACTATTACTCTCTAACTTACCCTTGGATCAGATCTTGTGCTATGGAGTAAAAGAAATTTCCATCAAAAAAGACTTCAGGAGCACATGCATATGCGTCTGACGCTGTGTGGTTATTGGCTGCTGGGCAGTTGTGCTTTGTGGGAGCATCAGGTGTTACACTGGGCTGACCCAAACCTGTTGTGATTTGTTTTATGATTTCTGACCAAGGAACTAAGAGGGCAAATTCTCCAATCTGGCTAATTAAATCCCTTCTTATCTCAGCACAAGCCACCAGCTCTGGTGGCTACAGGAAGAAAATGAGATCCAGATTGGTAGAGACCAAAAGGTGAAACTTCAGAGGCAACTCAGGGTCAGAGGGGCAAAGGCAGTGGTAGTAGAGAGTTCCAGGTGGGGGAATAAAGAGCAATCCCAGAAGGTCACAGCAGAACATTCTAAGTGGCTCTCAAGGAAAATAGCCCTGCTGTCCACAATGTTTCCAAGAAAATGGTGGAATGTCAGGGCTTGAATGTCAGTTGACTTTCAATAAGGCCCAAGGCCAAAGCTTATTTTCCTTACCAGTAGGACTGTTACTCATACGTGTTTTAGCACTCTGCTGTGCGCTGGGGGAAGGCTAACTATGCCGACATGAAAGCAGCATTCAGAATTTGCTAAAATTCCACACTTTATCAGAGAAGAGAATTTGCATTTCTTTGAAGCATTTAAAAACTCAGGTGTGGCTTTCTGTGTGAGTCAGGTTTATTTTTCTCCTTTAAAATGTATGGTGCCAAATACAGTTACTAAAGTTCTGGTAACAGATGATGGTAATAATTCTAGAGAAGTACAAGACAATCATTTATTCCTTTCTAGGCCCGAAATCTCATCTGAACCTTAGTTTTTTTACCTCCTTAAAATCTTCTTTTGTATGTCCCATAATGGGTTCATAGCGTGTAAAACAAAGTCCACGAGGGCAAATCCCAGGCAAATAAAAGAAATGTATGCTTGGACCACCATTAGGAACATGGAGTGATAGAGATGTGACAAACAAATAGCTGTTTAAAATATTTAAGTGCAGGGTTCTTTCAGGCTCAGTTGAGACTTTTGGGCTCAATTCAGTGTTTCCTTTGGTACTGCTGGCCATAGGGACTACTTCCAATGTTCTTCCCTTTTGGCAGCTACCCCCATGTAATTTACCATTGGGAAAGTTTTATTCCTCCCAAGTCTGGCTGGAAACTGGAAAGATTATTCTCTACAGTATTTCATTTTTAGAGTTATCGAAGACAAACACACAGGACATTTCAATTTAAGGCTGCTGTTTCTCATAATTAGGGGAAACATGATAGGAGATTAAAAAAGAAATTACAGAAATAGAGAAACCATACAATTACAGATACTTAGAGTAAGGAGTGTTATTTAGTACTTTTGAATTTCTTACCAAATGGCAAACGGACCTCACTACAAACACCATACGTGAGTATACAAGTCTGCAGCCCTCCACCCATCCCTACTGGTTCTGTGGCTATGCTTGTAATTCAAACAGGTTGAAAAAGGCAGAGATTTTCCCTCAGCTAAAACTGGAAATTTTTACCTTAAAGCATTCAAATTAAGTCACAGGCAGGTTATAAGCTCTTCACCCAGTACTAGGATACAGTATGCAAGCACGTATGTATACACACACACACACACACACACACACACACACACACCCTCCCCCACCCCAACACACAGAATGAACTTTCTCTTATTATTACTGTATAGTAATCAACTACAGTTCATTTTGATATAAATACTCCTCTCATTGATGAGATAAAATTCCAGCTAGCTGAGCAAGTGTAAGGAAAATTTATTACTTTGCTTTCCAAATGCACCATTTATGTCCTTAGCACCTGAAGACATAACTCACAGCTATTTTGTGGACTTCCCCTCATGATATACTTTTTCTACTGATAACTACACTTCCATCAAAATTATCAGCCAATAAATGAGGCTGCATTTTCTAAGCATTCCATCTTACTTTTTCCTCATTGAAACATACCACAAATTTGCAATATTAATAAAGAGATCCTATTCAAAATATGCTGCTTCTAAATTAACATTTATGATGACTTTTCCCACTCAGTTTGAGCAGGATTGACTGACAGATTGTAAGATTACTAACCAGCCATTTTTCTAAAGAAGATTAAAATGCATATCATGTTCAAAATGATGTTCTGAATGCGATATATTTGATTGCCCTAAAAAATAAATGAACAAAAATATGACCCAATGAAACATTGTGTTATCAAATACGTTCATTCGTGAAATAAGCACTGTTAAAGGAGGCTGGGACACATTCATGAAAAGACAAAGTTCCTCGCTGTCCAGTAACTTAACATGAGAAGAGCAAATAATAATTACTAAGTAAGTTATATAGCATGTTTTAAGTTATAAACACTATAGGAAGAAAACCAAGTGAGGGGTGGGGGATCAGAGCGCTGCTATTGGGGGGGTGCGGGCCAGTTTGCAGTATTCACAATGTTGGACTCGGTAGGCATCATTAGAAAGGTAAGAATTATGCACAGACTTAAAGGAGGTGAAGGAGTTAACCAAACTTTTTTTCACCCTTTAAAAATTATGCTTTAAACATATAATTCACAGGAATCTAGAGTTAACAGGAGATCAGTTTATTTTACAAGTTGTATTTAAAATAAAATTGTAACAGGTGTATGGAGTTAGGCATGTATGTTTAGCTATAAAAATAAAATGTGTTTTAAAAAATCATCCTAAATCAGTGGAAAGAGAAAATATAAGACTCCATTATCTGTTACTCCTCCTGTTCCAACCCTATAAAAATTATAATGTGATAGGAAATGTAATCAAATTATTCCCTTTAATTTCATGGTTGCCTAATTACTCTGAGTGGAAACCAAGCAACAGTTTACAGCGCATGAATATATTTAAATTAGTTCCTATTTATGAAGTAACAAAATGCCTGTGCCTTCTATTATTAATTGGGATATTTACATTTCTAATTATAATTTGTTGTGAAATAAATTTAAGGTGTTGCTTTCCTAATTTATTATGGTATTAAGTAATATACATATATGACTTTATAAATCACATCCTATTGTGTAAAATACATTGGTTTTTTTGTATGACTTGTCAAAATGAAACACATAAATATTTTATTTTGCAATCAATTTACTATTTATACTAAGCCTCATTAAGTCATCAATAGAAAATTAGAGTCTCTTATAAAATACATTTCATTTATAGGCATACAAAGTTTTTCTTATATAATTTTAAGAGATATTAAATTCTTATTTAAAAAAATAATGTAACAATATATTTTACTTTCCTCAGTTGCAATTTTTTTGCTACATTAGCATGGGGAAAGCAAAAAAAAAATTATCAAGATCTGCATATGGCTTAGTAAGTGTTGCCTCATCTAATTCCCAAAATAGCTTAGAAAAGTAGAAGTTCTGGATTTTTATTTTGTGGATAAACAGGTGGCAACATGCTGATTACATGTAGAGTAAAATGAAGATGAAAACCATCTATCGGAAATGGGAACACGGAGGTCATTGGTACTAGTGACAGTTTTTGACACTAGTGTTTTTTTCATTTTATAGTTCTACCCTAGGAAACCCTACTTTTTCCCTTCAGCTGCTAAATGTTTACGAATCATAAATACAATTGGATTTCATTTCAAATTTCCACTTGAAAATGAAAAACACATTTTAACTCTATTGTTGGCTTGAACGTGTTTTTATACTCGACTTTTTTCAAACAAAATTTTTTAGTGTAGCCATGAAAAACAAAAATATAACAACAACAACACTAATAATAAATACTGGTGTTTTCTAGGATGTTACTGCTTTGCTGTTTCCCTCAAGGTACACTGTGTGGATTAACTTTATTCTCTCACAAATCGTGTACAACTGTCCACAACAAAACCTCAAGAGGCAGAGATATGACCAGATCATCTCGTGTAATGTAAGATTTACCTATGGACATATGAGAACTAAGAAAAAGCAGAAAACTTTCTTGGCTGTGCAGCTAGGAATTCCAAAGACAGGCTTTTCTGGCCATCTCTTATCTTTTTTTTTTTCCTTATGTCACAACCAAGAGTTTTTGTCCTTCCCAGTTCTCTGCCATTTTGGTGCCAGCATTCCTCTATGTAACTACGCTACTGCTTTTTTATTTTCACCACAGATTCCCAGTACCACTTTAAAGATGACTTCCATTCCCCTCATTTACTCACGTTCAAACTCCCAGAGGAGGCACTAAGTGAGCCAGCAAATCACAATCCAAACCACACCTTGCCCGGTTAACCGGTGCTTTTCTTGGAAACTGCCTCACAGTCTAGTGCCAAACACTGATACTTGCTTCCTTCCACTGTGGGCAGCCTGGTGAAGACATTGTGTACCACACTCAATGATCTATTCTTCGGTTGCTTCTGGAAAGCTTTATGAGGAAAGAGACTGTAGGCAAGGGATTCACTGAATGCTCAAGCGTTTTTCTGCAAAGTACCCTTGAGTCACCTTCCCTGGTTCCAGTGATTTTTCCAAACAATAGACACCTATTTCCAGTTACTATCTAGGAATGACCAATCATATGGAGAAATGCCTCATTTTTTAAATTATTTATTTCCTTTTTCCTTGATTCTACTGCGAAGTTACATTGGACCTTTGGCCCTGTGCCCAAAAGAGTGACATGGTATTTTCCAGGCAGCAAAAAAGCAGAAAGGGGGTTATGATCAAATGGGACAGCATGTGTGCCTTTGGAGGAAGGCTAAGAAGTTCTGTTTGGCTCAGGCATGAGTAATGTGCAGTGACAGGGACCGTATGAGATTTCCTAGGGAGAGCCTATATGGAATGATAGGCAATGATGGTGTTAAGTCTCTGGGACTACATTATCCTTTGTGTAAAATGAGATGCTTGGGTGAGTTGTTTCCTGAGACTTGCTGTTTCGAAGTGAGCCTCACTGAGCCATTTTGTGTCATCCTTGAATGGAAGACTTTCACTGTCCAGATCCAGCTTCTCATCATCCCAAAAAGAATAGAGCATCAGGAGTTGTTGTCAGTTCACCTTCAAGGACTCAACCTAACAGGAGCAATCATCCTCTGGGACTCCCCCACTCCTGCCAGCAGCAATTTATAAATAAAGAGTTTTGCTAAAGAACTGTGTTTTCTCCCATATGCCTCAATCCTTGCACCCTGTCAAAGACTCTGACCCACACACATCTCTAAGCCAGGAAAACTCCAGCCTCTTTCTTCACAATCATATTCTCTTATTAGCACTTTCCTATATTATTTCAAGAATATGTGACTCCATTATCCTTCGATTGGTCAAACATTTGGTATTGAAGTCAGACAGAAATGTGGTGAAAGCCCAATTATTCCAGTGAAAATATCTGTGACCCAGAACAAATAATGGAACAGTTCTGGATGTCATCTATGAAACACAAGTAGTAATATGTGCTCAGGGCTGTGTAAGGACTAGAGATGATGCATTTAAAGGGCCTAAGAAAAATTATAGCTAGACCTTCTATTATCAATACATAATCTCACAAGTCCTCCATGAGTTTCTAGCCCTGCATTTGGTTCTCTATACAAATCCTGTATTGCCAAAATTTTAGGATGATTTACAGCCCCTAATATATGTATGGCTAAAATATTTGCCTTGCATAAATTACACAGGACAGTCTACACGCACACACACACACGCACACACACACACATATGCACAAACATTATATGCAGATATATATATGCACATTATATATATATGTGTGTGTGTGCGTGTGTGTGTGTGTATATATAACGTATATATATTTAACTCCAGTTGGATCCTAGGGGCACATCCAAATACTGCATTTATAAAATACTAAAAACAGTCTAATTTTGAAGTTGTTGCCAGGCACGGCAATCTAGCAATCTGTGTGTGTGTGTGTGTGTGTGTGTGTGCATGCATGTATATGTATGTAGACACATAACATTAAAATTAGACTTCAAACTTTACAAAAGGTGAAATAGCATTCGACCCACTGTAGTAGAGAATCACCTTGGTCAACAGCCTGGATTTGCTTCCATTTAGCCATGGATCTCTTCTTTTAGGGTATCAACTCAGGTTCCTCTTACACTCTTCCAAGCAAAGAATTATACCAATGGAGAAATTTCCTAGTGCACAGATCCCGTATTGAGGACTTAAAAGGCGAAAGATTTATGTGATCTGAAGAGAAACCAGAGTATTGCTGTATTGAGGACTTAACATGCCAGATTAATTCACTAGGGATAAAGGAAATGGTTCCAATGCTAAAGGGAGGTGAGATGCCTTGTGGTTAAAAAAAAATGTTTGTGTAAACAAATAAACAAATGGCTCACTGACAATATTGGTGCCATTTTTTCTTAATAGCAGGTCAAAGCTTTGTAAGCATAGACTCAGAATATTTCAATGTTCTGATTTAAAAAAGAAAAGAAAGAAAGTGAAAAGCAAAGCAAAGCAAAGCAAAGCAAAGCAAAGCAAAGCAAAGCAAAGAAAAGAAAAGAAAAGAAAAGAAAAGAAAAGAAAAGAAAAGAAAAGTAATTGAGGGAAGAAACAGGATTTGTTTCCTAAATTTAGGAACAGTTGATGTGGGGGAGTGATTTTGTGGGACTAACTGACTGGATCACCTTGTTTTGTTTCTGTTTCTGTTTTTACATCTCAGTTATTACTGCTCTCTTTCAAGCTGAAAACACTGCAGCCAGATATTACAGTAAGGTTTATGAATTCATTAATAATAAGTAGTTCAACCTCAACTATCCGTGTGATTTTTAATTCCTAGTCTCTTTTATGAAACACCTTATAATTTTAAATCTTCTTTTTTAACTCCTAGATTTCAAAGTGTCATTTCCAGGATGTGGCCATCATTGGCTCTGCTCAAAATTGCCTATTTAGAGGTTCACTATGCATTTTCTACACAGCACACTGGATGGAAATCTAAACAACGAGGAAAAAACATGTGCTCTCCTGCAGCAATGACTTTAAAATTTTAAAAATCACTCACAGTATATTTAAAACAGTATATTTCACCTCTGCGTTCGGGCATTGGTGTTGCTCGCATGCAAATGCTCCTTCAATATTTGTTTGTTTTCTTTATATTTTCCACTACAGAACGATCTCTTGCTGGTATTTGTTAGCAAGTCAATCTTTCTTCCAGACATCAAGAGGTGACCTTTCTGACCCAAAGATTTATCAAGTCAGCAATCTATTCCCCGGGGCCAGCATCTTCAGCCTCTTCCTCTGCCAGTCACGTCTGTGGAGGACTTTGCCAAACCCCATGAGAAAATGGACTAATCTACTTGTTTCAAAGAACAAGAATGACATCTTTACCGGCTGTACTTTGTCTATAGAGGGAAGAAGCTAATAAAGGATGAAATACTTTATCCAATTGTGAAAGATCCGATGCAATGTTTTTATAATAAAGGACACAGAGAGTAGCAGTTAGCAAGCAGCTAAGTCTGAGAAGATAAGGCTTCATTACTAGGAACAAAGGAGAGAAACTTATTACAAGGAACTCAGTGAGACAAATATATTTTAAGGGCACATTCCCTTTTGTCAGTTCATTTCTTTTCTTGGTGCAATAATGTGGCCATGATATTCTGTAATAATTAAGCCACAATTGGTTTCTGGCCTCTTGTTTTGTTATCATAAAGGTCCTAGTGCAACTGCAATTAAGTCCAATTACTTGTGAATTGTGAGGTGGTCTCTGTAAATGACGACTGGTAGGAACGTTTACAGAGGTGGCATGTGAAAGACTCCTTGAAAAACTAAGTGGTGTAAAAACTAGGCAATTATTGTCAATGCTAGTTTTTAGATGGGAAAAGACAGCTACAGCCACAGCAATAGCATTCAAAATGAGTTCCCAAGTCAGGAGGAGTAAAAGTAATCCTGAGAGTTAACCAGATTTACAAAGGATGCTGCTAGGTTACCTAATGAGGCAGCTTGGATATGGCACTTTTGCCATGGAGCTTAAATAAGCCTCTTAATGTTATTTTTTATTCTTCAGGTCAGTGAAATAAATAGAATTTCTGGGCTCTTTCATGTCTGTGTATTAATCAATTTTCACTGTCCTTTCCTCACGCTTTTGAAAATTAGTGCTTAGTTGTACTGTTAAATCTTGCAGTACCTAGGACATGTTGTGTTTTATAATTTGGTTCAGCACAAAAAGGACTAATATACTCAGGACTTTAATTGTTATTTCTTTTCTAAAATTTATCTAGCCCTTTCTCTCTCTTTTTACGCTTATTTTTGAGAGAGAAAGAGAGAGGGAGAGAGAGAGAGAGAGAGAGAAAAAGCATGAGCGGGAGAGGGGCAGAGAGAGAGGGAGACACAGAATCCAAAGCAAGATCTAGTCTCTGAGCTGTCAGCCCAGAGCGTGATGTGGGGCTTGAATTCACTAACCAGGAAATCATGACCTGAGCTGAAGTCTGACACTCAACCAACTGAGCCACCCAGGCACCCTGTATTCAGCCCTTTCTGAATACAGGTTTACATGTGCATACTTTTATAAATGGAGAGCTCAGGTTTCTAAAACACAGCAAGTAGCAATCAAATGTCATCCACTAGTAAATGAATAAGGTGCCAATACGTAACATATAAATTTGCAACATTTAATATGTGGGATCTAAAAAAGGAAAAAAAAAACCTCACAGATAAAGAGAACAGGTTGCTGATTGACAAAGGCAGTGGGCGGGAGGGTAGGCAAAGTTAGTAATAGTGGCCAAGAGGTACAAACTTCCAGTTATAAAATAAGCAAGTCCTAGGGATGAAATGCAACAGAATGAGACATTAATTAGTTTCAAGTGTACAGCATAAGGATTCCACAATTCTATAGGTTCAAGTGTAGCTACCATCTGTCCCCATATAATGCTATTACAATACCATCAACTATATTCCCTATGCTGCACCTTCAAACCTCATGGCTTATTTATTCCATAACTAGAAGCCTCTACCTCCCACTCTCCACTCTTATTTTTTCTCATCCACATTCCTACCTCCCCTCAGGCAACCACCAGGTTTTTTTTGTCTGTACTTATGGGTCTGTTACTGCTTTTTTTTGTTCGTTCATTTGTCTCGTTTTTCAGGTTTCACATACAGGTGAAGTTGTGTGATACTTGCCTTTCTCTGACTGACTTCACTCAGCAAAGTATGTGCATTAGACATATATATAACTTCTTCTTTATCCATTCATGTATCATTGGGTACTTAGGCTGCTCCCATATCTTGTCTGTTGTGAATAATGCTACAAAAAAACATGGTAGGTATATATGTTTTCAAATTAGTGTTTTTGCTTTCGTTGGGTAAATACCAGTAGTGAAATTACTGAATCATATGATATTTCTATGTTTAAATTTTTAACGTTTGTTTATTTATTTTTGAGAAAGAGAGAGAGAGAGAGGCAGGGAGAGAGGGCGACAGGGAATCCCAAGCAGGCTCCACACTGTCAGCACAAAGGGCTTGAACTCATAAACTGAGAAATCATGATCTGAGCCAAAACCAAGAGCCAGACACTTAACTGAGCCACTCAGGGGCCCCTCTATGTTTAATTTTTTTCAGGAAACTTTATACTGTTTTCCATAGTGGCTGCACCAATTTACATTCCCACCAACGGTGCACGAGAGTTGCTTTTTCTCCATATCCTCCACAAAAGTTATCTCATGTCTTTTTAATACCAGCCACTCTGGCAGGTGGAAGATAACATCTCAAGGTGGTTTTGATTCGCATTTACCTGATGATTGGTGATGTTAGGCATCTTTTCATGTACCTCTCGGCCATCTACATATCTTCTTTGAAAAATGTGTATTCAAGTCCCCTGTCCATGTTTAATTGGATTATTTGGGGGTTTTGGTGTTGTGTTATAGGAGTTCTTTATATATTTGTGTTGTGTTATAAACGTTCCTTATATATTTTGAATATTAAACCTTTATGAGGGAAATCTTTGGCAAATATAGTCCCCCATTCACTAGGTTGCCTTCCCATTTTGTTGATGGTTTCCTTCACTGTCTAAAAACTTTTTATTTTGATGTAGTCCCAATAGTTTATTTTTTTATTTGTTTTTCTTACCTGAGGAGACGTATCAAGAAAAATGTTGCTAAGGTTGATGTCAGAGATTACTGCCTGTGTTTTCTTCTAGGAGTTTTATGGTTTCAGGCCTCACACTTAAGTTTAAGAAAGTAGATCTTAAATCTCTCATCACAAGAAAAAATTATAACTCTGTGTGGTGATACACAGAGGCTTATTGTGATGATCATTAAATAGGCTTATTGTGATGATCATTTCACAACATATACATAAATCAAATCATTGTGTTGTACACCTGAAACAAATGTGTTATACGTCAATTGCATCTCAATAAGAATGTATAAAAATCAAATGATAAAAATAAAAAATATTATTTGAAAAATTTTTAATGTCTATTTATTTTTGAGAGAGAGAGAAGCAGACCTTGAATGGGGGATGGGCAGAGAGAGTGGGAGACAGAATCCTGAGCAGGTTCCAGGCTCCAAGCTGTCAGCACAGAGTTCAACGTGGGGATCGAACCCACAGGCCACGAGATCATGACCTGAGCTGAAGTTGGACTGACTAAGCCACCCAGGTGCCCCCAAAATATTAATTATTAAAATAATACACTCTCGACTGCATTAAATAGTCTACAAGTTAGGCATAACAATGTAAAATTCTGTGTTAAATCATAGCAAGGCTTTTTCTGTGTCAAATATACTAAAATCAGTAGTGGTAAACAACATTGTCACAATTCACCATATAACACCAAAACCCTCAGAAATGATACTATTTCCTTTGAATGAGGGTACTAAATTTAACAACAGAACTTTTCTGAATGCAGAGTAATTAAAACCCTATGTAGGGCATAAATCTTGTTTATTTTCTGCCTTAGATGCCAGTTATAATACATATTTTAGTTTTACCATCTGACTGGAACATCTGTTACCTGTTTTGTTCTGGATTCTGAAAGCTCTTTTTAGTGTGACTGATCCCCACTATGTGTTTTATTTTGTACAAGTGGCATAACAATGCATAGCAGATGTTCCTTACCATTGAACTACATGCCTTTTTGTTGACCTAGGCTGCAAATCTTCCTTTAACTCATCAAGTAACATAAGGATTCTTCAATAATCTAGTCTTAACACCTCTAAGCCATATACAGAAAGACTTCTTTTTGTTACAAGCACATAAGGAAGAGCATATTTACAACACTTGATTTAAGAATAAAGAACCCATGCTTCCAATGAGTTTCTCAAAGTATTACTACTTGGGCTTGAAGAACAGGAAGGCAAAATAATATTGTGTGAGGAAGGCAATAATAACATGGTTCATCTTAATTTTGTTTTTGTGAGGAGGGTACAATATCAGTTTTTGGGTTTTGTTTTTTGTTTTTTCATTTTTTCGTTTTTTGTTTTTTTAGTATCAACCAGGTACCACATTGTTTTGCATTTCTAAGGAAGGAAGTAAAGATCAAAGAGAGGAGTCAAGGCTTGTCAAACCACTCATCTAGTAAATGCACTCTATGGCTCCCTGCTGCTAAATCTCATATTCTTTCCCCTCCTTCATATCATCGGATTCATATTATTGTCATTCAGAGGAGTGACAATGATGAGAATAAAAACAAAGTATGGCCACTATCAGCCATCACCAGTTCCTTTCCACCATGCATGAATATTATTTATGTTCAAACCAATATATTCTCCCACCCGCTTGAGTTCCCTGGTCATGATGCATTGCTTGACCAGTAGAACATGGTGAAAGTGACTTCAGAAACTGGATGGAAACTCCATGTCATGCCCTCCCAATGCTTCTTACAAGACTCAGAAAGAGACAGCTGTCATGGGAAAAGGTTGATTATCTTGAGAATGCCATGCTGTGAGGAAGCCCAAGTTAGCTGTGTGGAAAGGCCTGAATTATAAGAGAAATGCCTAACCAGTCACTAGCTGTTTCATAAAGTCCAGCCCAGCCACCATAATATGAATGAAAAAACAATCTTGAATATTCTTGAATCGGCAGACAGAACAAAGAGAAAAACCAAAGGCCCTTGGTGACGGGTAAAACTTATCAACCTTAAAAATAAAATGGCCAGTTACTTTACCAGCAAAACAAATTCATTTGGAAATAGCAGAGGAATTGTAGTTCAGGACAAACAAGTTATAACAAATCATAGGCAAGTCCAAACAGAACAAGGAAAGGCCAGCTTCCATTAGGTTTTAGGAGGAAATTGGAGAGGTCTGTTGTGAACAAAAGCTCTTTGGAAAAGACAAGAGTGTATGGTTGTGGCAGTTTCTGGTATACAAGCAGTACCAGTGGTTAGTGCCTATTTGCTGGGTCCGAGAGGGATCATCCTTCCTTTTCTAGAAAGCAGGAGATAAAACTCCTATGTGAAAAATATCCTCCCTTTCAAGGTATTTCTTATCTTCCTTTTTCCTGCTGGTTGTGCAGGTTGTAAAGAGTGGTACTTGCATGAGAGCTCCCCCTTCAGGGCTTCTATTTGGAATAAAGTTTCCCTTATTTATTTTCACAAACTGAAACCCTAGATGTAGGGATACCGACAAGCCATCTTAGCTATCTGTGACCATATGAACCACCTTAGCTAAAAACTGATGAAAGGTATCCTGGAGTCATGAAAAGCATCCTTACTGTATTCTGCCCAAATTCCTGACCCATAAAATTCTATATATTGCAAAGATTTTGACATTTTGATTGTTTGCTATACCCTGCAATAGATAACCAAAATAGTGGTGTTTTGAGAAAGAATGCTTATTGTGCAAGGAGCCATATTTACCATCTACAGATTCTCAAAATCTTTTTTATATCTAGTATTTTTTTTTTTAATTTTAGGGGCACCTGGGTGGGTCAGTCAGTTGAGCATCTGACTCTTGATTTCGGCTCAGGTCGTGATACCAGGGTTCTTGGGATTGAGCCCCACATAAGGCTCTGAGCTGACAGCAGGAAGCCTGCTTGGATTCTCTCTCTCCCTCTCTGTCTGTCCCTTTCTCACTCACTCTCTGTCTTTCTAAATAAATAAATAAATAAATAAATAGGGGTGCCGGGGTGGCTGAGTCGTTTAAGCATTTGACTTCAGCTCAGGGCATGATCTCGTGGTTCCTGAGTTTGAGTTCTGCTTCATGCTCTGTGCTGATAGCTCAGAGCCTGGAGCCTGCTTCAGATTCTGTGTGTGTGTGTGTGTGTGTGTGTGTGTGTGTGTGCGCGCGCGCGTGCGTGTGGGTCTGCCCCTCCCCCGTTCACACCCTGTCTCTCTGTCTCAAACATAAATAATAAACATTAAAATTTTTTTAAATAAATAAATTAATTAATTAATTAAATCAAACCACCATGTTGTATGCTTTAAACTTATACATTAATGTATGTCAACTATTTCTCAATAAAACAAAAAAACCTATTAGTTCTTTTTGAAAAACATGCTCTTCACATGCTCAGCAAGGACTACAGAAACAGTATGTATCCACCTAAGGGGAAGCAGGATGTAAAATTTTAAAGACTGTATTTGTAAGGGTGAAGTCACCCTAGTCCCCTCCAAAGAAATGATTTTTATTTTTTTTTTATAAAATTCAATTTGCTCTCTTGTCATTTCCATCTCTCAGGTTATCTTTTGAAAAGCAGTTACAAAACATACATACTGAGACGTACACATGATATACAGAAGCCATACTTGATTTAGTAGAAACGAAAATGAGCTACACCCCCCCTTTCACATTGTCAGTATCTGAAAATAGCATTGACATAAAAATTACCCAGAGACTCCTTTTTTTCACTCCTATTTGTTCCCCAGACTGTCAAAAATGCTCAGGAATTCTAATCCACACATTTTGATTAGGTTCTAAACCATATGACTTCAGGCAGAAAGATATTTCAACCCAATTGGAGGCCCTTAGGGAGCGCATGACTGCTCAGCCTGATTTATTCCATGTGCGTAGCCACGGGAGCATAATATCTCAATGAATAAATGCATCTATTTAATGATTCTTACACTGGTTTTAGTAGGCACAAAAGGTGCTATATTTACAAGAATAGAAACTGCAGTTCTTTTCTCCCCCTTTTCAGAATTAAGTACAAGAAACATAAAAACTGTAAGATCTAGGGCTATTAGCTAAAGATTCCTCCACCCACGTGGGAATTCAGGTCTTCGGGAATTTGGATGAAGGGTAGACACCATCTGTGAATGATTTTAGAAGCAGACAAAATTCTCCATGGGAAATAAAATTGATTCAGTCTTTGCTGTGCCTGTTCTTGTTAGAATAGTCACCACTTAAAGGCTGTTTTGGAGTAAGGAAGGGACACCAGAGTTGATGTCAGAAAACCCAGAAATGGTGTGCTTGATTTGATCAACTGAAAGAATTGAAAGCTTTTTTTAATTTTTCCTCTTTTTTTTTTTCAGCATATTGTCTTCTGACTTATCCTTACCTAATGATATTTAATGACTGTTATGAAAGCAAAGGAAGGCACTATAGTTACAGGACGCAATGGGGTGATTAGATCCTTCCTCTTTACACCATAAAGATATGCTTCACTTGAAATAACTCATCATAAAACTAGACTATCACCTCACTGTCTAGATCAGAGGTCCACAAAATTTTTCTGTGAAGGGCCAAATAGCAATGATTTTAGGCTCTGAGGGTCATAAATCGCCACCCTCAGCCTTTGTAGTGAGGGCAACACAGACAACAGGTAAATGAGCAGGCATGGTGGTGTTCCAAAAGGTTGTAATTTCATCTCCATTCTGGAGGTTTCTGGAAATTACCAGATTCTACTGTGGAAGGCACACACATCCAGGAGACCAGCTCGAGAAGATCCAATAGCAAAGCCTAGTGACTGGGAAATAGTACCTCAGAAAGGCTTTAAGGCAGAAACACTCCCCAGAAAGGTATATCATGACTATTCCCATTTTTAACAACCAGGGACCAGAGGCCATATTGTTGAAGCAAATTTCATAAGGTCACAGAACTAGTCAAACTCGGAGCCTGTGATTAAAGCCAGATATACTTTTTTTCTCAAAATAGGTTTCTTTTATGTGACTAGTTGTCCTTCCGCATTTCTCAAAACTTTACATAAAGGTGGGTTCCTTGGGGCGCCTGGGTGGCTCAGTCGGTTGGGCATCCGACTTCAGCTCAGGTCACGATCTCGCGGTCTGTGAGTTCGAGCCCCGCGTCGGGCTCTGGGTTGATGGCTCAGAGCCTGGAGCCTGTTTCAGATTCTGTGTCTTCCTCTCTCTCTGCCCCTCCCCTGTTCATGCTCTGTCTCTCTCTGTCTCAAAAATAAATAAACGTTAAAAAAAATGTAAAAAAATAAAAATAAAAATAAAGGTGGGTTCCAAAGCTGTGACGCAGATGACCGCCTCACGCAGAGACAGGGTCCACTGTGTAATTAACCCATTGCTCATATACATTTACCTTAAAGCCCACTAATGCAGAAAGTGACACTATCAGATTATAAAAGTAGGTCCACCATGATATTACTAACAATCTACCACCCCCCACACACACTATACCTCACTGTGTTGTCCTACATCCATAAATACTATTCAGGGTATCCCTTTGGGCAACTTTCCTTGAGGCTCAGAATTGTGACCAGGCTAAGAAAAAATAACTATTCTAAATCCTTTGCAAAATATATTTCCTTCTTCTGCCTTGTCAATTTTAATATGGGAATTTCTTGTGAGGTAGCAGCATCCATTATAAGTCAGGTTGGAAAATTAACTTGAAATCATGGCAGTAGTTATCAGACAAATATCAGTGCTTAGACTGGCACTAGTAAAATAGGATAGAATTAATAGAATAGCATAGTTCAATATAATTTAATATATAACATACACTATACTATAATACAGTATAATAGTATAATATAATTTATTTGTGTATACATACATGATATGCACTTATCCTATATATATATATATATATATATATATATATATAATTAATAATATTCATAATCATTCTGGTTTTGTCATATAATTATATATTATATTTGCAAACCAATATTATATAATGGCATGATATTTTTATGTATTCATGCGATACTTAAAATCAGACTAATTCTGACAGCTTATAGAAATTATGGTAAATAAGGCCACACAGGCACACTAATAAGAAATATTTGACATGACAAAGGCAAAAATCTAGAGAAGAGATGGAACAAAAAGCAAGACTTGCATACAAAGCATGTATGCGTTGATCTGCCTGGAGAAAGGGATTCTAAAAATAACAAATTTAAGCAAAAGTTAAAGTTCCAAAATCAGATCTTTTTCTTTTATTTGAAAAGGATAAATCCCTACACAAACTGATATCTTTCCTAAAATTAAATTCACATAAATATCATGGAAGATGCATGTAGAAGATGTATTTCTCTGTCCAAACAATTGAAAGTGCCCGGAGAAACATGTACCAAGGTAAGCAAGTCTCAATGGGTTCGCTTGCACAAACTGACATTACAATACTGCCCAGATGACTACATTCTAGTGTTACCGGAATTCATGAAACACAGCTTGTCTCCAGCTCCTAAGAACTCGTTCTGCAGTCCCAAATTAGATTCTACTATTTTATGTAGTTGCTTTATTGGGTGAAATCTAAATTTAAATTTTATCCAATTTATAACCCTTTTCTCTTTAAAAAAATGTTTTGCTAACTTGTTTTTACATATTATTGAAAATATTACATTACCTTCTTTATTAATTTAAAATCAATGTGATAGAAGAGTCTAAAAATATTGCAGAAGTTAATTGGGCTTGGGCTTCTATAATCTAATTCTGCTCAGCAATCTAATATGCATCAAATAGGGGATTTTTGAGAGGAACAATGAATCTAAATTTAAATTCTCAGGTTATCCTTATTTGCATTAATCTGCACACAAAATATTTAATCTTTTTTTAAAAGAATTTAGACAGTCACAATATCAATAAAGATGTCGTACATGCATGCAACGCCTCAGATACAGAATACAGCTGGCATTTCAGCCAGAAAGACAATTTTCCTTGGGGGCTCTTTCATTGCTTTAACACTAATCTGTGACAAAAAGGTCTTGTCAGACTCTTATTGCATTTAAGAAGCTTTTGGTGAGATTTGTATTGATCTGGAATAAAGCAACTGACAACATTGCAATAAATTTTTACTACTTAGTACTGATCAATATGTGTTTTTCCCCTCAAACTTTTCTCAGTAAATTGCCTTGAATTTTCTCAGATATGGCCAAAATACTGCTAAATTAATAAATTTTATTCAAAAGGTTACACACAATTAATGAATAGGAGAGAATCCATTTTAGTAAGATCTGCATTTCTCCGGAATCAATTATATCTAATATGACGTATATAAAACATACACACAGAAAACACACACACACACAGACACACACACAAATATGCACACTTAACATGGGGATTGGACTCATTGGACTCAGCCAAGGGCTCATATATACTATTTTACAATCTGATCACCACATGTGTCTCTACGTTTTCCATATGCAATATTGAGATCATCCCAAAGTGTATGGTATAGAATTAAAATGCATGAATAAATATGCCATCATAAATATACTGACACATAGATTTTACGACTATCTCCCTTCTCTCATGTGCCTTAAATATTTGGGGTCTTAAATTTCATGATTATTATTATTTTTTTATGTTTATTTATTTTTGAGGGAGACAGAGACAGAATGCGAGTGGGTTAAGGGGCAGAGAGAGCGGGAGACACAGAGTCCGAAGCAGGTTCCAGGCTCCGAGCTGTCAGCACAGAGCCCGACGCGGGGCTCGAACTCTCGGACCATGAGATCATGACCTGAGCCGAAGTCGGACGCTCAACCAACTGAGCCACCCAGGCGCCCCAACATCTTTATTTTTCAATGAAGACTGGTCTACTCTTGCTTACTTCTGTAATGTCACTTAGTATGCTGGTATTTTTCATTAAAGGAAAATAAGATATAACACAGGATGAAAATTTAATATTTATTTATTATTACCTAATTATTTAATTACCCTTTTAATTATTTATTTTTAATTTTCAGAAGCATTTTTTTTTGTATTTCCCTTTCATTTGTACATTATCTTGATGTTAATGTAACTTTTTTAATAATGTTTATTCATTTTTGAGAGAGAGAGAGCATGAGCAGGGGAGGGGCAGATAGAAAAGGGTACAGAGGATCTGAAATGGGCTCTGCTCTGACAGCAGCCAGCCCAATGTGGGGCTGGAACTCACCAACTGTGAGACCATGACCTGAGACAGTCAGACACTCAACCAACTGAGCCACCCAGGTGCCCCAAAGATAAACGTTTTCAAACGCATTTTTCTGCCTTCCTGCAACTAACCCCTAAACAAAAAATTGTCTTTTTTTAGATAAATTACCTAGATGTAAATCTTTATAATAAAATCCTCTATAAAATAATTTTAGAAAATTAAAATCTCAATGGAGGAAAGGGCTATCAAATCCATTTTATTTGTTGAGAACATATAAATATTTAAGCTGTAGAGTTCGATAAATACATTCTCATTCCACTCATGTCCTAAAAAGACATTTTTATCTAGTATGTTTTATATAAACCTGAAATATTAAACTAAACCTTTTAATCACACATTTTCTTAAAAATTTAATACATTACACTTACCTTTCATCTGTAGATTGTTTCAGGAAGTTTCTGAGGGAAATCTTCAATTTATAATATTTCCCATTTTTTAATATAACGGTTTCTGAAGTAGATAATTGTCCACTTTGTTTGGTAGGAACAGTGGTCTTACATTCAAGTTGATGCCATACCCGTGAGACACTATTGCCTTCACTCACCACCAAATTGACTTAGTTCTAAGTAATGCCACACAGCAAGAGCCAACACAACCTATAGATCAACAGCATAGCAATGATCTCATGGCTGCCAGACACAAATTGTGATGTCCAAGTCCCTCCGCTCTTGGGTCATGTCCAGTCAAAAAATATGAAGCTAAGCTGACACATGCCATTCCAGTTCAGGGAAACCATTCGCTCTTGGATCCCTGCATCTTTTCTACACAGCTAGCCATTACCTCTCACCCTTGGAACAGGACTTGTTCCCATTCTCAAATGCATCTGGTTCTCATCAGTGCTAGTTATATGGGACTGGACACACAAATTCAGTAATTAGATACAAATGATTGGTCCAGTCAGAGTCCTTGATGAAATTGTATTCTATTTGGATCTGATACAGGTATCTTCTTAACAATTGCTTGGGTTAATGTTGCAAGAAAGACTGAAACAAGATTCGAAGCATCTGACTTATTGGAGGCTACAGGGAAAGCCTGTAAAATCAGCTTCTTACCCTATTCTTCCATTTAGAAACTCAACTCACGTATCCTAATTGCTAAAATAAGAAACATTGTTAACTCTGAAATATTATAGTGCTGATGATAATTATTCTGTAATGATAAATGATTGTATCTTCATGCTATTGTGTGCTTGATAGCTTGATAGTTTCATATTTTTGTTTTAATTTTTTTTAACATTTATTCTTTTTTTTTTGAGAATGAGAGAGACAGAGCATGAGCAAGGGAGGGGGAGAGAGAGAGGGAGACACAGAATCGGAAGCAAGCTCCAGGGTCCAAGCTGTCTGCACAGGACCCGACGCGGGGCTCGAACTCATGGAGTGCAAGATCATGACCTGAACTGAAGTCGGAGGCTCAACCAATTGAGCCACCCTGGCGCCCCCATATTTTTGTTTTAGAACTAAAAAAATGAATCTGTAAACACAATTTGTCGATTTTTTTTCCTTGGAAGTTATTTTGATTGTATTTCTATGTAAAAAAAAAAAAATTATGACATTATCTTGGGTTTGTGTAATACCTTTCTTTCAAAAGTAGTCTCACATTCCGCTAAAGAAAGTTCATTTAATTAAATGTTTAAAAATAATTTACATATTACTGTTGGAATAGAGTTGTATTCAAGGGCAAGAATGAAAGCCTTGAAACTGTTTCTTAATGTTCTGTGAAAAGTATGTATAGCACATCAAAAATGCTTGTTAAAATATGTTTTAAATCATAGTAAAGATAGCCTACTGACAAAAAAGTATGAAAATTCAATAAAGAATAGAAAATAGTAACATCAGAGTGTGAAACTACAGAATTAAGGGAAGGCTAATGATGGAGTTTGCCCTGGGTTAACTGCCAGTTTTGCTGGCTCATCGCCTGGATTTTAATGGGCCACATGTCAGAAACAGGAGGCAAGTCCTGATGCCCTTGAAGGGTGAGAAATAGGATTTGAAAATCCTAAAGAAAGACAGAACCCTTAAAATAAGACAAATTAAGTATGGGGGTGGGGGGTGGGGAAAGAAGTCACTCAATACAGAAAGACGGTGAGGAAGCTTTCCAGGCTTGGTCTTAGTTCTAGAGGAATGTGAGGAGAAAGTGTTTAAAAATAATAAAAATTATTTCATAGTAACTCTTATCCTCAAGCAAATAATCATATATATTTGAGTCCATAATTCACAATAATTTTTGGTTTGAACATACTCAAGCAACACGTGTAAGGGTAATTCTTCACTCACAGTGCCTACAGGTGTGTGCCAAGAGTAAACAAAAAATTCCCTCTGAAGGAAAGGACTTAATTTCAAACCATCAAGAATATCTATAAATAAAATTTCAAGGAAAATGAGCTTATAATAATGCTAATAATAATAATAATAATAGTAATGATAAATTCAAAATACTTGAGGAAGCAAGCCACAATGAACTGAAAAGAAAAGCAAACAGAGTAAGACCTGTATGTAATGCAGAATAATGACATACAGAATCTAAAATAAATGGTTAATATAGTTAAAGTAATTCAGAATAAATTTTTACAAAGGTATGAGAAACAATCCATAAAATATAGAGGGCTGATGTGAGAAAAAATTAAAAGTTATAAGTAAAATGAAAACATAAGAAACAATCCATTAGGCAGGTTAGTTCTTTCTATGACAATGGAGGACTAATTCGTTTTGGACCCTGTTCCTTCTACTGAGAACAAATATGAAAGATGAACAGGAACAGAACATAAATAATAACTGGTTCTAGGTATTGGAGAGCTACTCAAGCAACAAATCTTTGAGAGGCCATGACCCTGGAGGGGCAGAAATCCAAGAAAAGGTTGTTTAGCCCCCTTTGGCTGCTACAATAAAAGACTTCAGACTGAGTGAGTTGTAAACAACAATTTAATTCTCACAATCCAGGGAGCTGGGAACTGGGTTTTTCATGGTTGCAAACTGCCAACTTGTTCTTGAGTCCTTGCATGGCGGAAGGGCCGTAGGGATCTCTCTGGAGCCCCTTTTATAAAGGTGATAATTTCATTTTTGAAGGCAAAGCCCTCATTGACCTAACCAACTCTAAAGGCCCCACCTCCTAACGCCATCCTCTCTGTGAATTAGGATTTCAACATACTAACTTTGGAGGATGCACACAATCAGGTCATAGAAGAGCCGAGCACGTGATACTCCTCCCACCTGCAAGGCATTTGCCTTTTCTAAAAACAGCGAAAGGCTTTCAACAGAATCATATGACCGATATTAGAATTCCATGGAAAAGCCTGGAAATTGGAATTCAGTCCTCACCAAGGAGATGGAGCTGTAGCACAAGGAAGGCTTTATGTTTTGCCACTGTTTGATATTAGTACCAGGACATAAAAATATACCAAGAAGCTGAATAGAGAGTCCAGAAAGGGACCCACAAATGTAGCAGGTGTCAAATCCTGACATCTGCTAGAGCTGTCATTGTTAGTCAGTGGAGAGAGGATAGAAAATTCAATAAAGGGTGGTGGAAAAAGTGTTTATCCATATCCATAGCTATAGAAAATAAGTTTCCATTCTCCCACCCTTCTGGGCTTTGTATCATGAGGCTAATAACTCTAAAAATACTTTCTTAATAATACGCCCTCGGCCTTTATTACAATAAACTCCAAACTTTTTAAAACCTCTTCTTAGATCTCCTCATGATTAGTAACATACCACACCCAAAGAGAAAAAAGTCACTTATATATGTGGATCAAGGACACAATCACATAAGGCAAAATTAAAAATATTCTAGAACATGCAGAAGTTTATCTTCAGATCTTGGGTAGTAAACATTTCTTAAAATGAGATGCAAAATGCAAATGTAAAGAAATAAATTTGATACATTGACAAACTAAAATAAAAAGAATATCCCTAGTTAAAAAAAAAAAAAAAAAGCATTGTAGATGGAATGCACAGACAAGCCACACATTAGGAGAAGATACTGTAATTATAACATCCAGATTATACAAATAATTCAAGCATATTTATAATTAAAAGATGACTCTGGAGAAAAGTGGGCACAGGACAGAAACAAGCATTAAATGGGCTAAATTTCATTCGTAGCCCCCAAAGTTGAAGCTGCATGTCCCTTATGACACAGCAGTCGATGGCAAACCCAACAGAAATGTGACTTGTATTCAAAATAGTCAGCAATCATAAAGCCTATAGAAAGACGTCCAAGTGCCAGGAGGCTTTTCCAGTAGAAACCCAATCTCAGTGCTGCCTGCCTACCACCAAGTATGATACTGGAGACTGGCTGTAAGGAAGGGTGTTGCTTTAGAAAAGGAGCACTCCTCTGCCAACATACTTTCCAGGAAAGGCAGCTTCCCTGTGATTGGCTGAAATAACACTCTTCCGATTTCAGTATCCAGTTTTGAGCGGTTGACTTCACTTGGCGTTATTACTAAATAAAGTTAAATATACTGTGGACAGAGAGTTACACAATGGAGTTATAATTGCTAGAAGGTCTAAAATGGAGCTGGGAGGACATTAGGCAGTTGAAGTTTATGTGTGTCCATACTCAGGTGAAAAATGAATTCTCACACATGAGCTGTAACCACATAACCACATCCTGAAACATTTCTGTGCACCTGGGGCAGAAATTAAGATAATATAACACCTGTTAGCCAAATAGCCAAACATGTATTAGCTTAAATTCTCTCAGCACCAATCATAATTCTTTCAAAACAACCTTGTATAACCTCACAGGTTTTGCCTTTATAAACCCTTAATTTTGATCCGAGATAGAAAGACTCATTGGATTCCTCTCCAACCTGTGTTTCCCAAATTCCACTTCCTAAGACTCCAGATAAATGCATGGTAGTGATAAATATAAAATAATTTATCTTAATTCAATCCAGAAAGAGATCATACCAAAGGAAAAGAAAGTAGGCATAATGTTTCTTAAATTTCTATGTTTTTTCCTCCAAATAGCATAATATATAATTTAGAATTTAGCATTTAGACTAACTCATAGGTTTTGAAGTGAGTCATAAATGAATAAAAATAAAATATTGTAGGTAAAGACCAAAGTGTGATACAAAAGGTCAGAGATGCATTGATGTCACTGCAGTGAAGAAATATAGATTAAGAATGACCAAGGTTATAGGAGATGAAAACATAGACTATGAATTTGGTATGAGATCACTTTTTGTAATTTTGTGAAGGGGTAAAATAAAATATTCCAGTGGAAAAGATATTTCAGTGAGTACACATTTTATAGTTCAAGTTTACAAAACAGACTTAGAAAATAATATTGAGAAGTTATTTTATTAGCAAATAAAAGACAAAATAAATAAGCATTAATCATTATTATTCATATGTCTATAATGAATAATGGCATGATATTTTAAGGCAATAAGTATGGGCCTTAAGAAAATAGCCCTTTTTACCTGATGTGAAATGTGGGGTTCAGAGCAAACAGTCAAGAAAGAATTCTTGATGTGTCTTCAGTGCAAAAAGGGTGGTCTTATTAAAGCATGGGGACAGGACCAGTGGTCAGAAAGAGCTGCACTGGGGTTGTGGGAAATGGCTGATTATATAGTTTTAAGTTTGGAGGAGATTAGGGTTAGCTTAAGTCTCTAAGGAATTGAAAAGCAAGATTCTCAATACCTTGATGAGCTAGCTCTAGGTAAAGGACATTTATTACTATCTAGTAAAACTTTTTAGTCATGAGACTCTTTGGATGTATATTAATAGGCTATATGCTTGGAGGATGATTGCTAACATATATCTTGGGGGGGTAGAGATAAAGGAAGTTTCCAAAGTAATTTTTATATGTTAAAGGAGACTTACAGGATTCTGGAGGTTGGGCTAATGTTAAGTTTGCCTTTTCCCCCTTAGTAAAGTATTAACATCAAGGCAGTTGAATTCCTACAGGAAGGTCTTTCTGCCTGTCCCAACGATTTGTCAATGGGCTGTAAATTGTAAGAAAATTTAATGTTTTTCTTTTGCCTTTTTTCTCTACATCATTACCCACATTACTTTTGGTCTCCCTAGACTCAACTGTTTAAAGTGGTAAACTGCTGGGCACCTGGGTGGCTCAGTCCATTAAGCATGGTCTCACAGCTTGTGAATTCGAGCCCCACATAGGGCTCTGTGCTGACAGATCTGGAGCCTGCTTCAGATTCTGTGGTCTCCCTTTCTCTCTGCCCCATATCCCTACTTGTGCTAGGTCTCTCTCTCTCTCTCTCTCAAAAAAAAAAATAAAAACATTAAAAATGTTTAAGGGGTAAGGTGTTTAAGTTTAGCTAAGTTTAACTAAATTTAGTTAAGTTTAAGGTGTTATTGATCTCATGCGATAAGTCAAACAATCCTTTAAAGTTTGAATAGTATCAGTGCATGTCTAAATTAAAACAGCTCTCATAACACCATTCAAGTCCATGATTGCTAAAACAACCTATATTTTTTTAAAAAGTAGAGATCAGTGTAAAAGAAGGGGAAAGGGTAAGCTTTGATACATTTCTTCGGAGTTTCAACAGGGGGTGATTTCTTCCTCTTTGTAGCATCTTGTGATAAACACCACCCCCATCTGGATTTGAATTTTCTCAAGTTGGCACTTAGAAAGATAGATTCTTTACATTTTTCACCCAGATGTTACAGATGAAGCTCACCCTAACCTATTGCTAATTCCGATTTTGTTCAAGCATCACTAATCATAATCACCAATGGCTCTGCACTTGTTAGTTGGTTATAAATATGAATATAAAACCTGCAGTATTATTTGGCTCATCATTCCAAAATACAAAATAAATGTTCTGTTAGCATACATCATTTTTTTTCCTGAGTCAGTGGATTTGTGAATTATCTAAAAAATTAAAGATGAAGTACTTGGAAATGTTTATATGCATCATTGCAAGATGGTTCTCAAGAGTGAAGAGATAAGGATATAATTCAAATACCAGGTTTTATCCCTAAATCCATGGCCTTCTTATATGTCAGTTGCTAGCTTAGTAACTGGAGATTTTGAGAATGGCATTTTAAGATATTTAAACAATATATGGTAGACTCCCCCTGAGGGTTGAAATAGTTAGATATTTAAGAAGCAGCATTTTTTTTTCTATCTAAATTAACTAAATTGTGTGGCTCTTTTATGATATACGGTATTCTTATAGATATTAATATGCATTTACTCCTTTAATAAAGAATTTTTTTGGAGAAATAATGAAATCGATTTCCCATTCTTAGAAAGCCATATAGATTATTAGCGCTTATTTTTAAAAACCTCAGGAATTTTGTTGTTAGAGGTTGAATCGAATTTGTTTAGTACAGCAAACAATTAACAATAACAACAATAATAACAGTCTTTTTCTACAGAATGCCAATTACTATCTTAAAAAGCACAAAGGTTCTGAGGAGCACTGATGGAAGCATCCAAGTACAGATTTTCCCTGCCCCTTGAGATATCAACAAAAGATTGTAAATTGAGTTGAAGCACAGCTTTGTGGAAAGCAGAAACAGTGTGTTTTTCTCTTCCTTCATTCATTCTGATTTTCAGTCTCCTCCCCTTCCTTGCCTATGTTGGTTTTAACTCCCCTTTGCATAGAAAGACAACAAAAAGCAGTCAGTGTTATCATCAGAGCTGATAAAATTTGTTTATATTATATATTTGGAATAAAAGCAGACATCTTTAACAAAAGAAACAAAAATATTACTACTGCCAATAGAATACATGTGTATCTGTAATACGTATTACATAAAATATAATAGAAAGAACCAATTTCATCAGACTTATTACTTTGAAAATAAGAAAAAAGTGTGTTGTTAGACTTCTCATTTTATTAGTGGCAACTTATCATGATCACCCCCCTAATTATGCCAAGACTTCATTAAAGTACTCTTCCATAACCATATATTATGCTTTATGATAATTTTATGTCATTTATAGAAGGAACTAAATTAATGTTTTTAATAACACCTTTAACCTCCCTCGAGTTAGTTTTGTTTGATAAACAATATAATAACTATATTTAAAAGGATCCTTTAATTGGCCATCACACTAATTATTTCTATAGCGTAATAAATTGGGCAAGCCATTCCTATTATTTGTCCTATGTACACTGAAATTACATTTACAGCATGTTGGAAAAGGAATATTAATGCAGACTTAAATTAGCATTGTTACACTAAATTAATTGTAAAATACCTAACCACAAATTCCTGGCTTTGACATTGCACGTTTAATTCAAACGTGTGTTCTCACATAGGCATACAGTACCGTATAGAACTTTTACAATGCACATGTTCTCTAGTTGGATAATGGATAATGAAATGCAGGAGATGTAAAACTAAAAAGAAAAAAAAGAAAAAATCAATAATGCATGAATGCTAGATAATAATATGTTTACTTGGAAATTTGACAACCTTTTCTGCTGAAGTGATTTTAACAGTTTAGGATAGAGACAGACATTTAAATTTCTTACATTTCAGTAGATTACCAAGAGTTATATTTTAACTGACTGCATAGGGATTAAAGTTAATTAACAACATATGTATAATGCTTTTTGCAATCAATCAGAGACCCTGACACAGACAAGTGATACAACTTCCAATTATGAAAACTGAAAGGCCATCACTCTACTTCCTCAAGGAATTTAAAAACTAGGGATAGTGAGGTGTGGGTGACCACTAGAAATGGCAACAATCAAATTCCCAATTCAATGTAGAAAAAAATTTACATATGAACCTAGAGAGCTAAGGCATACTAAAATACTCTTTTGTGGAAAATACAGTATAGGGAACACAGACCAATATAATATTAAATATCAAATGAAATTATACCAAGATACTGTTTTTGGTTTTGTTTTTTTATTGTGTTCAGATTGAAGGGTAATATAAAACCAAAATTGAGCTTTGAGAAAGAAAACAGTCTACTGTTTTGAACAACGGAAAGGTATATCACTTATTTTGAACTATAATAAATTTGTAGAAAGTGTTATTAATGATATTGAAGCAATTGGATAGAAAGATTGCTTTACAATTTGAATAGTAAAATATGTCGTTAGTGTAAGAGGATATATATTATATTTCTTAAATAAAAATATGCATATTTTTTAAAATTTTAACATATCTGAATTAAAGATATATATACGTGGATAAGAAGTATGGAATTTGAAACGTAAGCTCCCAGGAATAATAAAATGAATTGTCATATACCTACTGCCCATGTTCAGCAATAGAGAATTATCCATACTGGGGATCCCTTAGTGCATCCAGTGGCAGTTGTCTCCTTCTCTCTCTTAAAAGAAAAGTTAACTAATAAGCTTAGGATTAAATTTCTATTTTTTTACTTTTTTATCATTTTAATATATGTATCTGTACATATCTCAAAAATATAGCATTTGTATTGCATGTTTTTTAATTTTATGAAATGTTTTCAGGATTTCTGCAATGATTTTTACTTCATACTCTGGATCTAAATTCTATCTGTGTATGCCTATACCTGCAGTTGCTCTTGACTGAATTGTGTCTCCTTAAAGCTCATATGTAAAGCCTTAACTCCCAAGGTAACTATTTTGGAGACAGAGCCTTTTAGGGGATAATTAGATTAAGTGAGGTCATAAGGGTGCAGCCCTAATCCAATAGGACTGGTGTCCTTATAAGAAGAGGAAGAGACACCAGAGGTCTGCCAATAAATTCTATACAAGAAACCAACAGAACATCTGGTTTTGAGGAACTCCAAAAATCTGTAAGTTATAAACTCTGACTACATCTTTTAAGTTTATTTATTTATCTTGAGAGAGAGAGAGAGAGAGAGAGAGCACAAGCAGGGGAGGAGCAGACAGAGAGAGAGAGAGAGAGAGAATCCCAAGCAGGCTCTATACTGCCTCCACAGAGCCCAATGTGGGACTCGAACCCATGAACTGTGAGATCATGACTTGAGCTGAAATAAAGAGTCCAGATGCTTCACCAACTGAGCCACCCAGGTGCCTCTCTGATTATATTTTTAAGCAGTTTTATTCAGTAAAGTCACAGGACACAAAATCAATGTGCAGAAATCTGTTGCATTTCTATACACTAATAATGAAACAGCAGAAAGAAAAATGAAGGAATCAATCCTATTGACAATTGCATCCAAACAGTAAGATATCTAGGAATAAACCTAAGAGGTGAAAGACCTCTACTCTGAAAACTGTAAAACACTGATGAAAGAAACTGAAGATGACACAAAGAAATGGAAAAATATTCCATGCTCATGGATTGGAAGAATAAATATGATTAAAATGACTATACTACCTGGGGTGCCTCGGTGGCTCAGTTGGTTAAGCGTCCGACTTCGGCTCAGGTCATGATCTCACGGTCCGTGAGTTCGAGCCCCGCATCGGGCTCTGTGCTGACAGCTCAGAGCCTGGAGCCTGCTTCAGATTCTGTGTCTCCCTCTCTCTCTGACCCTCCCCCATTCATGTTCTGTCTCTCTCTGTCTCAAAAATAAATAAACATTAAAAAAAATTAAAAAAATGACTATACTACCCAAAACAATCTACACATTTAATGCAATTCACAGAAATAGAACAAACAACCCTAAAATTTTTATGGAACCACAAAAGACCCCAAATAGCCAGAGCAACACTGCAAAAGAAAAGCAAAGTTGGAGGTATCACAATTCCAGACTTCAAATTACACAACAAAGCTGTAGTAATCAAGACAGTATGGTACAGGCACAAAAATAGACACATAGATCAGTACAATAGAATAGCAAACCCAAAAATGAATCCACATTTATACAGTCAAATAATCTTCAATAAAGAATATCGAATGGGAAAAAGACTGTCTCTTCAATGGATGGTGTTGGGAAAACTGGACAGCAACATGCAAAAGAAAAAAAACTGGACTACTCTTTTACACTATACACAAAAATAAATTCAAAAAGAATAAAAGACCTAAGTGTGAAATAAGAAACAATAAAAATCCCAGAGGAGTACACAGGCAGTAACTTCGTCAACACTGGTCACAGCAACTTCTTACTAGCTATGTCTCCCGAGGCAAGGGAAACAAAAGCATAAATAAACTATTGGGACTTGATCAAAATAAGAAGTTTCCACACAGCAAAGAAAACAATCAACAAAAGTAAAAAACAACTGATGAAATGGGAAAAGATATTCACCAATGACATATCTGAGAAAGGTATACTATCCAAAATCTATGAAGAACTTATCAAACCCAACGCCCAAAAAACAAATAATCCAGTTAAGAAATGGGCAGAAGATAAGAGTAGACATTTTTCCAAAGAAAATATACAAATGGCTAACAGGCACATGAAAAGATGCTTAGCATCACTCATCATAAGGGAAATACAAATCAAAACCACGTAGAGATACCACCTCACACCTGTCAGAGTGGCTTAAATTAACAACTCAAGGAACAACAGGTGTTGGTGATGATGTGGAGAAAGGAGAACCCTCTTACACTGCTGGTGGGAAAGCAAAGGGTGCAGCCACTGTTCTGGAGAATAGTATAAATTTTCCTCAAAAAGTTAAAAATGGAACTATCCTAGGATCCAACAATTGCACTACAAAGCATTTACCCAAAGAATACAAAAATATGAATTCAAAGGGATACATGTACCCCAACGGAGCATTATATTCAATAGCCAAATTATGGAAACAGTACAAGTGTCCACAGACTGATGAATGGATAAAGAAGATGATATAGGTATAGATATAGATATAGATACAGGTACAGATATAATGGAGTATTACACAGTCATGAAAAGGAATGAAATCTTGCCATTCGCAATGACATGGATAGAGCTAGGGAGTATTATGCTAAGAGAAATGAGTCAGTCAAAGAAAAATAAATACCATATGATTTCACTCCTATGTGGAATTTAATACAAAACAAAGGAGCAAAAGAAGTAAAAGAGAGAGAGGCAAACCAAGAAACAGACTCTTACCTACAAAGTACAAACTGATGGTTACCAAAGGGGAGGTGGGTGGGGGGATGAGTTCAATACATGATGGAGATTAAGGAGTGCACTTGATGTGATGAGCGCCTGGTGTTGTATGAAAGTGGTGAATCACAATATTGTACACCTAAAAAAGTAATATTACACTATATGTTAAGTAACTGGGATACAAATAAAAACTTCAAAGAAAAAGAAAAGCTAAAATGGGATGTGCTAATTTGAACACCTAACTTGTACAAGAATTAACAATCTCCTTTTTCACCTCCCCCAAGACTTGGGTTTCATTCATATGCATATTGTTCTTCCCCCAGACTTCTAACTACAGACCCAGTTGAGTAGAAGTATGGCTTACAGTTTCCTCTAAATCTTTATGGGGCCCTGGAGAAGGGGCTGAACCTTTGAGCTAACAAGCAGATTATTGGTAATAGTACTTCTTAAATCTGGAGGCTTCTCAGTGGTATAAAGGAATGAGCTGTTCCACTTTATATTCTTTCCAGAAATTTGACCCTGAACAGATCAGTGGACATAAGATAGATGAATGTACCATCGTCATGATAACCTGTATTTCCTATAAGAGGCAGTTGAATTCCTCAGGATGGGTGATAAAATGCTGGAGCCCCAAGTGTAATGCTAGATTTGCAAAAGAATAGATCTTATCACATTCTTTAATCAGTAAGTTCTTTTGAGCTACAGCACATTGCAAGAGGATCTTTGATTCTTCAGTGTTCAAAAGTGCACCTGAACCCTGCAGACAAGAAGATATTAGATTATCACTGGGTTATTTGGAAAATGCTATATTTTCTGGAAGGACTGATTACTCCTGAAGGAACTAAATCTTCTAATAAAAGTGTCCTGTTCACCTTTGGAGAGCTGCATAAAATGTTTAGAGAAGGCCTAATTCAGGCACTTTTCTGTATTTTAGTAATTTTTTGAATGACTGAGTAAAGAATCACTAATCTATTGGTCAACTTAAAAAGGAAAAATAAAAGATTAATAATAATATAACAATAGAATTATAATTACATATTATAATTTAAATGGGGACAGGAACTTAAAATGGATACATAATTACTAAACCATTAGGGTAGTTAATATTAATTGAACCAACTATCTAAAGAAAATTTTAAAATTTTTCAGGGGCGCCTGGGTGGCTCATTTGGTTAAACATCTGACTATTGATTTTGGCACAGGTCATGATCTTGTGGCTCTTGAGACTGAGCCCCACGTTAGACTCCGTGCTGACAGCAAAGTGCCTGCTTGGGATTCCCTCTCTCTCTCCCTCTCTCTGCCCCTCACCAACTCATGTGCGCTCTCTCTCTTTCTCTCTCTCTCTCTCTCTCTCAAAATAAAATAAAATAAAACATTAAAAAATTTTTGTTTTCAGTGGAAATAGAGCTAAACTCAAGTACTGGTATGCAAAACTCAAAAGCCTAAAATAAGTGTTATTTAAAATGATTAAAACATGATATATATTTTGAAATACTTTATAGCTAAGAAATTAAGACTAAAATTAAATGGATATAAAGACAGAAATAAAAAAAAGAAATGAATCAACTCCCAAATGAAAATTAATATGAACATGAACATTATAAGGTTTTAAAAGGAAAGCTAAGTTCATCAAAATAAAACTTAATGGGAAGAGAATAGAAGATATATTATCAAAATAGAGGAGGGAAAGAAAATATATTCATCTATAAGCTGGCAGAAAGAATGTTTTTGGAAAGAATCTGTAGATTACAAACACATTTCAAAGTTTGAATTGATTCATTATGGACTCCAGAAATAAGAAACAAAGCATTTATTCTCATTTTACCCTAAGACCTAGAATCTTTTGCTTCCAGCTTCCAGTGTTTTTAATTGGATGGGTTTCTAAGCTTCTTTAGTGTAGATATACATAGTCTTTATCCAGGCAGTAGTTAGCCCTGCCTTCAAAGTAGGGCCTCTCTGGAGTCTCTGTTGAATGTCCTAAGTGTTCAATGAGGTCACTGTACTAAGATGTCCCAAAACCCTATGTCATGGTTGCTCTTTCCTTGTTATTGTTATTTCTCCAGAAGCTTGTTCTTTGCTTGGACTCATGAAACCCCTAACTGTGAATGCACAGCTTAGTGGATAAATGGTAGTTGCTGGTCTCTGAGAGATCACAGTGAAAAACACATGAAAACTACATGAAGCCTACTGCTTTAGTCTAAAGTCACTCATGCCTGAGCTGCTTGTTTGCTTGGCTGGAGGCACACCGCCCACCCCCTCTGGCTTAGAGACAGAATAGAATGCAATAGAGCATCTGAGCCTCACTAACAGCGGAAGAGATAGATATCAGAATTCAGGGATGCAAAGAATGATGAAATTTGCAAGAAAGAAATTTCTTTCTGGAGAAAGAACCAGAGAAAAATCACAGATATTTACATACGGTCCCTTTAAATCTTCGACCCCATACTAAATATAGGAGAGGAAAAGTCATTTTTTCTCTACCCTTCTAGGTTTTGGCTGACACCTCTCTATAACAAAAGACAGAAGACAAAAAAAAATGATTTGTATTACACACACACACACACACACACGTATATATACATCTATACAAAAGCCCCACGGAGATAAGAGATTCAAAAGTCTGCCAGACTATTGAAGGTTATATACCCATCCTCAGCTAGGGAAAGGGATAGGAACCTTCAAAAAGGAGAGGACAATTCACCAGAAGGCAAGAAGAGGAAATGTTTGGCAAACAAATGTTGTCTTACTCTGTAGAGAGGTCTCTCAGGTGAATGGTTTATCTCTGGTAACAGCTGTCTTCCTGGTACAGGCCCCCTTTCTAATGTAAATTTCCCTTACAAAAAGGTAACTTCCATTCTGTTTCCTCTGTGTCTGCAGTTTCCCAAAATAATCAGCTCAGAATAATCTTGGGCCCAAGAGACATATTTTGGTGTGGCATAGTCATCTACTCTATGAAAACTAGGTAACAAAAGTGAAGTAATCTGACTGAACATCTGGGACATTTAGTAAAATGCATAAAGGCCCCATCTTGAGAGCAGGGCTAACTACTCCTAGAATAAAGGTTATTCTATAGACACACTATGAAAGCATAGAAACAAGACTTGAAAAGATCAAGCTGAACTATAATTAAATTAACCACCTGTCAGAACAAAACTCAACATTCTTTAAAGAATGACTTAAAAAAATACACTAGACTGTCAAAAGTGTAGCATCTATAATGTACAATGTACAGTAAAATTTAATTGACATGCAGATAATCAGGGAAAATTTGTCAATACAATAGAAACACATCCATAAATGACAGAGATAATAAAAATTAGCACGCAACACCTTTAAAAAGCTATTATTAATACATTTAAGGTATTAAAAGAAAACTTAATACAAATCAAAATCCTAAGAGGCTGTTCATAGAAATAGACACACTGATCCTGAAGTTTATATGAAAACCCAAAGTACTTAGGAGAGCTGAGAATTGTTTGATAAAAAAATGTGAATATTTATACTACATTATTTCAAAATGTATTATAAAACATCATCTTAATCAAAATCACTAAGTTAAAAGAAAAAATGAGAATATTACTTTAGCAAAATTAAAAAAATGGTTACACTTTAAAAGATGCTGTGAAAGCAAGAGAAAGATAGGGAGAGAGAGAGCGAAGGAGGGAGAGAAAAAGAGATAGGTGAAGGAGACAAACACTAGAAAATAATATTTTCTTATTTATTAATATAACTTATTGTCAGGTTAGCTATCATACAGTGTATACAGTGTGCTATTGGTTTTGGGGGTAGATTTCCATGATTCATCGCTTACATACCCAGTGCTCATCCCAACAAGAGCCCTCCTCAGTGCCCATCACTCATTTTCCCCTCTCCCTTGCCCCCCCCATCAACCCTCAGTTTGTTCTCTGTATTCAAGAGTCTCTTATTCAAGAGGGAAGAGTTTACTTCCCTCTCTTTGTAACTATTTTTTTTCTTTCCCTTTCCCTATGGTCTTCTGTGACGTCTCCCAATTTCCACATATGAGTGAAAACATGATATCTGTCTTTCTCTGACTGACTTATTTCACTTGGCATAATACCTTCCAGTTCCATCCACATTGATGCAAATGGCAAGGTTTCATTCTTTTTCATTGCTGAGTAGTACTCCATTGCATATAAATAACCACTTTTCTTTTTTTTTTTTTATTTTTTTTTATTTTTTATTTTTTTAATTTTTTTTTTTAACGTTTTTATTTATTTTTGGGACAGAGCAAGACAGAGCATGAGCGGGGGAGGGGCAGAGAGAGAGGGAGACACAGAATCGGAAGCAGGCTCCAGGCTCTGAGCCATCAGCCCAGAGCCTGATGCGGGGCTCGAACTCACGGACCGCGAGATCGTGACCTGAGCCGAAGTCGGATGCTTAACCGACTGAGCCACCCAGGCGCCCCACCACTTTTCTTTATTCATTCATCAGTTGATGGATGTTTGGTCTCTTTCCATGATTTGACTATTGTTGAAAGTGCTGCTATAAACATTGGGGTACCAGTGCCCCTATGAATCAGCACTCCTGTATCCTTTGGATAAATTCCTAGTAGTGCTTTTGCTAGGTCATAGAGTAGTTCTATTTTTAATTTTTTGAGAAACCTCCACACTGTTTTCCAGAGTGGCTGCACCAGTTTGCATTCCCACCAAAAGTGCAAGAGAGTTCCCATTTCTCCACATCCTCATCAATACCTGTTGTTTCCCGAGTTGTTAATTTTAGCCACTCTGGAAAATAATATTTTCAATGTATGCACATGATAAAGGACTTATATCCTGATACTTAAAGAATCCTTACAAACAGCAATAGGAAAGCAAATGTCCGAATAAAAATAGCAAAATAGTTGTACAGACATGTTACATAACAAAATATACACATAGCCAATAAGCACATTAAAATATATTTATTCTCATCGGTCATTAAGAAACTGCAAAGAAAAACTACAATCAGATTCCACAATAAACATGAGAGGGGATACAATTAAAAAGATGGCAGGGGCGCCTGGGTGGCTCAGTCAGCTAAGCGTCCGACTTCAGCTCAGGTCACGATTTTGCAGTCTGTGAGATCGAGCCCCGCGTCGGGCTCTGGGCTGGTGGCTCAGAGCCTGGAGACTGCTTCTGATTCTGTGTCTCCCTCTCTCTCTGCCCCTCCCCCGTTCATGCCCTGTCTGTGTCTCAAAAATAAATAAATGTTAAAAAAAATTAAAAAAAAAAAGATGGCAGATGTTGATGAGAATCTGGAGCAACCAGAACTTTTATACACTGTGGTAAGGATATACATCAGTACCTGTCATCAAATTAATCATATGCTCACCATACAACCTAGCAAACCCACTCTTACATATTTAACCAAGAGAAATGCAAACATATGTCCACATAACAAATTGTGCAAGGATTTTAATCAGTTTTCATAACCTCTCCAAACTGGCAACCACCCAGAAGCCCAACAAGAAGCAATAGTAAAACAAGTTTTGGTACTGTCAAACAATGTACCCAGCAACAAAAATGAACGAGTTCCCGATTGATCCAACAACATGGATTAACTTCTTTTTTAATTAAAGCTGAAAAAAATAATCCAAGCACAAAAAAAAAAATGCCTGCTAAATAATTCTATGTATATTAAACTCTAGAAGAGACAAATACATAGTGATTAAACATAGGTAAGTGGTTACCAGAAGCCACAGATTGAGAAAAAATGAGCATTTGCTGCATAAAGGGAAAAGGAAATTTTCGGAGGAGAGTTATACATTTGCCAAAACTCATTGAATAATATATTCAAAACGGGAGCATTTTTCTTCTATTTAAATTGTACCTCAAAATATGATTACATAAAAGGATACATAGAGCCTATAAGCAGAGGGTTTGCATCTGGTAAATACTCAAAGATTTAAAGTTATTATTAATTCCATAAAAATACATTGAGCTGGGGTACCTGGGTGGCTCAGTAGGTTAAGCGTTCAACTTTGGCTCAGAGCATGATCCCATGGTTTGTGAGTTTGAGCCCCACGTCAGGTTCTGTGCTGACAGCTTGGAGCCTAGAGCCTGGTTTAGGTTCTGTATCTCCCTCTTTCTGCCCCTCCCCTGCTCGGGCTCTGTCTGTATGTTTCTGTCTCAAAAATAAATAAACACAAAAAAAAATACATTGAGCAACTTCTCTGGTCTTTGCTAGCTACTGACCATACATGTATGAAATAGACTGAAGGAGGACCTACTGAAGCTCATTTTCTACCAAAAAGGAACATGAGAGATACTCATGGTGCTAAAAAAATAAAAACAAAACAAAATAATAATAATTACACAGTCTTTAGCTGATCCCGTGTTGGTTTAAGGGTTTCTAAACTTTCATCAACATGCATCTATATTTTATCATCACCTGGTAAACATTAACTTATGCCCAAACGTAAAAGACTTTGATTTTTAAGGAGTATAATTTTTGTGTTGCTGTTCATATAGGTATTACCTATGCCTGTTTTCCCCCATGCACAAATACTCTTTTTCTTTGGTGGCTCTTTTTAGAGAAAAATAATTCATCAAACACAGAATGCTACAAAATGTGAATTTTCTTTGACATTATGTATACCCTATGGATTAGTAAGAGTCAATTTTAATTTTTTATAAATATCATTTATTTGGTTCTGTGGGGACTGTCACTGAAATTATTATTTTTTTCTCTGAAAACCTAAAATGTTTACAAAGGAAATCATATAACCTGAGTCATTTTTATGAAACTCCAAAGCATATGGAAAGAAAAGGAGCCTGGCTTTATGTGCAGTTGATTTCTTCTGGCATATTTATTTTTTGTTTACTAGAGAACTTGCCTAATACAGACATAGTCATGGGGTTTGTTTCCAGATTGTGCATTTTGTTCTATTTCAGAGCAGGAGCTCTTAAATCTGGGCAGCTGTTTTATAAATGTCTATCCCTAGTCACAGGAGAATGCTGTGACCATATGGACAGATAAGCTAAACCCTCTCACTATTCAAAAAACAAGTACTTGAACATGGCCTATAGATAGTAATGTCTAGTTTGTGCAGGACATCACAAGAATATTTATGAATAGCACATGGCCTGGGATGTTTGTTTGTATGTGGGTTTAGGCAGAAGGAAGGGGAGAGAAGGACTATTTTATATGAACAGTATGTGAACCACAATACCTATGAGTTCTGCCCAGGTCTCATTCTTTAAACCAGTGGGTACTTCAAGCTGCACATGGGGATGCTGGGGAAGAGATATCCTAAGAACTGCAAAAACAAGACGAGTATTTGCACGAAGCAGGTGGAAGTTATATAACCAGGGATGTTATGGAGGTTCATTGTGAAGGGGGACAAGGTCACATCAAGAGAAACAGGAAAGAGGGCCGATTTCAAAGGATGAGTTGTGGATCACAGTTAGGTCACATGTCTTGGAAGATTAGAAGCAAAAGTACATGAAAGACCTTGGGAAAGGGATTTAGAACTATGATATAAACAGGACTTTTTATAGACTTCATCTTTCAGATAAAGCATTGCAGAGGTTGTTCATGAATGTGGTTACTGAAAGAAACTACAAAAGTCTAGACAGTGTTAACATAATCATAGGAGTCTAATAGGAGAGATACAGGAAACAAGTTTCCTATAGTGGCTCTACAGCTGTCACTATACAGTAAGGAAAAAAGGGGCCGATGTTTTCCTTTATCTTATGAGCTAGTGTATTCAACGGAAAAGTAACTTATCCTAAAGGGCAAGAGACGGTGTGCTTCCGCTCTGTTCAGCAACATCAGGGGGCTATCAGCAGACACGGCCTGAGTATGACACTGAGTATACTGCCCCAGAGGGCCTTGCGAAAGGACTTTTCGTGTCTACCTGGGGAAATGCTACACTCAAAGGGCCAATTAAATGAAAGGGTTGGTCAACTGAACTAGCTATTTGACTAATGGTATTATGATAAACCAAGAGCGCATATTTATTTGTAGTATAATAACATAAGGTTAACCTTAGAGAAGCGCTTTGCTCTCATGTCAGCATAGTGCATCATTGTGAACAGCAATAATGAGCACTGTCCAGGGAAATAACATAAAAACAACCACCATAGATGGCTGTTGAATTGGGGGTTATGCCTTGGAACCTTATCAGCAGTAGAAATACTCATATCATTTTCATATTTAATTTACACAATTTCATTTGTACAAAATCTCATTATCTCTTTCATTTATGTAATTGTGGATGCTGCAAAATCCTATTCTGAATATGTACGCTTTATTATGAATACATGACTTACAGCATGTATTTTACATTTTACTACCCAGGGTTTTATATTCTAAAATTATGATTCAAATCCTTTTTCCTGAGGGGGAAGGGTTAAGGAATTTTTAAAGCAAGCATTTATGATATAAGGGTTTTTTTTTTCCCAATCTGTAATTTTAGGAAACAACACTTGCAAAAGAAAGAACTTCAATGTAATAAGAGAGAAACCCAGCCTATAATTAAGGAAGATACAGAGAATGGCACACATACTCGCAAAAAGCATGAGAGTATTTAGATTTTTGGGGGGGTCTCTTGGGCTGAGGTTACAATGTCTCGGCTCGTGGTCCACCTAATAATATTTCGTCAGACTTTTATCATTCACCCATTCCATATACAACCACTGAGAACATACCATGTGCTAAGCCATTCCAGTGGCTGAAAATACAATGTTCCTCTGCATTCTTTTTTTTTTTTCTGTATTTTTTGTCACTATTTAGGTATTTTTGAAAGAGAGACATAGCATGAGTGGGGGGAGGGTAAGAGAGAGGGAGGGAGACACAGAATACGAAGAAGGCTCCAGGCTCCAAGCTGTCAGCACAGAGCCTGACATGGGTCTCAAACTCATGAATCTGTAGATCATGACCTGAGACAAAATCGGAAACTTAACCGACTGAGCTACCCAGGTACCCCTCCCCTGCATTCTTGAATGAAAGTATATATCAAATAAACAAAAACAAACATCAAATAACAAGAAGTGTTATGATGAACAATAAAAGAGATATGGTGAGACAGCCTGATTGGCCAGAGAAAGCTTTCTCAGGAGATGGCATCTGAGGTATCTGAATCAAGTAAAGAAATCAGACACATAACTATCTCCAGAAAAACATATTTTAAGCAGAAAAAGCCACAAAAGCAAACTCAGAACAACAATAAGACCTGTGTGGCCTTAGCACAATGAATGAGGAGCAGATGGGCAGAAACTGAATTCACGGGGAGTCAGAGGCCAGGCTGTAAACAACCATGTGATCACTGTCACTGCTAGAAGTTGAATTGTGTCTGCCTACCCCCAAACCCCCAACGACCCTAAGAAAAGATACTGTTGAAGCCCTCACCCCCAGTACCACAAATATGACCTCATTTGAAAATAGGGTCATTGCCAGTGAGTGTGACTGGTTATGACAATACCATCCTGGAGTAGGGTGGGCCCTTAATCCATTATGACCGGTGCCCTTAGAAGAAGACATCCACGTGAAGACAGAGAGATACACTGCTGAACACCATGTGATGAGAAAGGCAGAGACTGGAGTTATGCACCTGTAAGTCAAAGAACACCAAAGATCTCCAGCAAACAACTTCAAGCTAAAAGGAGCCAAGAAAGGATTCACCTGTAGATCTCAGAGGGAGCATGGCCCTGCTGACACCTGATTTCAGCCTTCTAGCCTCCAGACCCCTGAGACAACAGAATTCTCTTATTTTAAGTTACCCAGTTTGAGATATTTTGTTACAGCATCCCTAGGAAACTGATAGAGTACATTTTTTAAGTTTTAATAACTTTATATCTTAGAGAGGTTTTAGGTTCACAGCAATATTGGAAAGTACAGAGAGTTCCTGTCTATTCCCTGCCCCACACATCCACAGTCCCCTACACTATTATTGTCTACCAGAGTGATACATTTGTTAAAATTAATAAAACTACATTGACACATCATTTTTATCCAAAGTCCATGGTTACCTTATGTTTCACTCTTGGTGTCGTACATGCTATGGGATTTGATAAATGTATAATGACACGTATCTAACATTGTGGTATCCTACAGGATAGCTTCACTGCCTAAAAATCCTTTGTGTTCTGCCTATAAACTCTTTATTTCTCCCTAATCCCTGGAAACCACTGATTTTTATACTCTCCTTAGTTTTCCCTTTTTCGGATTGTCAAATTTTTGGAATCACAAATAATTGTAGCAGTTACAGTCTGAATTGTGTCCCCTGCCCCAAATTTCTTCATTGAAGTCAAATACATGACCTCCATTGTGACTGCATGGAAGTAATTAAGGTTCAATTAGGTCATAAGGTAGGTCAATAATCCAATGTGACTAGCGTCGTTATAAAAAGAGAGAGACCAGAAATATGTGTTCAAAGAGAAAAAGCTATGTGATGACAGTGAGAAGGTGGCTCTCTCCAAGCCAAGGGGAGAGGGTATAGGAGAAACAAACCTATTTGTACCTTGATCTTGGACTTTCAACCTCCAGCGCTGTGAAATAAATTTACATTTAAGCCATCCAGTCTGTGGCATTTTGCTATGGCAGCCCTAGCAGGAAAATACCATGTAGCCTTGACTTGACAGACTGGCATTTTCACTTAATAGTATGCATTTAAGGTTCCTCCGTGTTTTTTCATTGCATGATAGCTCATTTCTTTTTAGAGTTGAATAACATTCCATTGTCTGGAAGTACCACAGTTTAGTTATCTATTCACTGACTGAAGGACATTTTGGTTGCTTCCAGCTTTTAACACTTATGAATAAAGCTGCTGCAAAGACTCATGTGCAGGCTTTTGTGTGAACATAAATTTTAACTCATTTAGAGTTAAAATCCCCATCCGAGGGATGTGGTTGCTGAATTGCATAGTAAAAATGTTTAGGTTTGTAAAAAAACTGCCACTGTATTCCAAAGTGACTGCGCCTTCTAGGACTCCCACCAACAACAAATGAGAATTCCACCACCTGACTAGGTTGTCATCAGTATTCGGGATTTTGGTCATTGTCATCGAAGTGTGGCAGTATCTCATTGTTGTTTTGATTTGTAATCCTCTAGTGGATCTAATGGTAAGCATATTTTCATATGTTTCTTTGCCATTTCCATCTTTGGTGGGATGCTACCTTTGCATTTTTAGTTATATACTATTGGAATATATTGGAGAAGTATAGGGAAAGAGAAACATAATCTTATTTCTGTCTTAAAAGTGTAATTTTGACTATTGTATGTCAAAGTGACTTAAGGAGGAGAGAAGGGCACTTAGAAGGAGTAAGAGAAGGGGCGCCTGGGTGGGTCATTCGGTTGAGCGTCTGACTTCAGCTCAGGTCATGATCTCACGATTCATGGGTTCGAGTTCCACATCGGGCTCTGTGCTGACAGCTCAGAGCCTAGAGCCTGCTTCTGATTCTGTGTCTCCCTCTCTCTCTGCCCCTCCCCTGCTCGTGCTGTCTCTCTCTGTCTCTCAAAAATAAATAAATGTAAAAAACAATTTAAGAAGGAGTAAGGGAAGAAGTACAGAAATTAGTTTGTCAATTTGGAGGCTATTACTGTAGTCCAGATGGCTTGCTCTAAAAGAATAGAACTGGAAATAAGGAAAAGTGGCCAGCTTATAAACAAATAGAAATATTTTTTTCATATAAAAGCTGTTTACTTATATCCATTTCTTATACACAAAATAGATCTCCTATTGGATAAGATGTGTTAGGTGAGAGGAAGAAAGAAATAAAAGGTAATGGATGACTAAAATTTGGTGTGCACAAGTTGGCAATCGTTGGTGCTATTTGCTTTGTTGTAAAGCAATGTCATAGGAGCAGGTTTAAGAGTAAAAATCAACATGATTTATTTGACATTCAACCCAGTTCTTAATTTTTACCTCAAGGTAAGTGTATTGGGAAACATAAGTTATAGATGTATTTGCTTATCATTAATGAGAATTAAAGAATAATTTATGAAAATTTATGTAAATAATTTCTATTGGTTTAAAATTCTTTAGTCAGGGAATTGTCGTATGAAGTATATTCACCAACAGCAAGATTATCAATTTCTTGGCTGAATAAATGTTCATTCATGATACATTTCCATAACAGCAATCCTCAACAGTGGCACTTTTGACATTTTGAGCTGGATAACTAATGTTGTGGGGAGCTGTCCCATGCATTGTTGGATGTTTAGCAGCACCTACTTTCTAGATGCCAGAGGAACACTCTTCCACGTTGTGACAATCAAAATTGTCTCCAGACATTATCAAGGATCCCCAGAGTGGAGGCAAAAATTATCCTGTTTGAGAGTTGCTGCTCTACAGTAAGCATAGAAGGATTTCCAGTTTACTATAAAGCTATGGGTTCAATTTGTGATGTAGGGAATTCGAAAATGCTGAGAAACCACTTTGGGAAAGAAGAAACGCTGACTGACCAAAGGGAATATAGGTAGAGCAACCAAGTATTAATTTATTTCACATATCAGTTATGTGGATAGGATTTTATTTGAAAGTATTTCATCGCTAAAGCATTAAAACAGGGGAAAAAAGACTATGAGAAATCGTGTAAGATTAAAAATCATGTATTTGGGGCACCTGGGTGGCTCAGTTGGTTAAGCGTCCGACTTCAGCTCAGGTCTTGATCTCACAGTTCGTGGGTTTGAGCCCCGCAACAGGCTCTGTGCTGACAGCTCAGAGCCTGGAGCCTGTTTCAGATTCTGTGTCTCCCTCTCTCTCTGACCCTCCCCTGTTCATGCTCTGTCCCTCTCTGTCTTGAAAATAAATAAACGTTAAAAAATCATATATAAATCATATAATTTACTTTATGTACACACACACAAACAATGACAGAATCTTAGAAGGAAAACACAAATACAAACTAAATTATCTGATACGTAATTAATATGTCAAAAGCAAAAATTAAATCATTTTAGTTCCCCATAACATTTCAGATACTATGTCAGTTTGTGGAAAGAAAATCATAATGAAACAAGAAATGCAAATTTTTCTGCTTTAAGGGTTAGTATGAAAATATAATTCTAGTTATATAAATAACATCATCATAACAGAAATTCCATTTGATCCAAAACAAAGATCATAAATTAAAAATAGAAATGGTCTTACTCAGATGACATTTCTAAGATATTAAAGATATTATTAGAGTAGCTAGAGATTCTGATAATAATAAAATAAATTACCTATAAGAAAGGCTTTATAAAAAAATGTGTTGTAGAGGTACCTGGAAGGCTCAGTTGGCTAAGCTTCTGATTCTTGGTTTCAGCTCAGGTAATAATATCACGGTTTTGTGAGTTCAAGCCCCACATCAGTCTCTGTGCTGACAGAGACAGAGCCTGCTTGGGATTCTCTCTCCCTGTATCTCTGAACCACCCCTGCTTATGTTGTTTCTGTCTCTTTCAAAATAAATAAACGTAAATAATATTTAAAAAAATAAAATATGTTGTGAAATTTGAAATGAAATCTTAGGATTTGAATAAGCTCAGAAAATATCCAAATGATAAGAAACTTAAAACAATGTATGGCATTTGGGGGTTTTGGAGTAAAAAGTACACTTCCAAAGTTACTTTAGGAGAATATATTTGATTAATATATGAAAAAAATAATTTTGCTCTTCTTGTACAGGAATTGCAGGTTTGGGTCCAAACCATGGCAATAAAGCAAACATCACAATAAAGTAAATTCAGTGGATGTTTTGGTTTCCCAGTCCACATAAAGTTTTGTTTACAGCACACTGTAGTCTATTGAGTTTGCAACATCATTATGTCTATAAAAACAATGCACGTTAATTTAAAGACACTTTATTGTGTAAAAATTATCTGCTAAGCACCATCTGAGCTTTCAGTGAGTCATACCATTTTTGCTGCCGGAGGGTCTTGTCTCAATGTTGATGCCTGCTGACTGATCAGGGTGGTGGGTGCTGAAGGCTGGGTGGCTGCACCAATTTCTTAAAACAAGACTATAATGAAGTTTCATGCATCAGTTGACTCTTCCTTTCATAAACAATTGCTCTGTAGCATGTTTGTCAGCGCTTTGCCCACAGTAAAACTTCTTTCAAAATTGGAATACATCCCCTGAAATCCTGCCGCTGCTTTATTAACTAAGTTTACCTATATTCCAAATCCTTTATTGTCATTTCAACCTCCCTGCAGCATCTTCACTAGGAGTAGATTCCATCTCAAGAAAACAGAAAAAGCAGTTCCTCCAGAAAAAGCAACTCCTCATCCATTCCAATTTTATTATGAGATTGCAGAAATTCAGTCAGATTTTCATGCTCTAATTCTAGTGCTCTTGCTGTTTCCACCACATCTGCATTTACTTCCTCCACTGAAGTCGTGAACCCCTCAAAGTCATCCATGAAGGTTGGAGTCAACTCCTTCCAAATTCCTGTCAATGTTGATATTTTGACCTCTTCGTGAGACATGAATATCCTCAATGGCATCTAGAATAGTGAGTCCTTTCCAGAAGGTTTTCAATTTACTTTGCTTAGATCCATCAGAAGAACTGCAATCAATGGCAGCTATAGGCTTATGAAGTATATTTCTGAAATCATAAGATTTGAGAATCAAAGTTATTGCTTAGTCCAAGGACTACAGAATGGATGTTGTGTAAGCAGCCATGAAAACAACATTCATCCCATTGTAGGTCTCCATCAGAGCTCTCTCAGGTAACCAGGTGCATTGTCAATGAGTAACAATATTTTGAAAGGAACTTTTTATTCTGAGCAGTAGGTCTCAACAGTGAGATTAAACTATTCGGTAAACCATGTCGTAAACTGATGTGCTGTCATCCTGTTATCATTCCACTGACAGAGCACAGGGAGAGTAGATTTAGGGTAATTCTTAAGGGACCCCAACTTTCAGAATGGTAAATGGTCATTGGCTTCAACTGAAAGCCACCACCATCACTAGCCCCTAACGAGAGAGTCAGCCTGTCCTTTGAAACTTTGAAGCTAGGCATTTACTTCTTCTCTCTACATGAAAGTTTTAGATGGCAACTTCTTCCAATATAAGGCTGTGTACATTGAAAATCTGTTGTTTACTGTGACCATCTTCATTAGTTGCCTTAGCCAGATCTTCTGCATGAATTGCTGTAGCTTCAACACCAACACATGCCTATTTCACCTTGCACTTTTATGTTATGGACATGGCTGTCTTCTTAAACCTCATGAACCAACATGTGCTAGCTTCAAACTTTTTTTCCCCCCCTGTGGCTTTCTGAACTTTCTCAGCCTCTATACAATTGAGGAGAATCAGGCCTCTGCTCTGGAGTAGGATTTGGGTCAATGGAATATTATGTCTGGTTTGATCGTTTCTCCAGACCACTAAAACTTTCTCCCTATCAGCAGTAAGCTTGTTTGGCTTTCTTATTATTTGTGTGTTCAGTGAAGTAGCACTTTTCATTTCCTTCAAGAAATTTCCTTTGGCATTTATGACTTGGGAAACCTTTAGGTACAAGAGGCCTAGCTTTCAGCGTATCTCAGCTTTCGACATGCCTTCCTCACTGAACTTAATCCTTTCTGGCTCTTGACTTAAAGAGAGAGTCATACTACTCTTCCTTCCACTTGAACACTTAGAGGCCACTCTAGGGTTATTAGTTAAGTCTCATTTCTGTGTGATTGGTCTCAGGGACAGGGAGGCCTAAGGAGAGGGACAAAGATGGGGGAAAGTCTGGTCAGTGGGGCAACCAGAACACATGCAGGTAGTAAGTTCACCGTCTCATATGAGTGCTGGTTGCAAGACACCAAGACATCAAAGATCACTGATCACAGATCATCGTAACAGCTATAATAATAATAAAAAATTTGAGAATGTTTTCAAAAATTGTTTCAAAACAGTTAATTTGAGAATTACTAAAGTGACACCGAAACATGAAGTGAACAAATGCTGCTGGGAAAACGGCACTGATAAACTTGCTCAGTGCAAGGTGGCCACAAAAGTTCATTTTGTAAAGAGTACGCTTTCTGGGAAGGAAAATACAGTGAAGTGCGATCAAATGAGGTAGGCCTGTAATTATATTTTAAAATGCATGTGGTGTGCCTGGGTAGCTCAGTTGGTTAGGCATCCGGCTCCTGATTTCTGCTCAGGGAATGATCTTGCGACTTGTGAGTTTTTGAGCCCCGCACTGGGCTCTGTGCACTCACAGTGCGGAGCCTTCTTGGGATTCTCTCTGTCTCCCTCACTCTCTGCCCCTCCCTTTCTCTCTCTCTCTCTCTCTCTCTCTCTCTCTCAAATAAATAAAACTTTTGAAAAATGAGTAAAGGCAGATTTATTTTACTTATCCATTCATTAATATATGCTCTACCTAATATATGAACACCAGTGTCTATGGATTTAACATGGAACAAAACAGACAAAAATCCTTGTGTGGGAGATAGATAATAAATGAAATAAGGTATGGAGAGATCCATGTGGATATCTCGGGTAGAGGGACCGCAAACACAAAATGCACCAAGGTGGTGGCATCCCTGGCATGTTTGAAAACCATAAAAAAGGCCAGTCTGGCCAAAGTGGAGTGAGTGAGAACGAAAGTCATTAGGGGTTGAGTGTTAAGAGATGACAGAGCTCAGTGACACGGACCCATGTGGGGAAAGCTTTTAGTCCATGTGAAAAGTGAGGTCCTTGAAGGTTTTTGAGAGGACTCATGCCATGATATTATTACTTATTATTATTTTTGCATGCTGTGTCAAATATATATTTAATGTTAGGAAATAAAGTTTGATATAAAAACTGAAAATAATGTCACTATGATGATTTGAATTAGAAGTGGAAGAGTTATAGACCAGTTAAAGGTAGAATAAAGCCATTAATGAAACATAAATAGTGCAGCCCCAAAACTAAAAGGATGATTACAAATCATATTCATTTCCTTAGATTAAATTGGAAAACTACTTGCATTCTATTATTTTACAAGTTACTGTCTGAAATAGCCTAGGTGTAACCAGACTTCCTGAGTCAGGATATCTGGGGTAGGGCCTGGATCTAAATACATGTTTTAGAAAATGCTCTACAGGTGTTTCTGGTAAACAATACTTATTCAGAACCATTGTAACAAATTTATACCAAGAATTAGCTAGAATTATTCCATGACAAAATTTCCATGTAACAGCATTTCATGCCAGCAGCATTTTTAAAAATCACACATAAGATTTTGATACAAAGCTTGTAAGATGCTTTGTGGGATTTAAGATGTTATGATTTCTATATCCACTGGTCTAACTGACACACTGATAGTGGAAAGGAAATTATTTTGGTACGATTTGCACAATGTGAATTCATGTTGGTGCCTAGTGATCAACACTATAATTGTGAAATGCTCAAAAACCATCTGCTGCATAATCTGTTTTAGAATTGTGCCAAAGACACATGTCAAGTTTATTGGCTAATTGGTATGTAGCTTTTAAATCCCCTTATTTCCCATTTTGGAAAATTGCAATAATATTTGCCTTCATTCTTTTGGACTTGAACCGTTCTCTGTGATTTCTCTTGTTGACTATTGTTCTGAAAGTACATGTGCAAGACCTTCTGTACTTGATTTGTAGACAAGAACTGTCTTATAAATATTTTATTTTTTCATGCATTGTTTTATTCCCCTCCCTGTGCATCAATATTTGAGTGTCATAACTTTTTTAAAATGTTTTTTGTCCATTTTTTATAATATGATTGCAATTCTTTCTGGAGATGACAAAAACAAATTAAAGAGAAGCAGGAGTATGCTCTTGGTCAGCAATGGATACTTCATGGTTTCTTTATTCAAATAGGATCTATTTGCTTGCTCTAGGAAATTTACTCCATTTTAAAATTTTTATTGCTTTATCAATTCCAGTCATTTGCTTCTATGGTCTCGTTAGAAATGCCCAATTCATATTTTACTCTTTCCAATTTTTCTCAAGCTACTTAAATATGATACCATAGAATTTAAATTCCAATGGGTTTTTCAGATAACAACCCTCATGGGAGCATAATCATCAACAAAAACAGCAATTTTTTTATTGATGGTTATTAGATGCCTGGTATATATTTAGCATTTTAAGTGCATTATCTCATTTAATATTCATGAGATTGAAACTACATTAGTATGTTATATAAATTTCCCAGAGCTGTGCAGGTAAAAGATGTAGAATTAACATTTATTTTTTCTTCTTTTTTTGTTTGTTTTGCTTTGTTTTGTTTTTGGTAGATTTATTTCTAGTGCATTTTTGGGTTCAGAGAAAAATTGAGCAGGAAGTACAGAGAGTTCCCACTTACTCCTTCCTGTTACCCTAGTTTCCCTGATCGTTAAAATCTTGTGGTAACAAGATTGGTACATCTGTTACAATGATGAACCAATACTGAATCATTATTAAGTAAAGTTTATAGTTTGCATTAGGGTTTACTCTTTGTGCTGTACATTTTATGGGTTTTGAAAAATGTGTGATGATGTATATCCCCCATTAAAGTGTCATAAAGAGTAGTTTTACTGCCCTAAAATATCCCCTGTGCTCGACATAGTCATCCATCCTCTCTCCCCTTGAATGCCTGGTAACTAGTCACCTTTTTTACTGTCTCCATAGTTTTGCCTTTTCCCGAATGTCGTAAAGCTGGAGTAACATAACATGCAGCATTTTTTGACTGGCTTCTTTCACTTAGCAATATGTATTTAAGATTTCTCCATGTCCCTTCAGGCTCAGTGGCTTCTTTTCAGTGCTGAATAATATACCAATGTATGGATGTACACTGTTTATCCATTCTTCCATTGAAGGACATCTCGATTGCTTCCAAATTTTTGGCAATTATGAATAAAGCTTCTGTGAACACTCATGACATACATGTTTTTGTGCAGATGTAACTTTTCTACTTATTTGGGTAAATATCAAAGAGCATGATTGCTGAATCGTATGGTAAGAATATGAATTATATGGTAAGAGTATTTTTAGCTTTGTAAGAAACTGCCAGACTGTCTTCCAAAGTGGCTGTATCATTTTTTATTTCCACCAGCAATGAATGAGAGTTCTTGTTGATCCATATCCTTGCCAGTTTTCGGTGTTTCCTGTGTTTGGGGTTTTGGCCATTCAAATATGTTGGTAATGGTGTCTTGCCGTAGTTTTGATTTTGAATCCTCTAACAGCATATGATGTTGAATATTCTTCCATGTGCTTATTTGCCATTTGTATATCTTCTTTGGTGAAGTGTCTGTTCAGATCTTTGCCCACATTTTATTTGGTTCATTTGTTTTCTTATTAACTTTTTTTTCTTTAATTTTTTTTAACGTTTATTTATTTTTCAGACAGAGAGAGACACAGCATGAACGGGGGAGGGGCAGAGAGAGAGGGAAACACAGAATCTGAAGCAGGCTCCAGGCTCTGAGCCATCAGCCCAGAGCCCGACGCGGGCTCGAACCCGCGGACCCGCGAGATCGTGACCTGAGCCGAAGTCGGACGCGTGACCTGAGCCGAAGTCGGACGCTTAACCCACTGAGCCACCCAGGCGCCCCTCTTATTATTAACTCTTAAGAGCCCCTTGGCTATTCTGGGTGCGAGATACTCTTCTACACACTTTCTATAGACTACCTCAGTTCCTTGAAGTTTTAATATCTTTTAGTTAATACTTATCAATCTGAATTTAGAATCATATTAATATATGGGAGTGCCCTTACTCTTAGCCAGTCCTCTATTAAATTTTTAGAGATAATTTTTGCCATCTTTTCATGTACATTTTCTTTCACAGGTAAGACTGTAATAAAATCTTCCTTCTATGAAAATCACTGCAAAAGCATGTCAAATATAATTTTGAATTAGGGAATACATTCCCAGAAATATATTTGTATAGTCAGTCATTCAAATTAGTGTAACGTTATTACCAAGTAGCAATCGTTATCAACAAATATTTTTGAACACCTTATCAATGTAAGACACTATTATTTTTTTGATACAATTTTTTTTCTGTTTTCAAAGTTCTGAGGCTTGTAGGACAGGAAGTTGTAGGACAACTACTTGACAAGTGTCATAGGTGTTTTCCCTTTAGAAGTGGTTTCATCCTGGAAATCCTGGGAAATATTTTGTCCCCCCTCAGATTAAATTACCTACTTTTGTTTTATTATTTTTTACATATTAACTTCAAAAACACCTTTCAACCTTTCAATACCAAGCCAACTAGGTATTGAATGAACTCTTTGCTGATTATAAAATAAATTTACTCAAATATACCATTTTCTGTGGAAGAAAATAGCCTATGAGAAAAGTAGCCGTTAAGTAACCCTAAAGAAAAAAATCTTTTAAATGTATGTGTGCATTGGGGCGCCTGGGTGGCTCAGTTGGTTGAGCGTCTGACTTTGACTCAGGTCATGATCTCACAGTCTGTGAGTTTGAGCCCCGCATCGGGCTCTGTGCTGACAGCTCAGAGCCTGGAGCTTGCTTCAGATTTTGTGTCTCACTCTCTCTCTGCCCCTCCTCTGCTCATGCTCTGTCTCTCTTGGTCCCAAAAATAAATTAGAAAACATTAAAAATAAAATATATATACGTGTGTGTGCGCATTTTATTTATATATTTATTTATTTATCTGATTTTTTGAAATTTTGAATCTTGGTTTAATTTCTTAACTAATTGTTAAAAACACTATACTAGACTCATAATAAAGTCAATGATACTAAATAATTACTTAACTCTACTTGTAAATCATACTTCTCATAACATTATTTATTTTCCTCTAGAACAGCTTTCTTATCAGTAGTAAATAATATTTGCTAAAATCAATAAGGAACAACTTTGTTTTATTAAATTGATCATATAAGCATTTTAGCTATACTTGTGTCAATTAAACAGTAAAGTAAAAGATGCACAAAAGTATTTGTATAAATAAAACTTTTCTTCTCGCCTCCTCCAGTTCTCACATGACATTTAGCAGAAAGGAACTGGAGCGCATTTGCCAAAATAGTTAATATTGGCTTTCCAAATACAATCTGAGTATTCACTGGTAGACGTATCTCTGATTTCATCTTCCTTTTTGCTTTAAGTGCCATTTTCATGCAAATAACTCTTAAATGCATTTCCTGACCTGGAACATAGACTTTAAACTCCAAATTGGGATGTCCACTGCTGTGAAGTCTCATTGGACATCTTCCTGGTAAATTAAACCGAACTTGGCTTCTCTGCTTCTACCTGCCTACAATCTGTTTCTATTCCAGCCAATTTCATTTCCATCCCACTTGCTCATCACATTGCATCAGATTTTTTTTTTCATTGCTCAAAATATAGCTTGAATCTGCCCAATCATCAACTTTCAACTTTGCTTTTTAACAATTTATCATCAGAGAGTTCCCAGTGACATTTTTTATATTGAATGTTCTGCCATTGTACTGCTTTAAGCCTTCTAATAGGCATCAATGGCAACTGGAATTTACCATGGTTTATAGATGGATTCTTCTAGGTTCTTATACATGGATTCTTCTAGGTTCTTATAGATGGATTCTTCTAGGTTCTAGCCCTGTAAGCTTAAGCTTCTAGCAGTCATCCTCTTGCTCAGTGAATTGTATAGTAGTTCTTTTCAAAGTGTCATCCCTGTAACCTCATTCCAGGATCTAGGCTTTTTCACATGTCTCAATCATCAACCCAGTTGTATCCAGCTATATGTTTGAAGAATAAAAGCTGGTACCATATGGATCCAGAAGACAGGATGAGAACAAACTTGGTGAAAGCAAGTGTTCTAAAATTATACAAATGTTATAATGTTAATCTAATTTTATTTATCACTGGACTGTATTTGTTCCTTTGTGTACCATTCCTGGGTACCCAAAAGTTGCTTTACATTTTTTTAAACTTAACGAAATTCTATCTTGCACTAAATCATTTGTAATATTCAAATAAATTAAGTATAAATTTTAGATGATCTGAGACATGTAATTTTGTTTTTATCTCTTTTAACTTATATTCTGGAAATAGCATACACTTTCATTAAAAAACATGATTATTAACAGCAGTAATAACAGCATTCTTCTGTTATTAGTTTAAGAGACACAATTTACTTATTCCATTATTTCTGATAGCCATACTTTTGATGGGCATTGCTAACTAGGTATTATGTAAAATCAATACCACTTAGTGAGTTAGCCTTCTTTTCCTTCTTTTAAATGTATATTTCTCTAATAACAAATAAGTGGAGAAAATGGTGATTAAATGCTTATCTGAGACATTCAAAATCATCATCATCTCTACCATCATGTCTGAATAGGTAAATTTAACACATTGAGGTCATGAGCATTATGTTATCATCATCCTTAATGTATTCTGAATATCGACTTCAGGACAGGACTCTTCAGAGCTGCCTGCTTTAAGGTTCTCTGCCATCACACTTAAATGTAATCCCCTGGAGTGATTATGTGTGAATAATTCAGAAAATTGCACCATGCCTGGGGTTTTAAAGCCACATGTTGAAATACAATACAAGCTTTGTACTATTGGAGCCAGAGTACTACATATATCTTAGTGATGCCCCTAAAAATTATAGATCCAGTGAGAAATTCACATTTCTTGCTTATATTTTGAGTGTTAGGCAAATAAAACACCATCCTAGTAATTTAAATATCATGCATGGATTATGTACCCAGACATTCAGTAGAAACAGAATTAAATTTAGAAAAACACAGAAGTATGTATAAGTATAAATATATCACTGGCACCAAATTAACTAGCAAACAAATATATGCACTTACATATGTAGGTATTTATGTATAAATGTGTGTGTACACACACATATTTATACATAGATGCATGTACATTAAAGTATTTTTAAAGTACTTCTGTTGATTGATTTTTTATGGATACGTCATACAAGAATAAAATATCAATGTCTAAGGAAATGGTTGTTTGAATATATTAATCATAATCTGATTGTGACATATTTTTATACTGCCCCCTCCCCAGAAGTATTCCTTTAAAAAGAAAAAAAAGTTTCCTCAAGATTTAAAAACTCCATTTGTCAAAAAAAGCTCACAATTGTGTTCCTTTAATATTGTAACTGTGAGGAATGGCCCATTTCATCACATTTGAGCTGAACGTGGATAAACGTTGATCAAGTGTCCAGTTCACAAAGCTTCCAACCAGAAAAGTGTTTCATTCAGAAATTGTGAGCTTGAAAGTGTTACATAACATTGGCAAAGGCAATCAACCAATTACAATTTGGTGAACTGTACAATTTATGCTTCCTTGTAAATAAAGTTTTATTGGAACATAGCCACACTTCACACTCCTTTGTTTATGTATTTTCTATGGCTGTTTTTACACTAAGATATCAGCATTAAATAGGCGCACAGAAACCTTACAGCCTTGCTACCTGACCCCATACAGAAAATAGCTTGCCAACCCCTGGTTTAAATGAATATACTGTATTTTGCCAAGGCCTGGTTTAGATAAATATATTGTACTTTAATAATGATACACATAATATAGCTTACCTGAATTCTGTCTTTGTACCTCATATATACCATTAGCTTTTTAATTTTCCCATGTAATACATTCTACATGTATACTTTCAAGGATATTTATATTAAATATTAGTTTATATTTTAAAATAAATTTTAACTGCCTTGAAAATTCTAGTTATTGACAGCTTTAAAATGCCACATACAGTTCTATACATAAAATACAGAGGATAAGACTTTCCTTTGGCACTAAATTCAATTTATGGGCATAGATTCTAATATTCTAATATTACGGGCATAATATTGCCATATTGTCCATTATTGCCATAATATTGCCCATATTGCCCATATTGCCATAATATTGCCATATTGCCATTATTGCCCATAATATTAATATGGGCATAGATTCTAATATTCTAATATTCACTTCAGGAAAGTATTTAGTAAAACTGCCATTTCAAGTGCAGAAACATGAATGCTTGAAACAATTTAGGGGTATCTGTTGAAGGTTTTTTACTTTAATGATTAATGACATGTTTCAGTAGTTCTTAGATTTATATCGACTTAAAAATATATACAGTAAGGATTAGCAACTGGCATCATGTTAATCAGATTTCTTGAAATGAGCATTTTTTATTCTAGATAGATATTAAAGTAATAAAACAGGATATCCATAAAAGCCAATTCTAGTTAGAATGTCTCTTTACACAAATAGTAGGAATTATTGTTGGAGTTTGTGAAATTTATTTAAAAAGGTCAACTTGAACATAAGAGTTAATACAGATCTATGGTATTTCCAAAACAATAATCTGAAAGCAACAACAACAAAACCTATATGACCATTAGCTTTAAGTTTGGAGAGTCTGAATAATTATCTGAAGGAGACAAGGGTTGAAAGGCAGAAAAAGGGCACTTGGGTGGCTCAGTTGGTTGAGCGTCTGCCTCCCAATTTCAGCTGAAGTTATGATCTCACAGTCTGCTGGTATCACTCCCCAGGTTGGACTCTGTCCTAACAGCACAGAACCTGCGTGAGATTCTTGATCTCCCTCTCTCTCTGCCCCTCACGCACATATGGTTTCCCTCTCTCTCTCTCTCTCTCTCCCAAAATAAATAACTGGACACTTTTTTTAATGGATAACTAAACATGTTTTTAATGGAAGTGGAAAGTTAGTGATAAGCCTCAATGAAATAATCATTGAGAAAAAAATATTAGTGATTATACCAATCGAAAATATTTGATGGCATGATTTTAAACCCTTCAAATAGCATTAACAACCTTCTAAATTATAGTGAATAATCAGGAAAATCCATAAGCACTGAGAAGTTGGAAATATGTTAACTCATGTGGAGTTAGTGTTTCAGAGAAAAGGAGGAATATTGCTACAGGTGCAGCTCCGTAAATACTTATTGTATTTTTCCAATTCTTTGGTAAAATATGATTCTGTCAGAGAAAATAACACATATTCTACTTACTTTGATATCATGACTAATTAAGTAAAGAGAGTGTTATAAACATTAGTCATAAACTGATGCTGAAATAAACAAATTTGACACTGATTAGATAACCATTGAGAAAATGAGTTTTTCTTCCAGAGCTTTAAAGAAAATTTTCCATGAAAAAAATGTGTAAAAAAAGATACATTCTGATTTCTTATCTATCCCCAACTGTCAGAGATTAGATACACATTAATTCCTTTTTTTTTAAATGTTATTTATTTTGACATAGAGAGAGAGTGAGAGTGGGGGAGGAGCAGGGAGAGAATCGCCAAGCCGGATGCAGGGCTCAAACTAATGAACCTTAGATCATGACCAGAGCTGAATGCTTAATGGACTGAGCCACCCAACTGCTCCATTAATTCTTAATTAATATACAAATTAGCTGCTATGGAATTTAAGTTTATTTTCAGCTTTATAAAAGTAATCATTATGTTCATCAATAAATTAAATTGTGTTATTCTATCAATAATAGATACTTGTGAAAAAAGATAACAAAAACCTTTAAAAATTTTGTTAGCATTATTTATTATTATATAAGGAACATGTCTTGTTGTTTCACAGATTTAGAACTAGGAATCAAGACTGCTGGGAACTTCTTGAAGGATGGAAACTAATATTTACAGTATGATCATCTTATATTCTTGCATCTCATAACTTTTTTTTTAGTATTTATTTTGAAAAAGAGCACCGTCAAGTGGGGGAGGGCCAGAGAGAAAGGAGGAGAGAGAATCCCAAGCAGACTCAGCACTATCACAGTGGAGCCCAATGCAGGACTCCATCCCATGAACCAAACTATGAGATGATGACTTGAGCCAAACCAAGAGTCGGAATCTTAACCCACTGAACCGCACAGGCACCCCTACATCTTAATATAATTCTAATACTCTGGGACTATCAATTCATGATCATTCACATTTCATCAGAGAAAATTGAGGTCCACATAGAAGGTCAGGAACTTACCACCTGAATACCAGTGTTTGTGTTCAATTAAAGTCATGCATGCCTAATTGTCAGGTTTTCTCCCTTTTCTCTGGGTTAGGTGATCTGGCTGTCCCATGCAGAGTAGGACCTTTAGTGGATTTTCCCCAGATCACCTGCTTAAGAAACATTTAGACAACTTATTGCCAATGTTGAATTTGGGTAGAAATAGTGTGAATATTATATAAACTATTCTAATGATTCATTTATTCTTACAGAAAGTCATAAATGTGTGAAAAAAAGAATGAAAAAGAGTGTCAAAAGTAAGCTACACTCACAGAACTCTCAAAAGAGGATTGCAACATTGTAAATATAGGAAAAGTGAAATGTTCTTGGTATTCCCTCAAGAATGACAGGATGAATGGCCTTATTTGGATCTCAGGGCCAGATAGAATCTCAGACTATAAAGTGGTTGTTTATGTCAAGTGACTCCAGAGATCTTCAAACAACAAAACGACTTTTTCTTATATCTTCTTTCCCTTTCAAATACTAGAGAACACACACACACACACACACACACACACACACATACACACATACACACATGTACACCCACACCCATACCCACACCCACCTGCACACACACACACACACACACACACACACACACACACCAAATACTGGTAGAGCATATATCACATTTTCCTAGATGTCTGAGTAAAATCAATTAGCACTAAATCATGCTTAAAAAATTGGAAGACTTCCAAGATAAAAACATTTGCAAAAATCAGAATGATAAAGATGGTTATGTTACTAAAGGCAGCTGTTAATTAGTTAATTTTCAGGTAGATTAATTGTTAGCAGTGGCACTTTTACTCATGAGATAAAATGGAGGACATTTTTTTTCATGTTTGTCCTAAATTTGAAAGAAAAATTCTATGGATAATCACTGAGATAAGATATTCTAAATATTTCATAACCCATGGTAATGAAATTTGTTTGAAATTTGTTTCTCACGCCTCATATTTTCTGCAAAATGGGATCTGCTGCCCAACTGAAGAATAATTTGTGTTAATAATTCTATTCAAGATTATCTCAATTGAATTACTAAGTCAGATGGACCTCCTAAACATAACTATGTCAAGAAATTTGTAAAAATGGACATAAACAAGAAATTAGAAGAACGAAGTCAGCAACCAGTAGTCTTGATTTTGTTTATCCAAGGGCCTGAAGGTGATAATTTTTAATTTTTTTAACATTTATTTATTATTGAGAGACAGAGCACAAGCAGGCGTAGGACAGAGAGAGAGGGAGACACAGAATCCGAAGCAGGCTCCAAGCTCTGAGCTATCAGCACAGAGCCTGATGTGGGGCTCAAACCCACAAACTGTGAGCTCACGACCTGAGCCCAAGTAGGAAGCTTTCCCAATAAGCCACCCAGGCACCCAGAGGGCACATTATTTAAAAGAAACAGCTTGTCTCCAATTTCTGTATGTTTTTAAATATTTACTTTTGAGAGAGATAGTGGGGGAGGGGCAAGGAGGGGGATACAGAGCATCTGAAGCGGGCTCTGCAACAGCAGAGAGCCTGATGCGGGGCTCACACCCACAGAACCGTGAGACCATGACCTGAGCTGAAGTCAGATGCTTAACTGATTGAGCCACCCAGACACACCTAATCTGTACCCTTTAAGAGATACTTTATACCACCTGTCTGACCAAGCACAGCATAGGCAGAGAAAAGAGTAACAAAGTAAAAAAAGTTCTTTATGCATAGTCATAATTCAGCAATGAAAAAAAAAAAAAAAACAAAGAGAACATATAAACTGAATACGTAAATTTGAAACTTAAGAATTCGGCTATTATGAAATCAGATAAAAGTAAAGCCATATTTTAATCAGAATGTGATATAATATCCACACCCAGCAAATTTTCAACTGTATCACCTTCTCTGGTACCTCTTATCCCTTGTCTGGCTCCTGATAAATCATACTTTTTTAAAGAATACTAAACAACAAGGCCTGTCTGCATCACTGCTTCGGGGAAACGAAATCCATCGATTTCCCTTTGAAATTTGTGAAAGTTGGTATTTTTTAGTGATGAAATCCTAATGCCAGTGAAAATATCTAATGCCTGTTCATTGTTGATACAATATAAGACACATTCTGCAATTACCCTAAAGACAAAGAGCCCTACCACGTACATTTCATAAGCTATTTTTCTACCTAAAAACTTGCATGTAGCTTTCCCGATTCCAGCAGAGGTTGGGGAGAGGTGTTGTTATTGTTGTTTGTGTTTAACCTTTCATTATTTGGGTTACATCTTGTCACATCTTACTGGATCCAAGTCCTCCATCCGTGTATTACCAGATCATCCTCACTCTACTGCTTTACTCCTAAAAATGCCTTGAGTCTAGATCTCCCAGGCAGAATTAATATCCTCATGCAAACCTTCCTTGAAAGACTATGGTAAATGTTGCTTGTGGCAATTTTTGTTTCCTCTAGCATTTACCACCCTCCCACACCTTTCTCTACTTCATGTTTCTCTTTTTCATTTACTTTGTTTTGTTTTGTTCCCCCACTGATTTTTCAATCCCCTGTTCTATTCTATACCCTCCAGCCTGCTATTTCAATACCTTTATTTCCTTGCTGTCTATTCCACTATGAATTGAGAGTGGTACAGTATGACTTTGAAACCTGGCAGCACAAGTGATGTGGGACTAAAGTGCCAAAGTAAAAAATCCCAGATACATCTAATATTTGGTATTTACAAATAGAAAATGATTGTTTATCTCTATAGTCATGTATAAACATATATACGTATGATATGCATATACACAAGTTGTGTGTGTATATATATTCACATGGAGATTCAGATACGGAATTGTAAATGGAGATGCACAAAGGATCTTCATATCTTCCAAGTGGCAGAAGCAATCTAAAGAGCAATATGACAGTCCAAGAGCTGCTCTGAAGGAGTAGCATTTTCCTAGAGTAGTCCTAGTATTGATTTAGAGATTGTTCCTAAATTATCTTACAGAGTTCTGAGAAAAGCTATTCACAGTGGTTGATGTAGCAAATACTGAGCTACTATTTACATTCTCATAATAGCCAAATTTTGGCCTTGAATCAAAACAAAAGTGAATTCTAATGGCACAAAGATAGAACTAATTAGAGGTAAGAATCCAAAAATATAGAGTATTAATAGATATTTGTTGAACTGAATGTAATCTTTAGCTTAATTGAATAAAGTGAAAACAAAAAATTATTCAGTAATAAGAACTGTAGCTTCTATTTATTTAGTGGATATATGAATTATTTTAGTTGTTTATTATCTGTTATTATTTCTTATTAAAATATTATGTTTTGAAGACTTAGCTAGAGAGAACAAAGTGATAGTTACCAGAGAAGAGGTGGGTGAGGGATGGATTAAATGGGTGATGGGGATTAAGGAGTGCACTTGTGATAAGCACCGGGTATTGTATGGAAGTGTTGAATCATTCAATGTTGTACACATGAAACTTATATAATGCTGTAGTTTAATTAACTGAAATGTAGACAAAACCTTTGAAAAACAAAAATATATTGTGTGTTGACATAAATTTTAATTAGCCATCTCTGCTTTAGAATATAAATCTATCAGGTCATAATAATTTTTATTTTGGCAATCAAACACCAGATTTGTTCACATTACTAGGGGAATTTGAAGAATCTCATAAAATGTTTCAAAATCTCAAAAGTTCAATAAAAACATGACTTTCACAAGTTGTAATTTTTTTATCGAAAATATAATCTGAATATGAATAGCTGAGTGTTCACAAAGTTATTTATTGAGATAAATCAACCATCAGAACAAGAAGACAGAGTTTAGAAGCCTCATGAATCCACTTTTATTAAAAGTAGCCAGTTATTTGGTTATACAGTAATAACACTTTGGTGACACAGTTAATTTCAATTAAAAAAATTGAGATTATACTGACTTTTTAAAAACATAAAGCAAAATGTTCTTGGTTCTTACATGTCCCAGTCTTAACACGGATATAAATAGAGGGAGAACACTGGAAAATTAAACAGGGAACCAAAACTTAGCTGGGTTTTTTAATGGATATGCAATGCCACATAGTAATTAAGAGTTTAGTGTGGGAAGACAATCATTTGTATGCAATTCCACCTTGCCTTCTTAGAGGCCATATGATTTTGGCCAAGCCATACAAACTCTCTAATATCATTTTCCTCATTTGTAAAATAAAAATGATAATGGCAATCATTACATAAATATTTATATGAATGAGTTAATTCACACAAAGTGCTTTAAACAAATAGTAATGTGGCTAAAGTCCAAAAAGTGTAAGATTTGCCTATATCAAAATATTAATTTAGATATAAAATCCATGGCTTATGATTTCAACTCTAGCATACTTTTGACTCTAATGTAAAAGATATGATATGCATCTTTTGGATAAGTTCTCCATATATAAACACATATATACATAGATTTCAAGTATAGGTAAAACTGGATTCTGTATATATAGTATATACATATACATAGTTTATATACATATACAACTGGATACTAGAGGCACCTGGGTGGCTCAGTTGGTTAAGTTTCCAATTCTTGGTTTCAGCTCAACCCATGATCTCAGGATTCTTTGGTTCAAGCCCTGCATCATGTTCCTCACTGCCGGTGAGGAGCCTGCTTGGGATTCTGTCTCTGTCCTTGTCTCTCTGCAACCCCCTCCCCCCCCCCCCACTCACTCTCTCTTTCTTTCTGTCTCACAAAATAAATAAATAAACTTTTAAAAAGACTGAATAAGGGTGCCTGGGTGACTCAGTAGGTTAAGTGTCCCACTCTTGGTTTTGGTTCAGGTCACTAACTTGCAGTTCATGGGCTGGAGCCCCACACTGGGCTCTGCATCTGGGAGTGCAGAGCCTGCTTGGGGTTCTCTCTCTCCCCCTTTCTCCCTGCTCCTCACCCGCTTGTGCTGTCTCTCACAAAATAAATAAAAACTTAAAAAGTAACTGGATAAATATGTACATATAAATGAGGATAAGTATATAAGCATGCTTATGAGTATATTGAAGTATGTATATATAAATTTTAAAGGAATAAAAATATTAGATTATGTATAAATATGTATATATATATATATATATATATAGTACATAAAATATGAATGGCTTATCTAAATAATTTCATGAAGAAACTGCTTTCAGGAAACTTGGTTTTATTCTTAAATTATCTTTTTAATTTGGGACAAAATATTTAAACTCTTCAGATTGAAACCTAATCCGAAATATGAGAGAATTGAAGTAGGTGAAATCTGAGGTCAATTTCAATTCTGTCAAAAGTGATGAAAAGTGACGTCTGAAAAGCAGTATATATGTATGTATATATGTGTACATATATATGCACACACGTACATGTATTAGTACATATGCACTCACATATATTTGCATATATACAAAGTTATGTATATATTAGTTTCTTAAATTTATAAAAAATACAATATTTTTAAAGGGCATACTATTATATTAAGAAATTTAATGTCTCTTCCACAATAGTTGCTGCAACAATCAGACAAACAGAATCAATGAGGTTATGGAATATCCGAACAATTCTATCAACCAATCTGACCTAATTGATATTAATAGAACACTGCACCCAAACATTGGAACATTAATCAAGATAGAAAAGATAGACTATATGCAACCCCATAAAATAATTCTCAGTGCACTTCAAAAGATTATAAAGTAATATGGAATAAATTATAAGATAAAAGGAGTATTATACATCTCTTTGAAAATTTTACCACATATTGCTAGAGATGCATCACTTTTTGTAGTTGTGAATATAAAGTGGAGTGGAAAATTAAAGCAATAAATCAAAATATCATAAAATATTCATCAAAACATTGAAGTGCTCAAATCATTTAAGTGAACAAATGGTTTTATTTTTGCTAAGGTAACTTTTTATTTTATTTAATTTCCACAAACCTAAACACATTGAAAAGTTTTGAGTAATAACAAGCATATATTTCATTCATCATAATCAGGGGAAAGTATTTAAATATTTTTATAATAAAGAACTATACAGTTTTTTTTAAATTTAACAGTACGAGTAGTAGTCTTGGAGATTATTTCCTACTTTGAACTTAATGTTTACAAATGTACTTTATGGTATCTCTTGGAACCATTTTTATCTTAGCTTTAAATTATATAAAACTTAAACTTTGTATAACTATACTGCAAGGGGTTATGCTTCCAGTCAATAGCAACTAATTTTTGGAACTAACTTCCTTCCTGACAGTATTAAAGAAGTCATAGATTAAACAGCCATAAATTCTTAAAATTTGGGGAGGATGATTTTGATACTGTAAAAAATTTTTTTGAATATGGACAGCAAATATGTCTTTAAATCTGTTAGTTTAGTAATACTTCAAAAGTGATGTTTCTAGAAAAACGTTCATTTTCCCCTGGAGTACTTTTTAAAATTAATTTGTTTATATTCAATAATTATCGTCCCTGTCTTCAACAATTTTATAGCTGAGGACATTTAGAAAAATGAACTTATCTAAACTTACAGAAATTAGATTTAATTGTTAATTTTCTTCGTTTATTCATTGCTCTATTCTGCTATTTTATACATTAAAATTCAGCCATGATTTTAATGTAATTTTTCTGAAGACATATTTGTGTGGTTTTCTTTTGCTGTGCTATTTATATTAATCAGGAATTGATTAGAAAAGATCACCTTGAACCTTAACCAAGAGAGTGCATTGCTTCATTATTTTACTATACAGAGACCTGCTCCTTTAGGGAAAAATAACAATTGTGTTCAATGACATCATGAAATTGCATCAGAAGTTGTTTTTCGTCACACAGCTTTTTTTTCTGGAGAATTTATCTTGAGTACTTACGTTTATGTATAACTTATTTATTTATATTTATATATCTCTATATAATTCTAAATATTTTAGTTAAAGAAGGTGTCTTTAGGGGTAGCATCTAGCCAGGATAGTCTTTGATAAGGAAAATGTCCACCACTTAGCAAGTGTATGAAAGTACACATGAAGGAACACATGAAAATTCAGGTATTAGACAAATGACTTGAACAACGTCCTCAGCGTTGAAACAGGCCCATGGCTCTTAAGGTGTCTAATTTGAAGCACACATTATTCATGTGCACTTGCGTATGAAGCTGTGGGCAGAACAGGAAAACAGAAATGTGATGGTTTCTTAAAATGTTTTATTCAGTTTTTAATTGAGATATGTAATTTCATCGTTCCGTTTAAATGATTATTTAATGTTCTGTATATTAATGTAATTAAAATTAATGCATGTGTTTCTTTCAATGGGAAAAATAAGGTGTACTACTTAGAATATGAATGCAAATTTGGGGGATATTTTTATTTGCTAAAATTCCACTATATAATGCATATTTGTATATTTGCATATATTCTTTCTAGTTATGTGTATTATATATTTACCTTTACATCTTAAAATCTGTGTACAAATCATATAATATAGAAGTGAAGTTAGAGAATATACATCATATTTTTTTATTATTGAAATATAGTTGACATATGATGCTTTATTAATTTTAGGTGTATAACATAGTGATTCAACAATTCTGTATGTTACTCAGTGCTCACTCTATAAGCATAGTATATGTTGTATTAATTATGAAGCTAGGGAGAAAGCCCTAACTTAAATATCATATCCTCCTTGGTAACTTAGATGAGTAAAAAGGAGTATTTTCCTTCATTTTCATAAAAAAGCAATAGTGCCTATTACTTAATCCAAACTTACACATCTTAGGTGACACCCCAAGAGACTTCTGCTCAAAAATGGTGACTTCACTGTAATACCTGTGCCTTCTCTCTAAATAATGTTTTAAGCTAATAGAAATAGAAATAAGTATCTTGTGATTTGCAGTAAACCATCTCTACTATCTTGATAGTATTTTAATGTTTATTTATTTTTGAGAGAGAAAGAGAGCGTGAGCTGGGAAGGGGCAGAGAGAGAGGGAGTCACAGAATCTGAAGTAGGTTCCAGGCTCTGAGCTGTCAGCACACAGCCCTACACAGGGCTTGAACTCACTAACCATGAGATCATGACCTGAGCTGAAGTCGGATGCTTAACTGACTGAGCCACCCAGGCACCCCTATCTTGGTAGTTTTGAGCTAAAATAACAGGGAAGCACATAATTGTCATTGGTTACTGAAATGGCAGCGATTATGTTTGTACATCAGAAATGTATACATGTGCATAAATATTATTTAAGGAGAGTTAAAATCCTAAAATAGTGTTTAGATGAGATTACAAAAAGATAAAAGAGATCAACTAATACTGTGATTTATTTATACATATTGAATGAGATATGCCATTTTCTATGGGTTATCTTTGGGCTGTAGCTGTGCATTTAAATTTTGGCTTCATGAACAGATACTAAGAACATTATGGCTCCATTTTATCCATTTTTATATTCACCATCACCTCCATTTTTAGATTTCTAATCAGTACACAATTATTTGGCTAAATCTCTTGCATGGAAACACTCCAGAGAATAGTGATCAAAGAGCCTTATTGACCTGGTTGCTACAGTAAGTTTTCTTGTTGCACACTACAGTTTTCTAGTGTGCAATCGTTAAGAATGGGAAAGGAAATGACCAGTGAAAGAAAGAATGACTAGAGTAGAAAATATTCAGCTCACATTTTATCTTGTCCCAAAGCACTGGAGGTTATCAAATTCACTGTGTTTTATTAGCAAGCTGTAGTTTTACAAGGAGCATGTTCCAGAAGGCATTAGCAGAGCTCATTACTTAAAACTGTTTTGTATAGATCACCAATATATAAAGGAAGTTAGGAGTGAAAATAGAAACACATACCACTGATAAATGCTGAGTAATTAAAAGTCAAAACAAAGGTACACAATGAGGTCCTCGAAGAATTGAGAAGTAACATTTTGATATAAAATACTCACTAGAACAATGGATGCCAGCATGAGGTAGAAAAAATAAAATAAAATTTAGCAGAACCAAAGGACTCAAAAGATGGCTGGTCTTGAATAGAACCTTTGTCTTAGCAATCCTGGCCATTGATTTCACCAACATGTCAGCTATTTCTAAGATTTTTTGTAGTTGATTTCCAAGAAAAGAAGTCATCTCATCTTTGTTTTAATATTCCAGGGCCTTTAAAAAATTAGAATATATTTGCATACAGTAAATTGTACTCTTTGAGTAAACCAGATCTGTGAAGTGTATTAAATTCATAGTGCAGGTAAATACAATCAATTGAAATTTACATCAACCCCCCCAAATTTGCCCTGTCTCCCTTTGTAGTCAGTGGATGATAAAGATTCACAACAATGCATAAAAACCACCATAATCACTGTGCTCTAATTTGTCTCGGCGAAACACTTGCTATGTTAAAACTAATGGATGGATAATTAAATTGTCTCCAAGTGATTTTTCCTGATTTCTTGTGTTTTCTCATACTCTTTATACTAATTTTATTCAACTTCTTTATAAGTTTAGGAGACTAAAGTGTGCCATGGATAATATATTTTTCAAAGATTACTGAGAGAAATAATTTTAAAACATTTGAAAATAAAATGTATATTGATATAATGGATTTTTCATTTGAATCTTATTGAAGACACATAATCTACACACACATACATGAGACACAAATGCTTTGCATTAACTTAACTGTAAAAAGTCAATTGAACATTTATTGAAATCCTGTGAATTAATACATTCTGTAAGTAATATTGGGTTTAATATTTTCCTATTTGCTTCATAGTTAGGAGTTACATGTATCTCCCACTTCCATGTATGTCTGTGAGTCAGAACAAATAAACACCACCTAAATAATGATGCTTTTGTATTTTTTTTTTTTGAGTTTTTGTTTTGTTTTTTATTTTTTTTATTTTTTTTTTTATTTTTTAATATATGAAATTTACTGTCAAATTGGTTTCCATACAACACCCAGTGCTCATCCCAACAGGTGCCCTCCTCAATACCCATCACCCACCCTGCCCTCCCTCCCACCCCCCATCAACCCTCAGTTTGTTCTCAGTTTTTAACAGTCTCTTATGCTTTTGTATTGATAGAACAAATATGAGTGTTCTCTGGTCATAACTGTGATAATTGATTTTACTTGCCTGAATCTATTGTAAATATACAAAGTTGTGCCTGGTGTATTGAAATGTACATTATAAGTATACTACCACGAAAACAAATAACATTTATTCAATCCTAATCATTTTAAATGCTTTGCATGTATTATTTCATGCAATCATCACTGCAATTCTATGTAATCAGGACTGTTATGCCAATTTTATAAATTAGAATCTGAGGCAGAGAGTGTTTAAATAATTTGTCCATGGCATGTAGTTAATAAATAGTACAGCTTAATTTGAATGCAGATTCATTCTGGAGCCCACACTCTTCACTGCTATGCTTGAGATACTCCTGTGAAAATTTGAAAGTGCTTTAAAATTTATTTCAGTAAATAAGTTAAACATGTCTACATTGTTAAGCTGTATCCATGCTTACTTCTAATGCATTCACCACTTTTTAACCATCACAGGATATGTTAATTTTCTACCATTTTACATACATTGTCTCTAGCATTTACATGACTTGTTTAAAACAAACACAATTAAGCTTGCATAAGATGGAACTTACAGTATAAACCATTATTTGGGTTGACTTATATATTATTCATTGATAATTATTAATTATATTTGAATAAACAGATTTTGATATCATTGCCAAATAAAGGCACTTTACTATGCTTATTCTGCAATAGTCAATACTCTTTAAATTGACTATCAATACTTCTATACAACAAAGATGATCTGTCTCATATTAGTATTTGTTTTATCTATATTTGACAAGTTACTTTTTATTTTCATTCAAATACAATCATTTTTCAGACAATCCTCAAGAAGACTAAACAATGGTAATGACAAATATGTCTCAAAAATTTTCTTCCAGGATGCAAATGGCATTTCAATATTAAGTAAAATGTGAGGAAAATTTTTAAAATCAAACTTATGAAAATTTTGAAAAAATCTTGAGCAAAAAATATGAGAGGTTACACTCACTTTAACACTAAATTGAGAGTGTAGCAAAATGTGTTCTTTTCCAAATTCATGAAGTAAAATTACAACATTCATTTCATTCATTGAACAAATTGTTATTATCAATTCTGTATAATTACGTATTATTGTGAATATATTATTATTCACTTCATAAAAATGAATAAGAAAAACATTTTATGATGTAATTATGGAAATTATTGTTACTGATAGTTATTACTCTTTAATTATTTAAGGAATGAGACCAATGAAGTTAATAGGACAGTTAGATTATCTCATTTGACAAAATCATCAGATGGTGCAATGAAATTAAGCCATATACGATAATGTCTTTGATATACTGTAGTAGTTGAGGAGTAGCAGAATGTGCCTCCCCAAAATATACCACTTTGGCATATTGATTATTTTGGCATATTGATTATTGTGAATTAAGGTTACTTGAGAAACAGCCAGTGCCAGAACGATACTCTGATCTCCCTCTGTCCTCCTGAAAGGAGGAAGTCAATCTCCCATGAAAATATGGTCCCTATACCGGGAGGGTAGAAGGCGTCATTACTGACAAGGATAGGAAATTTAGGGCCAAGAACAAATCTTCCTCACTAATTTACTACCTGATGCCCTGTTCTGAATAATAGCAATTCACGATAGCTGCACTTTCAGTTTGGAGGAGGAAAGTTTTATTGATTGTAAGGGAAAGGGAATATAAGAAGTATAGAGAAGAACGAAGAAGGGTTAATCCATCAAATCAGGGACTCACAATAGCCAACCTTCCGGCTGGGGAAGTCCCCTGGTAAAGAGCCTGGTAGGAGTCCTGTAGCGTCCCGGGCAGAGCGTCCTGCCCTCAGGTGAGACTTCCAACTAGCTAGCTATTCCTGCCAGAGCAATGTCTATACTACTCGTGAGTGATTGATGGTTCTTAACTAAGTTTGCCCAAGTGCAGTCTCCAGCAAGCCGGGTTTTCTGTTTCTCTTATCGTATCTCACAACCTTGGGAGTCCGGGAGTTTGTGTATTTCTTTTTCCTCCTGATCGGTTCCAGGGGGGCAGCCTGGTCTGGCTCAAGGAGGTGAGGCAAGTTAATGGGTCTTGGTGTCAGGAACAGAAGGGCCAGTTATGATCACAGGCTGGACACGGAGCACAAGCCAACAACTAAGGCCCAGTGACAGTGTATGTGTGGCTCTGGGCAGAATTGCATGACAAGTCACACCAACAGCTTCTAGACGGAACAAGCCCAAACTTCTTTGTCCTGGCAATTCTCCACTGTTTCTTAGTCTAAATGCTAGAAAAGCTTCCTGCGTTAGTCACTTGATCCCTTTAGTATTTTACAAGATTATATAAAGTTTTATTTTCACAATCTCCATGCAGTGTGTATGTATTTTTTTTAAGCAAGTAAAGAAAATGGATTAAGTATAAATAAAATAATTGGGATTAGAGAGTTAAAATGGTGGAGAAGTACGGGGAAGGGGATTTTCCTCCTTCCTCAAACACAGCAGAAGTGGGTTTGCTAGACTTCCCCTGTGCTGAGCTTAGTGGCGAAATGAAGTGTGCTCAGACGCCAGTGCTTGGGACCACGAACCCCTGTGAATCTGGGGGTTAGTAACGGGAATATTCAATCCTGCAATATCCCACAGTAGGGCATTGGGTGTATCAGCCAGGTATGCTGTGTCCTAGCAGACCTATCGTCCTTGAGAAATTATAAATTAGATCTATGTGAAAGATCTGGGTGGAAAAAGAGTCCAAACAGTTCTGCCTTCCAGCATACCAAAAACAGTATGAGCTCTTTTACTATAATAGCTTTGTCATTTGTTTTATGGCTTGATTCTATAATTATTTATCAATTCAATTCTTTGACGACACCTTTTGGTTTTTCAGTCAAGTCTTTAGAAGCAATGAACATAATCTACCAATGAAGTTTATGCTTAACACAAAATCAAGAACTACATTTTCTTTTCCCAAAATGGTGAAAGTACCATGTCATTTGCACAGAATGTTTGTTGACATTGACCATTGGCTATTAGGTATCCGTTGATGTCTAAAATCATATGCAAACCACATGACCTAAATCTGCAAAATAAACTGCAGTACTTATTCAAACGTTAGTAACTATTTAGGAAAATGTTTGCCTGAAACCCAAAATGTGGCACACGCATCTACAGAACTTTATTTACATATTATTTTGTGAAACACGACTTTTTCTTTTGAACAAAATAGCTATTTTTCTAAACTAATGTGACCCATCTCTAGACTTTCTCCAAATTTGGCACTTGCGAAAAGTGAAAATTGTGAATTTTTCAGCTTCATAAGATGGAGTGACAATTTTATATTATGTGTTTCAAATAGAAAATCAGTTACATGAATTCCATTAACATACCTTTTTTAAATTCAATTCATGAAGTCAGTGTTTAGATTTTGGAAGCTCATTCTGTTGAAGGTGAAACATGAGATATTCCTATGAATGCTTTATAAACTAAGTTGAAAGTTCAATGTTGAGGACAAAAAATTATTTGTTTTTGTGCTGTTAACATGACTACAAATTTGGATGGAGCCCGGCATTGTTGCACAGCACAATGTACTTACTAAATTTAGAACACTATGGAGCAGAAATGCATTTAGACATGGTTGTGGTGCATACATTATTCATAATTGCATCTGAACAGGCTGAGATATTCTGCTAACCCAAGATAAGCAGCTGACAGAATTCATAAAAATTAAGATATATGTCTTCATATACATGCATGTTAGATATTTATTCAAAGGAATTAAATTACAAATCATTTGTAGAAATTCTTATTTTGAACTAAAATGCCCACCACTAATCAGATTTTTAAATGTTTAAAACTTTAAAAATTAACGCAATTCACACTAAGTGTTCAAAATGATTTTGATATTTTTGTAACTGTCATCTAAATTTTGCTGTATTTTATTCAAAATTATTTAATAGCTTTCAAAATGTTCAATAAATGAAGCACCAATAATCTTCATTTTTAAAGTTCACTTTTAGTTATTGAAAATATACACTGAAGACAGGAAAATACATTTTTCCCAACAAAACGACAGGGAAAAATATGAAAAAATATTTAAATAAAGCCTGAGATTTAATTTTCATATTCTTTAATAATATCTCAAAAGTCTAGACTTTTGAGAATAATCAGTTGAAGATGCTCCTAGATTGCAAATAGAATTAAGTTGAAAAGAGCTGCAATTTTGCAAAATCTAAATTTGGCCAAATATTTAAGAATAATAACCTTTTTTTATGAAGTATTTTCAAAGTAAGATATTTTGAATGGAGAAAAAAGTGTTGTGAAAATTTGGGGGCTGAAATATATATACATTTTAATAGAGAAAAAAGTTATATCCCAAATGACCACCATGTGGTAAAAATTTCCTGAATTTACTTCAGCCCTTATGAGAGATAATATTCTCAATTAAAATATGAAAGTCCACAGAGAATCATTTGAAGGTGTCAAAATTTTAAACTTATTAAAGGTAGAATATAACCACTGTTTACTATGTCATTTGTTTTCTCTTATAAAAATACTACCATCATTACCAATACCAGGAAAGGAAGAGGGACATAGACCTAAAAATTATAAGAGATTACTACAAATGATGCTATGAACAAAATTTGGTAAAATATATGAAATAAACATTCTTTGTCAAACACAACCCATAACCTGGCAAATATCATTCAAGAGGAAATAGATAATCTGAGGAGCACTACGTGAAGTAAATTAAATCAATAGTTAAACCGTATCAGAAAAAGAACTTAAACACATTTGCTTCACTGGGTAATGTTACCCAACAATTAAGGAAGCAATAATACAAATACTTCACAAACTCTGGAACTTAAAGAGGAGGGAATACTTAACAATACATATAAGCAGTCCTGCATCACTCTGATACATTAGCAAAGACACCAGAAAGTTCTGCTATAATACATCAGTATATGGAATCCAGCAATCTATGCTGGATAAATTATATATGATAAACGTATAATTTATAAATATATAAAAATCATCATACAAAACAACCAAGTAGCATTTATCCTGAAAATGCAAGAAATTTTCAAAATGAATCAATGTAATCTTTATATTAACACTGTAAAGAAGGAAAGCCACATGATCATATTAACTGGTACAGTAAAAACATTTAACAAAGCTCAACGTGCATTCATATAAAAATTATCATCATATTGGGAATTAAAAAAAGCTGTCCTTAAATTGACAAGGGAGCAGCTACAAAATATCACTGATAACATTATACTTATTAGTGAAAGACTAAATGCTTTCCAGTAGATCTGGGAACACAGTGAGAACAGCTAATCTCACCACTTTTATTCAATATTGTTTTGGAAATCACAACCAGTGCAATAATAATAATAATAATAATAATAATAATAATAGTAATGGTGATGCAAGAAAAATGCAGATTGGAAAGGGAGAGAAAATTGAAATGTCCCTAATCACAGATGAACTGGTTGTTTTCATAGATATTCCAAAGAATCTACAAATAAATCTCTAGAACTAATAAGTGAGGTTACCAAGGTCATCGGATATGAATTCAACACCAACAACCAATCACATTTTAATGTAACAATCAACAATTGGAAACTAAAATTAAAAAAAAAAAACTATTTGTAATAGCTCACTTAAATAAAATACATAGGAATAAATCCAGAAAACATATGTAGGACAAGTGTGTAAAATCAAAAATCATGGATACAAGAAATCAAAGAATACCTAAATAATTATACAGACATTCTATGCTCATGCACCAGAAAAGTTAACATAGTTAAAGTGACAACTCTAAGTTGATGTGAAATAAAGAATAATTCTAATAAAATTCAAGCAGTAATTTTGTTCAGACATAGAAAAGCTGACTCTAAAGTTTACACTTAAATGGAATGAAATAAAATGGCCAAAATAATTTTGAAAACTAAGAGCATAGTTAAAGGACTCACACTATTCAATTTTAACACTTTCCATAAAGCTACAACTATCTAAACTGTAGTATTGACAAAAGAATAGATGCATAGAACATGTACTAAATGAAACAAAAAGTATTGTCTGAGAATACGCCTATGTATAGTCATTTGATTTTTGACAAAAGTTCAAAATCAATTCAATGGAGAAGGGAGAGTCTCTTTTTTCTTTTTCTAAGCTTTTTAATCTTTTTTTATTTCAGCTGTATTGAGGTTTAATTTACATATAAAATCATAAGATATTTAAAGTGCACATCGTGGTGCTTTGATATATGTGAACATTGTGAAAACAGGCCTCCCATGTAACTAATTTACACATCCATCACCTCATGTATTTACCTCCTTTCATTCCTTCCTTGTTCCTTCCTTCCTTCCTTTCTTTCTTTCTTTCTTTCTTTCTTTCTTTTTCTTTCTTTCTTTCTTTCTTTCTTTCTTTCTTTCTTTCTTTCTTCCTTTCTTTCTTTCTGGTGAGAACATTAAAGTTCTACCCACTTAGTACATTTCAATATGGATTACAGTGTTATCAACTATACTCACCATGTTTAATTAACCGATCCTCAAACCTCACTCATCTTGTAGCTGAAAGTGTGTGCCCTTTTACCAACCTCTTTCTAATTCCCCTACACCCAGCCCCTGACAACCACATTTTACTCTGTGTTTCTTTGACTTTTTTGTTTTTTAAACCCATTTATAGGTGATACCTGGCAGTATTTTTCTTTTCCTGGCAGTCTGTCAACAAATGAAAATTTAGACTTCATACACAAGAAAAGAAACTTGTGCTTTATACCACATTTTATATAATATTAAAACAAAATGGGGGGCGCCTGGGTGGCGCAGTCGGTTAAGCGTCCGACTTCAGCCAGGTCACGATCTCACGGTCCGTGAGTTCGAGCCCCGTGTCAGGCTCTGGGCTGATGGCTCAGAGCCTGGAGCCTGTTTCCGATTCTGTGTCTCCCTCTCTCTCTGTCCCTCCCCCGTTCATGCTCTGTCTCTCTCTGTCCCCAAAAATAAAATAAACGTTGAAAAAAAAAAAATTAAAAAAAAAAAAATAAATAAAATAAAATAAAACAAAATGGATAATATATTGAATTTTTAAAAGTAAACCTATTAATTAGAAAAGATCATATTAGAAAACCTTTGTGACCTTGGGTTCGACAAAAGCTTTAGACATGGTTTAAAAAGTACAATCCGGGAAAGGAATTTATCCTTGGCATGCCAGTGCCTACTTCCTCAGGTCCTGTACTTTCTGATTTAATTTTAGGACATGAAAATCTATGTAATTGAGAAACTACAAGCTTTTTTTTTTTTAAAGCAGTTTGGGAACGCCAGGAATACTAGAAAGATGGAAAGATTTTATATAAGTGCAAGAAGGAAACGTTAAAATTGTACAGAAGAACTGTATCAGATACTTTAGGAAGAACAGAATATTTAATTATCCTGCTCTATATCTTACAACCATTGTTTTTATGACATGTATAAATGTCTCTATTTCATCTTGAGACATTCGAACTTCATAAACTTAATGTTTTCTTCTGGAAAGCAATCTTTCAAATCTGAAAACCTTATATTTTTATTATCATCTGTCCTTTTATATAAATGGTGTAATAAAGTCTGAAATACAAACCACAATGTGTCTCTGTTACAGATGAAACTAAATAACACAATGTCCTCCAATTTTTCTTCTCTTGAACAAGAGATGCATTAATATATCGATGACTCTAATAAACTTCTTATCCTCAAAAGTATATGTCTGAAGGATTGGGTTTACATCATACCTTAGAAAGTATGCTATATCAGTTCTTTTTGTTCTTTTGATTTTCTTATTTGTTGTTTGTTTGTTTGAAAATTGCAGACATACAATGTGATATATTGATGAGGGAGGCATATATTTGGGAAACAGCAGTTTGCCTGTCTTCCTTTACTGAATCTCATTTTATTGGCAGGCTGGGTAGTAGAACTGAAGGGCTTTCATGCCCTCTTAGCATTTCAAGTTTGTTTATTTTCTGTTTCCATTAGGAGAGCAGTGGTGAGTTATCATTTATTTTCATTACAGTTTTATGATGCTGATCTTTTCATGAATTTCTATTTTTTATAATATACTGGTTATTGCATACTCATAGAAATATGCATAATAGATAGTAGAAGAAATGTTTTATTAATCTGAATGCCTACCTTTAATGAAATGAAACTACAACCTCTTACATTTCATTTATATATTTGAAAACTACTTTGTCCTAAAGGGTTTGAAGCTGATAGCCACAAATCCTACTATCTTTAAAAAGAATATAATTTCATTAAAATTGAGAAGAAATTAAGCTGACATATTTTACAATATTAACCGAAATTGAATTTCCATAACCCTGAATAAGAATATATTGAAATGATCTTTTTTTTTCTAAACTGAAACTGTTTTTCTGCTAATGCTAATTGGATTATATCTTTGGCTTACTATCTTGTTATTACAATATATTTAATTATAAAATCATATGAATAACATTACAGTTGTATAAAATATAAAGAATATGCTAACTTAAATTTGCTATATTTGCTCTCAATAATGATCTAAAGAGGCATCAAATTAAAGATTCCAAAGGCATAGTGTAGTTTTTAATACATCTTATCCTTCACCATGCAGTTTTACAGATATCCTGAAATTTTAAGTATAAAGAAAGAGACTGGTATTTGTTTGGTATCTTCCTGATTGTTCCTTCTCCTCAACGCATGCGCGCACACACACACGCACACACACACACACACACACACACACACACACACACACAAATGCTATTTCATTGATACATATATTGGTAGATTATCACATATGGTGTGTTAATTAGTTAATTAATTTGGAAAACTTCCACAAATATTATGTATCCATGTTTACAAGTTTTGAAATGTAGTTTATAAATCAAATTCAAAAAATAACAATTAGAATAAGCACAGGAAATTGGAATGCTAGACTAATGTGCATGAAATAAATATAAATAAAAAACTATCTACAAGATGGCTGATAATCTTTTACCAGAAATTCTCTCATTAAAAAGTGTAAATGGTAGAATTTAGCTAAAAGAATGCAAAATCATCTAAAGTAAAATGAATGAGATGAATTTTGCCAGTGAAATTAATCTGACAACAGTTGATCTCTTCCTGATCAATTTTCTGCTTCACTTATTCAGTCCCTATTTCTAATCTGAGTGAAATAATGTGCCATTAGTGATGGTAGTTATATGAAATTACAGATAGATAAGATGTTTAGTGATTGACAAAACATAATAATTCTACTGAAATGGACCAACATATTTATCACATTTCCTTCCAAATATATAGAACTTATTTATAAATAGTGCCAATATAATTACATGTATAACAGAAATCATGTATAAAATAATCTGTTACTCTACAACTGTGCTGCTAAGCTCACTAATGCTCACCACACAAATACTATAAGTAAAGGCATCGTTTCACTCAGGACCCTTACATGCCAAAAACAAACTCCACCCTATCTGATTTAGGAAGAAAGATTTTAAGAAAATATTAGACAATTCAAAACTGTCCCTGAGGACAGAGGTCATGAGGCTTGACAGATAAGAACCTAATGACATTGCTCAACCGTGTTTTCAGGCTGCCTAAAACCCACCGACACCAGAGCTCAGTGCAAAACTTCAGCCACTATTGTCCTTGTCACCTCCAAAACATGGATTCCATGTGTCCCCTGTTTTTGTACTTTGCTCTGCTCTGAATCAAAACTTTTCTTGGGTGTATCTCAGTGCCTAAATTGTCTGCTTGTGTCCTATCTTCAGTGGATGTTGACAAAGAATAACAACACTAGTTTGTAATCAGGGTAGAGTCATCCTTCATAATGAAGAATATTCAAGAGATATGAGGGGACCCCAATCAAAACAAATGTCCACCAGAGTCCAGCATCCTTGCACACCCTTCTTCCATGTTAAATTTCTAGGGGCACCTGGGTGGTTCAGTCGGTTAAGCGTCTGACTTCGGCTCAGGTCATGATGTCACAGTTCGTTGGTTCGAGCCCCGCCTTGGGCTCTGTGCTGACAGCTTGGAGCCTGGAGCCTGCTTCGGATTCTGTGTCTCTCTATATATCTGCCTCTCCCCCACTTGCTCTGTGTGTGTGTCTCTCTCTCTAAAATAAAATAAAACATTAAAAAAATTCATAAACAGTAATAAGAACCAGATCAACAACAACAACAAAAGATGCTTCTCCCTTTCATGTTATAAAATCACTTATAAATATGAAAATAAAATATCTGGATCTTTTTCTAGACCATCACATTTAGCATGACTTAAACAGTGTGCTCTAGTCAAATTTTCTTCTGTGTGGTAAAACTTATATGTAATAAAATATGAAGTATCCCATGAAAATTTATGCAATGGAGTGGTCTTGATCACTCACTTCTCAAAAGTGGGGCAACAAAAACCCTCAGCATATTCTGATTCAAAACCAAGTTTTGCTTTTTATTTCTCTAAATTTCTGAGGTATATCCATGTTTCCTCTCCTTCCACCCTAGTTTTATCTTTACATTATTCTATATGCAAATTTTAAAATGTATGCCATTAAAGGATCTAAAACAGTTGCAGAAAGAGACTGAGGGACAGGAAAATTATTTAAGATGTATATATAAATATATGATACTGCAAGGAAAATATATGAGTAGACAATTCAGTCCTTAGCTTTAAAACTGATCACAAGAGTATAATTGATATCTATGCCTTCTTCCTCCACTGTCCTGTCCATATTCCCTCTCTTCACAGCCTGCACCTTAGCTGATTGAAGTTTGTTATTTAATAGGTCCATCCAAACCTTCATTCCTGAAGGATGTAAGTTCATGCCAGTTTTTCACATAGGGGTTTATAAACACTTTCATTATTTAGTTCCAAGCATACTCTCTCTTCCTTCATTTTGTAGCATCATATTTGACTTTACAAGAGGTATAAATACCTAATTCAACACTGGAACTGCTCATTTTACCAGTTTAAGCAGTGGTATCTGAACCCCAAAATGGAAGATATTTCAGGTTTTATTTCAATTGGGCCATTGTTGCATAACCTGGCAAGCACTTTTGATACATTCCCTTCCTGGATACTAATGAAATCTAAATGAGAGGTAGGCAAACTCTTTCTGTAAAGGAGCAGATAGTAAATATTGGTAGGCCATATGGTATTTTTTTACAACTACTCAACCCTACTGTTATTGCACAAATGCAGCCATAGACAACATATAGACAAATAGATTTGGAGATTTTCCAATAAATTTACAAAGCGGGTGGTGGACCAAGTTTGGCTCACAGGCAGTAGATCAAAGACTCCTCCTTCTCTAAGCTGTCAAAATTTAAGTCATGAAAACAAGAAACAAATAAATTTGGAAATGAAATATCAAACTTTGTAGTAAAAAATGCCACTTCATTTTCCACATTCTTAGTTCCCAAACCTGTGTGTTTGGCTCTTTGTGACACATGACAGTGCATCTGTTTCCAGTTCAAAATACAGAACACACTCAGACGAAATCCAGCTCTGCAAGCTAGCATCTGGGACTTCACCAAGTAAAGGTTTTAAAAGGTCCTATTATTCTCGTGAATGAGCTAGATAATAATACCAAAAATGCTTTTAGGTTAAGTTGCCGTAATTAATTAATAAATTAATTGCCTTAATCCCTTTGCTGTACATGCTCAGAAGCAATGTTGCATAGGAGCAATGATGATGAGGCTATTTGGAACCTCACAAATAGTTTTAGTGACAGAGACATCTACTCAAGAAAGTCAAATAAAACCCAGAATACAATTTATTTTTTTATGTTTATTTATTTTGAGAGAGACATACACAGTGTGTGAGCAGGGTAGGGGTGACAAAAAAGAGGGAGAGAGGGAATCCCAAGCAGGCTCAACGCTGTCAGCATGGAGCCTGACGTGGGGCTTGAACCCATGAGCCTTGAGATCATGTTCTGAGCTGAAATCAGACGCTTAACTGACTAAGCCACCCAGGAACTCCAAGAATATAATTTAAAAGACATAAAATTTCTGCCCCTCAGTGATTTAAGGATATTACAATATTCTCAACCTGCTACCCAATGTTTGGCTGGTCCCCCATGAATATGGTAACCTATAAGGACTGAGTGTTGAACTCCTGGCAGATTGGGACTTTAGCATTGGCAGAAGCAAGATCAATCTCAGTGGACGGAAGTCTCTATTATTGATATTAGGTATAATCCTAAAATCTGATACCATGGCACATGGTCACACTTTATTTTTGCACACTTTTGAGCATGCATTGGGATCACTGAGGGTTAGAGGCTAAACTGATCAATATGATTATTATAAGGTATGGTTACTACCATTTCCCCAATATAGTCACTATGGTAATAAGTACATGTCCCTTGGGGAAAAAAAAATGTAAGAAAACATTTATGACACAATCTTAGGTTTTATCAGAGAGTCTTTTCTCAAAGTTTTCCTTTAATCAAAGGGTTGATAAATATAAATCATTTTGATTTATATATAAATATATATATAAATATATAAATATAAATCAATTCATAGACAATTGATAAATATAAATCATGTATAAATATAAAATCATTTTGAACACCCAAGAAATCTATCTGAAGACTGACAGAACAAACTGCACAATTAGAGGGAGAGAAGAGGCCACATCATGGAAGGTAGGAGGTGCAGAGATGTGATTTGGGGGAGAAACAGATTGTGAGTGCTGCAAAGTGGAGGGAGCCCTGGTCACAGAGAGAGGTGAGGGACAGAGGAGTGAGGATGGGGGAGGCATACAGGGAATCACACAAGGAAAACACTTCCCAAAGATATTGACAGAAAATTAGAGAGGCTGCTTTTGTGAGTTTTCACAACCAGTGGAGCTCAAAGACTATAGTTTTAGAGGGCTGTGACATGGCTGGTGTGGAACCCTGAGGTGCTGAAGTGCTCCTGTGGAGAAAAGAGATCAGAAGTCCAGGAGCAGATGGAGTGATCTGAGGATCTCCTATAAGGAGAGACAGTTCCCCCTTCTTGAACCACATCTGGAAGAGGTGGCATTGCTTCCATGGAGACAAAAGACCCAGCTGGTGACATTTTCCTCCCCCACACCTCAGTTCAAAACAACTCAGCAGCCTAGAAGGGAGTGGCATGATATATTCAATGTGCTGAATGGGAAAAATATGCAGCCAAGAATACTTGAGATTCAGCAAAGCTATCAGTCAGAACAGGAGAAACAAAGAGTTTCCCAGACAAAGAAAAACTAAAGGAGTTTATGACCACTAAAGCAGCCTTTCAAAAAATATTAAAGGGAACTCTTTGAGTGGGAAAGAAAGACCAAATTGACAAAGACTAGAAAGGATCAGAGAAAATCTCCAGAAAAAATGACAAAACAAGTAATAAAATGGCACTGAATTCATATCTATCAATAATTACTCTGAATGTAACTGAACTAAATTATCCAATCAAAAGACATAAGGTGTTAAGTCGGATATAAACAAAACAAAATGAAACAAAACAAAACACAAACACCCATCTACATGCTGCCTACAAGAGACTAATTTTAAACCTAAACACACCTAGGGGACCCTGGGTGACTCAGTTGGTTAAGCATCCAAGCTCAGCTCAAGTCATGATCTCATGGATCATGAGTTTGAGCCCCTTGTCATGCTCTGTGTTGACAGCTTGGAGCCTGAAGCCTGCTTCACATTCTGTGTCTCCCTCTCTCTCTACCCCTTCCCTGCTCGCTCTCACACACTCTCTCTCTCTCAACAATAAATAAGCATTAAAAAAAAACCAAAAAATCAAAGACACCTATAGATTGAAAATGAGGGGATGGAGGGGCGCCTGGGTGGCGCAGTCGGTTAAGCGTCCGACTTCAGCCAGGTCACGATCTCGCGGTCCGTGAGTTCGAGCCCCGCGTCAGGCTCTGGGCTGATGGCCCGGAGCCTGGAGCCTGTTTCCGATTCTGTGTCTCCCTCTCTCTCTGCCCCTCCCCCGTTCATGCTGTGTCTCTCTCTGTCCCAAAAATAAATAAAAAACGTTGAAAAAAAAAAAAAAAAAAAAAAAGAAAATGAGGGGATGGAGAAATATTTACCATGCACAGGGATGTCAAAAGAAGCCACAATAGCAATACTTACATCAGAAAAAAAAATACTAGATTTTAAGCCAAAGGCTGTACAAGAGATGAAGAGGGGCATTACATCTTAATAAAGGGGTCTATCCAACAAGATAGAACAATTATAAATATTTATTCCCCCAACTTGAGAGCACCCGGAATTTAAAACAATTAATAAAAAAAAAATAAAGAAACTAATTGATAATAATACAATAATGGTAGGGGATTTTAACACCCCACTTACAGCAATGGACAGATCATCTAAGCAGAAAATCAACAAGCAATCAATGGCTTTGAATGACACACTGGACCTGATGGACTTAATAGATATATTTAGAGCATTTCATCCAAAGCAGCAGAATACATACTCTTCCAGATTGCACACGGAATATTCTCCAGAATAGATCACATACCTGGTCACAAATCAGTCTTCAACAACTACAAAAAGATCAAGATGATACCATGCGTATTTTTGGATCAAAAAGCTATGAAACTTGAAGTCAATTACAAGAAAAAAAATGTGGAAAGATCACAAATACATGGAGGTTGAAGAACATCTTACTAAAGGATGAATAGATCAACCAGGAAATTAAAGAGGAAGTTTAAAAATACATGAAAATGAAAACACGATGGTTCAAAATCTTTGGGATGTAGCAAAAGCATTCAAAAGAGGGAAACATATAGCAATACAAGTCTGCTTCAAGAAGCAAGAAAAATCTCAAATATACAATCTAAAGTTATACCTAAAGGAGCTATAAAAAGAACAGTAAATTAAGCCTAAAACAAGCAGAAGCAGCAAAATAATAAAGATTAGAGCAGAAATAAATGACATAGAAACAAACAAACCATAGAACAGATCAATGAAACCAGGAGCTGGTTCTTTGAAATAATTTTAAAAATGTATAAATCCCTATCGAAAAGAATAGAGAAAGGACCAAATAAATGAAATCATGAATGAGAGAGGATAGAACATATTCAATGCCACAGAAATATAAACAGTTGTAGGAAAATATTATGAAAAATTATATGCCAACAAATTGGGCAATCTAGAAGAAATGGATAAATTCTGAGAAACATATAAACTACAAAAACTGAAACAGGAAGAAATAGAAATATGAACAGACCAATAACCTGTAAATATATTAAATAATTAATCAAAAATCTCTCAACAAAGAAAAGTCCAGGGCTAGATGGCTTCCCAGGGGTTTTCTACCAAACATTTAAAAAACAGTTAATACCTATTCTTTTGGAACTGTTCCAAAATATAGAAATGGAAGGAAAACTTCCAAACTCATCCTAAAAGGCTGTCAAAGATCCTGTACAGCAAAACAATCTTGAAAGCAAAACAGGAGGCATCGCAATTCCAGAGTTCAAGTTATATTGTAAAGCTATAGTGATTAAGACAGTATGATACTGGCAAAAAACAGACACATAGATCAAATGGAACATAATAGAAAATCCAGAAATGAACCACTACTATATGGTTAACTAATCTTTGCCAAGGCAGGAAAGAGTATGCAATGGAAAAAAGACAAATGATGTTGGGAAAACTAGACAGCAACATGCAAAAAAAATGAAACTGGACCATTTTCTTATACCAAATACAAAAATAAATTCGAATGGATGAAAGACCTAAATGTGAGACAGGAAACTATCAAAATCCTAGAGCAGAACACAGGCAGTAACGTCTTGAAATCAATCATACTAGCTTCTTACTAGATATGTCTCCTGAGGCAAGGGAAACAAAAGCAAAAAAAAAAAAAGTATCATAACTTCATGGAGATAAAAACCTTCTGCACAGCAACAGAAACAATCCACAAAACTAAAAGACAGCTTACAGAATGGGAGAAGATATTTGCAAATGACATATCTGATAAAGGTTAGTATCCAAAATCTATGCAAAACTTATCAAACTCAATGCCCTAAAGAGACATACTCCAGTTAAAAAATGGGCACGTAACAAGAATAGACAATTTTTCCAAAGAAGATACATACAGATGGCTAACAGGCACATGAAAAAACTGGTCAACATCCCTCATCATTATGGAAATATAAATTAAAAACATGATGAGACACCACCTCACACCTGTCAGAATGAACTACAATTAACAATAGAAACCAACAGTTGTTGGTGAGGATGTGGAGAAAGGGGAACCATCTTACGCTTTGGGAGGGAATGCAAATGGATACAGCCAGTTTGGAAAACAGTATGGAGTTTTGCCAAAAAGTTAAAAATAGAACTACCCTATGATCCAACAATTGCACTACTAGGTATTTACCCAAATGTTAAAAAATACTGATTTGAAGGGATACATGCACCCTGATTTTTGTAGCAGCATTATCAACAATAGCCAGATTATCGATAGAGCATAAATTTCCATTGACTGGTGAATGGATAATGAAGAGGTGGTAAATATATATACACGTATATATATTTACCACCTCTCATATATATATATATATATATATATATATATATATATACACACACACACACAAACACACACACACACACACACACACACACACACACACACACACACACACAATGGAATATTATTCGGCCATAAATAAGAACGAAATCTTGCCATTTGCAATGATGAGGATGGAGCTAGAGACTGTTACGGTAATCAAAATAAGTCAGAGAAAGAAAAATACCATATGATTTCACTCATATGTGGAATTTAAGAACAAAGTAAATGATCAGGGAAAAAAAGAAAGGCAAACCATAAAACACAGCCTTAACTCAGATTTTTTTTAATGCAGATATTGCATACAGAATTTCTCATAATTTCATCTGGCATCATTCTATCTCATCTCAAATATATTCCTTTCTTTTTGCTCTAATATCATCAGTATCCATACATATTTCAGAAATTTAATTTACTTTAAAAAAGCACTTCTTTGACATGTAGAGTCTCTCCTCTGAGACACTGAATACAATACTGAAACTTTGTATTTCACATAGTGAAAATGCTGGAATATAACTCTTGTTATAGTTAGGAACAGTGACTGGCTTCAGGTGAGGAACATGAGGAGAAATTATTATTCCTTGGCAAAATGGTCTCAAGGGTTTCTAGTATAGCAGGAAAAAAGCCTGGGAAAGGAAGGAAGGCTGCTTGTGATGAAAATGAAGCTCAGTGAGACTTAGAGGTCAAAATGGGTATCAGTTCAATCTTTAAATTCTGATAAGTGTTCCTTTTCCAATTCTCAGGGTCCTACTCTTTCCATAACAATGCCCTATTACATCAGAGATACAGTGTCTAAGGAATAAACTTCTTTTTAGTTTGCTATTTACTTGTGGTTTGCAGATATACTAGCCCTATGACTGGAAGAAATGGTAGTTTCCCCATAGTACAATCATAGAAAATAGCTATGTCTCATCACATTTTCTTTTGTGAAATTAGGACTGACAAAAGGCTCATTCTGTAGGTTTTTCAATATATTTACAAGAGCCAATTAGCCAGTTCTTGTATTCATCTTGAACTTTACAATATTTTTTGGCAAGAGACAAGTACATCTCCCAAGAACTTACTCTCAATTTGTAATTCATTATAGATGATTAAAGACAATGATCTATTAAGCATTTCTGCATTGTGTACCATGGTTCCTAGTGTCTCATACTCAAATACTAGAGGGTTACTTGATGCTTTTTAAATTCACTAAAGCCAGTTAACCTATTCTCAGGTCTCATTCTCTTGAGTGTCAAAGCTGACATCATGGTAAATGTCAGTTTCTATAATACGTTAATACACAGGGCTCTTAGAAGCAAACATCAAAAACTACTCTTGTAAGTTTCTTTATAAAGTTTATTTATTAAATGATATTTGCTGTTTCACAGACTCTCTGGTGGACTAGAATCTGGCTTAGAGGACTAGATTCTGAGAACAAAGGCCAATGTCCCTACAGTCATAGGGACATCAGTCATAGCTACATCAGCTGTGGATTCTGGGCACCAGGTACCAGAATCAATTGCTACTTCCCAGAGTCAGATGAAGCTGCCACTGTCCCCTCAGCAAAAAATAAAATCCACACAAATATTTCTTTCACATATTTTTTTTCTTTAAGTTTAAGTTCTGCATGAGTACATCTGACTACCAGCACCTGTGTTATATTTGTTTATTTGTAGTTAATGGCAATGCATTTTCTGATTTCTACACCGAGGAATTATTTACAAAATGTGGGAGATTCCCCACATGTGAGAATGGTATGCAAGATATGCTGAGCTGATTCAGTCAAGTACAACGGCCCATCCAATGACACATTTTGTTCAACTCACTGTAGGGGTTGGTCTCACAGTGTTCAACCTCCCCTCACCCATGCTTATCCTAGCTTTTGTTAATGATTTTTTTTTCCTTTTGAGTTTATTTAATGTTTTGAGATTTATTAAGGTGTCAGTTCATTTATTATGATCTTGAGGTTCATTGGATTTTCTGAAGGTGAAATTTGTGGGTTTTTTTCTTAACAAGTCTGAAAGGTTTTTAGCATATTTTCTGTAAATGTTTTTAAAAACTTCTCATTTTTTAAGTCCTTCGGTAACTCTGATTAGATATATGTTAAATCAACTTGCTTTATCCTACAGGTTGCCTTACCTCTCTTTCATATATATTTTTTTAATTTATTTTACTTTGATTACACTTTGAACAGTTCACTTTAATTTAAATTCCAGTTAATTGATCTTTCTATTCAAATGAATCTAATAAGTTGTTTACTCAAGCCACTAAATCTTTAATTTGGTTTATGTATTTTTTCATATCTGTATAAAATCTCTCTGACTCTTTTTCAAAGTTACAAATTCTTAAAATCACTTTACATATTTCCTGATGATTCATGATATTTTCAATATTCTCTTGTACTTCTTAAAATCATTTAAATATATCCAACTAATTTATGTCTCCGGTATTAACAATACCTGAAGTCTTCATATGTTTGTTTCTAATGTCTGTTGTTTCTGCAAACTCACTTTTCTTATTGCCTGTTTGAGTGCTGTATGAATTTGGCTATGAAGTCTCTTGGAAATTTAGCCAGAAAAACTATTCAAGTTCAATATGAAGTTATTTTCCTCCTGAAATGGATCCCATAGTCTTCTACTGGTTGCATGAAATCAACCATTAAATAAAATTATCCACATGTTTTGGAATTATATAAATATTGTAAATTTATGCCATGAATCCACATAATAGCTGACCCGCTGCTCTTTATTTTCAATTAATATTCTTTAGTTTTTCTTTTCTTCATTTACCCAAGGTCTAGGTCAAAACAGGAGACTTTATTTACTATTTATTTCTGCTTTTCAGGCTTATTTATTCAGCCTTGCATTAAGTTACATTATTTGAGGATCTTAGCTTATGTAGATTATGATATTATACTTTCTATATGGTGTGGGCTCTAGGCTTTAGTTCTTTAATCTCTGTTCTCATGCAAACATTAAAATTAAGGTGAAATTCATTAAGTTTTGAAATACTCTTTAAAGTGAAAGCTGACTTTATATTACCTTATCATACAAGGCTTTTTCATTTCTGTTTTGTTACTGTCCTCTAGATTCTTTGATTTGTTCCAACTCAAGGATACATTTTTAAGCAAAAATAATTACCCAGTGTTTAAGGATACATTAACCAGAAGGATCATTCATGGAATCTAGTCCATCATACTATATTACTCTATTGTTTTATATTTTATAGGAGGAAAATATCTAGCAAAGGTGTTTTTGGCTATCCTTGTGGGTCTCCCCCTGTAAGTCAGGGACTTCTTTTCACTTGCTGCTTTTACAAATTTTTTCTTTATCACCATATTTTGCAAATTTAACTACAATATGTCTTGATGTTGACCTGCTTTTGTTGATTTTGATGGGAGTTCTCTGTACCTCCTGGATTTGTATGTCTGTTTCCTTCCCCAGATTAGGTAAATTTTTAGCTATTATTTATTCAAATAAACTTTTTGCCCTCTTTTCTCTATCTTCTTCTTCTGGGACTCCTATGATATGAATGTTATTACATTTAATTGAGTCGCTGAGTTCCCTGAGTCTATTTTCATAATCCATAATTCTTTCTCTCTTTGTTTAGCTTCATCATTTTCTATTATTCTATCTTCTATATTACTTATTTGTTCCTCTGCCTCACCCATCCTTGCGGTCGTTACATCCAATCTGTTTCAAATTTCACTTCTTGTATTTTTCATTTATGTTTTTTTAACTCTTTTATCTCTGTGGTAAGGGACTCCTTGGTGTCTTCTAGCCTTTCTCAAGCCCACCTAGTATCCTTATGATTGTTGCTTTAAATTCGGGATCAGGCATATTATTTATATCTGTCTCGATTGGATCTCTGGCTGTGACCTTTTCTTGTTCACTCATTTGGGATATATTCCTCTGTCTTGGCATTTTGTCTAAGTTTCTGTCTTCTTCTGTGTGTTAGAAAAGCCTCTTATGTTTCCTGTTCCTGAAAGTAACGGCTTTATGAAGAAGAGGTCATATAGTACCCAGAGCCTGGCATAGGAAAAGAATTTGCCCACTAGTAAAAGGTAATGAGAAGTATGCTTGTATCTAATTAATGGATTTTTCACTGAAGGTTTTGTAACAAGTTTTTATTTTGAAGCTGACACATTACACTTTACCTATTAAAGAGTTAATGCTATTTGCAAGTGTCATGAACCTCAGGCCTTAGGGAATATGAACCAAGATGACTTAGCCCTTACAAGACTTGAGAGGTGTATAAACTTCCCATTTCCCATTAATTAATTACAGGTAATAGGCCAATATAAATTATTAATTATGTCTCCATTCTTTCAAATTCCCTTCTAATAGTAATAGCATGCATTCTATTACTGCTGCACATCAGGATACTGGATATCCAGTGACACACTATTCTTTATAGACTTATGGGTTTGTTGTTGTTGGGTTTTTTTTTGGTTGAAAAGCGCTGCTTTTAAGCAAAGAAAGCATTGACAGTGATAGTATACTCACCAAATATATTACTACAAAGTATAAGCAATATTAGTCATGATCTTTAAAATATTAAGTTAAATAGTGCTGTCTGAGTAGAGAATTTATTTGGAAGGATTAAAATAACAAACCTTAAGTTTCATTACATCCAGTTCATTGACTAACTTCTCACTTACCAAAACAAGAAAAAACAATGATAATTAAATTAAAATGACAAAAACCTGTTTCTTACAATATTAGATATTGTTAGAATTTATTTTCAGTAGTCATCAGAGTGTAGAAGCATGTTACATTAAAGAGAAGCAAAGAGAATAATTTTTATTTGTCCAGTAATTTAGGGGTGAGGTTTTATGTAAGGGATTTTATGTGTGAAAAATGACTCAATAAACTGATCTGAACTATAAATCATCAGCTGTAAGAGAAAAAGCAAATTTACCTTTACTTAAATTAGTAATAAATATGTATGTTGAAATGGTTCAGTGTATTTTAGAAGTATATTAACCAGGGGAAATATTAATATCCATTTCAGTAGTTTTTAAAGGTTAGAATTCCCAATTCTATAACACAGCAAAAAATTCTTATTAATTGAGATATGAAGTATTCTAAATTTTCAAACATTTCCATTCTGGTAATTATTTAAGTTTGCTAAGCAGCACATTTTTAATATATAAAGCTTTATTAGGGAATCTGTATGAACATTCAGGTAAAGTAACACAATTTTTATATAGGCATTTATAAATTTATCATGTTATCAGTTATGCATTGATTAGGATTATTAATAACAGAGATTATAATGATTAAACACTCAGCAGGTTTTGTTTTGTTTTTTTTCACATATGACGTCTTTCTTCAGTGAGCAGCCCAGGGCTTATTTGATGGTTTACAGAATTTTAAGGACACAGACTGACTCTACTTTTCTGCTCTGCTGTACATAAATTCCATTTTTTAGAAGACTCCATTCTTAAGAAATCATCTGCACTCTTGTTCATGGCGATGACTTGGAAAGACAATCCCAACCCCAAGTACCAGAAAGTGTATTAGTGTCTTACTTGGTTCAAATTGTTATAATAAAAATATTATAGACTGAGTGGCTTAAACAACAAACACTTATTTCTTACTGCTGTTGAGTCCAGAAAGTCAATGATCAAGCTGCTGGCAGATCAGGTGTCTGGTGAGAGCTCTCTTCCTAGCTTGTAGATAGCTACTTTCTTCCTGTTTCTTCACATGGCAGAGATTAGAGAGAAAATAAAGTTCTCCTGTCTCTTCCTATAAGGGCACTAATTCCATCATGAGAGCTACTCTTTATGACCTCCCAAAGGCCCCATCTTCACATATCATCACATTGAGGACTAGGGTTTTAATATATGAATTTGGTAAGGATACAAAGAAACAATAATAACAACCAGGATGTGCTATCAATTGCTAATTTCCCTCTCTGGTTATTGGCTTAGGCATGAGCATGTGAGGCAGTTCTGGCCAATAGGAAGCAGAAATGGATTCTGCAACTTTAGGTGGGGGGGAGTAGAAAAGTTTCATTCTTTCTCTAAATCTTCTTAAGTGTATTTGCACCCGGGGGGGCTGCTATAGTTATCTTGCAACTGTAAAAGAAGCTAGTCTGAGGGGAAAAAAATCATATGCTGAAGATGGCAGAAGAGAGTGATAGAAAAAAATACCAATCTTGGGACGCTGGTGGCTCAGTCAGTTAAGTATCCAGCTCTTGAATTTCTGCTCAGGTCATGATCTCACAGTTTGTGAGGTTGAGCCTCGCCTCACATTGGTCTTCTCACTGACAGCACAAAGCCTGCCTGGAATTCTCTCCCCATCTCTCTCTCTGCCCCTCCCCTGCTCATTGTGCTCTCTAAATAAATAAATAAATAAATAAATAAACTTTAAAGAAAAAGAAAAAAAATATCAATCTTGATAAAATCTTGGGCCACAAATAAAAACCTAAAGTCTCCTCTAAATTTCTGTTCCATGTAACAGAAATATTCTTATTGTTACAATGAGCCTGTAAATTCAGAGTAGTTTTCTTTGTATTTGTAACAAAGTAGCACGATCTTATAAGAGCAACAGTAGACAGTACTACACCATGATATTTTTTTTCTTGCCTGATATATGATTGATCTTCAGGTTTTCATTTTGCTCTAAGTCAAGTTTTAAATATTTATAAGACAATATTAAAGGAAAAGAAATAATAAAATTATCCCAAACAAAAGTGATAGGAATGATATGTCTGATAGTATCATTAGAGATTAAAATAAATACTATACTATCTTTTAATTTATTTCAAAAATAACATACAAAATTCTTTACAATATGCTAAAAGGTACTTCTGTATACACTGTCTTTAGTTTTGCACATTGAAATACTGAACACAGGTATGTCCTGCTGTCATGATTATATCGTAACTTCAGAGGGATCTGATAAAGACATGATGAATTTAGGGAAACGGAGATTTATAAGGACAACAGAAACCCATCATTTCTTTTAAACCATGAGAGAAGGTTCACTGGACAAATGTCATATCCTAATTGCCTAACATATCCTACTTATCCTAACAACCTAATTATAAATGTCATAAAAACTCTGTAAAAGTTTTGGGGGAAATATCCCAGTGTAAGAGTGGCAATTTTTATTTTTTCACAAACATGAGAAATGTTTTGTGCAATTTGTGTTCTCAATCACTTGTGGTACAAGGAACCCATTTTTGATCTTCTATTGATGATTATTCTATGCTTTGGTAATTTTTGTATACTTTTTCATTTTCTATAATGATGTGTTTTTTACATTAATTCACACCTCTCATCATGACACTTAAAGAAAAGTTAATGAGAACTAAAAAACGAATGTAAATATCAAAAGGGGTAAGAGTCTCTTGCCTGTATTTAAGATTTTCTTATATTTGAGAATGTATATATTTTGAATGACAAGAATGTCTTCTAATAAGCAGAATTTGTTCCATGATAAAATTCTATATAAACTTGCTTTCTAAGGAAAGATTTTTAAACCATCATTAAAGAATAAAGGTAGAAACATTTACCAAAAGACTATTGAAAAATCAGCAATGAACACTTATTACTAAGTAACATAATTTATTTTCTGTACAAAACTGAAATTTGGCCTCTTGAGAAGGAATGAATGGCAGGAGCTATCTTCTGAAGATATATGCAAAATTACCATGATTTCAATGAGTCATTATCACAAATGCCTGGACAATTATGAATTATGAGTTAAAGATAAACTAGTTGATAGAGGACATTGAATATATGTGTTTATGCCTATTAGATGATTCATTACAAAAAGGCAAAAATTTAGTTCTTATGCCCAGAAAAAAAGTCACAGTGCCTCTGCGAGTGGGCTTAAATTAAAATATGTAAAATAGAAATCGGTTCAATCATAAAATAAAGGGAAAGGGTTTCCCTTACTTAAATACTTACATGTACTAAGTAAACTTCTAGTAGTAGGGTCAAATGCCCAAGCGGTGTGTTGGTTAAACACAGGCACATTAGATTCAAATGGTCTAGGCTTCATACCTCAGTACCAGGTTATAATTGTACCACTTCAGCTTACTAATGTGTGTCTTTGAATAAATTACTTAACCTCCTTTTTTCCCAGTTTCTTCATCTGTAAAATGCACATGATGAGGATAGAATCTATGGTGTCATTATCATTTTCATATAAGTTAATATGCAAGGTTCTTAGTAATGCCTGGATTATGTTAAGTATACACTATTTGTTGATTTTTTTAATATGGGAAATTCGTTATTTCTGTAAAACATGATAATTAATTTTGCGTGAAATAAAGCCAAGATTTTTTAATGAGAAAAAGCAGATTCATTAGTAGTATTCACTGCTCTAAGATCATTATATTTCATTGTATTGGTTAATGCCTGGAGATGAAATAAATGATAGAAAAAATTGATACAATATAAATGAATTAGACTAGTTGGATATCTGGTCTTGTTTTAAAAGCTACAAAATTAGCAAAAGAACTTTTCACGATTATAAATTCTAGCATGATTACTATTGATCACTATTTGCACAAACTGCACAGATTATGAACAACTTTGGGGGAACCAAACAGAACTCATGAACTAACAATATGTCAGAACACTGATAATATAAACTTCACAAATTTGAGAAATCCTAACAAGATAGGCTGCTTTTGCACATTTGAAGGCTCTTTCTAAATCCTACAAGCTGTGCACCATATTTTGTTTGACAAGGACATGGCTAACAATATTTCAAGAGTGTGACCTCCAATTCGAAATATTAAAGGCAAAAAAAAAGCAAACTATTTCAAATTCCAGTGCACATTGAATATTTTTTAAGTTTATTTATTTATTTTTTATTTAATCTCTACACCCAACAAGGGACTCGAATTCACAACCCCGAAATCAGGAGATGCACGCTCTTCCTACTGAGCCAGCCTGGTGCCCTTTGAATATATTTTTAAATAAGCGTAACTTTCTATTTGTATATAAGACTGAATTGGTTTTTTTTATTTTTTTTTAACGTTTATTTATGTTTGAGATAGAGAGACAGAGCATGAACGGGGGAGGGTCAGAGAGAGGGAGACACAGAATCTGAAACAGGCTCCTGGCTCTTAGCTGTCAGCACAGAGTCCAATGCGGGGCTGGAACTCACGGACCGTGAGATCATGACCTGAGCTGAAGTTGGCCGCTTAACCGACTGAGCCACCCAGGCGCCCCAAGACTGAATTGTTTTTAAAAAAAAATTTTTTTTTACATTTATTTATTTTTGAGAGATAGAGACAGCGTGAGCAGGGAAGGGGCAGAGAGAGAGAGAGGGAGACACAGAATCTGAAGCAGGCTCCAGGCTCCGAGCTGTCAGCACGGAGCCTGATGTGGGGCTCAAACCCACAAACTGTGAGATCATGACCTGAGCCGAAGTCAGACACAACCGACTGAGCCACCCAGGCGCCCCAAGAATGAGTTGTTAATTGATACTATACTCATATTCTTGGCAGCCTTCTGTGATTCACTGATGAATCTCTGTTACAAATAAATAAAAACCCCATCAAAATGAGAAGCAGCAAGCAACACAGGAGCAATTCAGTATGATATTGTGCTTAACATGTAAAAACAATACCCACATTCCTAAAGAAACCTGCTAACTACGAAAAAAAAAAAAAAACAGTAGAAAAATTGAAGTCCCTGTCATTAAAATGGATTGATATATCATCTATATGTATTTAATATGTGTTGTGTCCCCTTGCTTATAATACAAGTTCTTATTAAGCAACGATCCCATTTTGTTTATATTTGCATTCTACTCAGACCCTTCTGTAATGTTCAGAAGACTTTATATTCACAACGAGCTTTTGCCAAACCTAGAAAATACTTTTACATCAACACCTGTTGCTTCCATTTTGTTCAGGTCACTGAACCCAATACACCCCTAGAACTGTTTGTGCATTGACAGTCTGCAAGCTGACATAAGAAACTTTTCCTGTGGATATTTCTCTGGCATTTCCAGGTTGAGACTTTATAATCTCAAAGTGAAGGTCAATGTAGTAGACATAAAACAAGAGTACAGTTCAATGCAGGCATTCAATGACAAGTTAACTTGATATGGTTTAAATATGCTGCTCTCAGGATTTGATTAAATGTGGGCTACCAGCAGAAAAAAATGGACTGTATCTCCTTTGGGCCATTCTCAATAAATATTCAGAGAGTCTCAGAGCAATTTATCAAAAGGTTATACTTTTCTGACAGGCACTTGGTATATCAACATTCTATGTTGTCAATTAAGGACGGACTCATATTGTACAACTTTCAGGAGCTGGGGTTGATACCTTCCTAAAAACATTGATAGGTCATCCAGGATTGCTTAATATTAGGGCATCTTACTTCAGCCTATACTTTTTCCTTGAGAAATAATTCTAAGTCTTCTCTAACGCAGGAATGAACACATAAATATGGCCAAGGGTCATTTCTATAGAGTCCCATTTATTTATTAGCCAATTAATTAAATTTTTCAATTATGCAATGTATATTTATATAAATATATATTTATATTAACTGGTTATTATTATGTGATTGACAGTATGTATAATATCCCTCATAATTTTACATTAATGAAAATTATTTTTTTTAATGTTCATTTTTTTTGAGAGAGACAGACAGACAGAACATGGGCAGGGGAGAGGAAGAGAGTAAGGGAAACACAGAATCTGAAGCAGGCTCCAGGCTTTGAGCTGTCGGCACACAGCCTGATGTGGGACTCAAACTTACTAACCATGAGATTGTGACTTGAGCTGAAGTCAGATGTTTAACTGACTGAGCCACCCAGGCGCCCCTAGAGATAATTGTTTTAATTTTGCAATGTTTCATCTAAGTTTTATTAATTCAATTACATCACAATTCTTAGTAGGCTGTTGACATTGGGAAATTTCTTATCTTTCTACTAGAGAACAAATTATTCTAGGTGATTCAGATAATTACTTAAATGCTAAATTACTTAATCCAGTATTTTTTTTTACTTTATTTTCTTCTTTCTTTCATTTGTAACTCTTAAGAACAACAGTAAGAATTAACTTAGTTATCCTAAATAAACAACTGCTAATTAATAGTAAAAAAATTACATAGCACACTGTGAGAGTCATGGATAGTTCTCTAAATTTGATTCACTTTGCTATTTAATTCTCCTTTTTCATCTTAAATAATAATGTAAGATTTTTTATTATCACATGGATGTTTCATGTAACTACATAATTATATGCACTTATAATAATTATGGATCATAATTAGAACAGGTAATTACTATGTGAGCATATTTAATTACATAGTTGAACACTTAATGCATGCAAATGTACTTTGCACTTGAGAGTAATATATGCTGCACAATAAATAATGTTTTTGGAGCTCTTATCAAGTAAAACTCTCGAAATCAATAAAAAAAAGTAAAAATAAATTCAGAATTCGATAAACTTGGCTTGGAACCAAATTTAGGAAGGACTAGGGTGTCTTAAAAGAGCTAAAATATATTCATTCAAGTTAAACTAAGAATTCCCAGTCTATAAAGATATATTTAATACGCAGATTGTAAAACTTATCAGTTTTAAGTTATCTCTTAGTAGTTCTGGTATTTTAAATTCTTGATATTGAAATAAAAGCTTTTATATACTGCTTTCTAAGCCAATATAGAACATAGCCAAATATTTATATCCAAACTTAATATTTTTGTATGAAAATAATTTGAATGAATAAAGAATGATTGGAAAACTTTATGAATCCAAGATTCAATATCATATATTTTTCCACATATATATACATATATACATGTGTATATACATATTTACATGTATATATCATATATATATACATGTGTATATACATATTTACATGTATATATCATATATATATATATATATATATACCATATATATACATATATATATGCCACAAACCTATTAACTCCAGATATAGCCTAATTATTCCTCATTGTGTTTTTTTTAGACTTCTAAAACTTGTTCTGAATCCAGAATAAGTGCTCTGTAAAAATTTGAACTAGTCAAATGTATTGCATACCCATTATTTTCCCCACATATAATTTTTTTTTGATGTTCCTAAAGTCTGGCCTCTGTCTAACTATTCTACTAAAAATTTACCTTGATTATTACAAATTGCTTGTTATTTGACAAAAGCAGTGAATTTTTTTCAATCCTTATATTAAGTAACCTTTCTAATATTTTCTGTTTTTACAGTCTTTTTTTTTTTTAACTTTCTGAGTTTTCCTTCTATAGGATGCTTCCACTTGGATCAGAAAATTTTAGGAAGATGGTGGCATAGGAGGATGCTGGGCTCACCTCATCCTGCTGATTGCTTAGATTCCACCCACATCTGCCCAAATAACCCAGAAAACCGCCAGAAGACTAGCAGAATGGACTCTCTGGAGCCAAGCATAGACAAGAAGCCCATGGGAGAGGGTAGGAAGGGCAGAGAGGCAGTGCGCTCTACATGGACTGGCGGGAGGGAGCCGGGGCAGTGGAGGGGCAGCCCACCGGGCAAGGCAGAGCCCCCGAAGTCTGGCTTGCAAAAGCAGAGGGGCCGGACTGTGTGAGTTCTGACAGCCAGCGGGACTTAACATCTGGAATGTTAAAAGTATACAGTTCTGCTCTCAAAGAGCATGGAGGGTGAGATGGCACTGGGAGGGAGTGTTGTTAAGCCCTGGAAGACAGAGCTCAGCTCGGCAGCAGAACAAAGGCACTGGCAAACACCATTTCTCTCTCCCATCCCCCAGCTGAAATTCCAAAGGGAACCAGTTCCTGTCACAGAAATTGCTTGAACTGCTCAAATGCCCAATGCTGTGCTTCTATGGATCCATCCCTCCCACAGGTTTGCCTCACTACCGGTGTTGCAGGGGACCAACCACAACAAAGCAAGCTGAGCCTGCCCCTCCCACCCTTGTGCACCTTGGGGATCCACCCCGGCTAATACAACCTTGACTAGATCCCATTGAAGCAGCACCACAAGCCTGGCAGTGTGCAAGTAGCCCAGACAGGGGCCACACCACTCCGCAGTGAGTCCTGACTCTGGGAGAGGGGAAGATAAGATACTCACCAGTCTGACTGTGGTCCCAGTGGTGGGCTGGGGGCAGACATGGGGTCTGACTGCAGCCCCACCCACCAACACAGGTTACTCCAGACAGCACATGGGAAGTGCCCTTCAGTTTGGAACCACCGCAGGGACTACCCAAAATGATGAAACAGAAGAATTCTCCTCAAAAGAAACTCTGGGAAGTAGCGACAGCTAACGAATTGATCAAAAATGATTTAAGCAATATAAAAGAACAAGAACTTAGAATAATAGTCATAAAATTAATCACTGGGCTTGAAAAAAGCATAGAGGACAGCAGAGAATCTATTGCTACAGAAATCAAGGGACTAAGAAATAGTCATGAGGAGCTAAAAAATGCTATAAATGAGGTGCAAATAAAATGCAGCTGACCACAGCTCGGGTTGAAGAAGCAGAGAGGAGAATATGTGAATTAGAAGATCAAATTATGGAAAAAGAGGAATCTGAGAAAAAGAGAGATAAAAATATTCCAGGAGTATGAGGGGAGAATTAGAGAACAAAGTGATGCAATCAAATGGAACAATATCCGTATTATAGGAATTCCAGAAGAAGAGATAGAGAAAGGGGCTGAAGGTGTACTTTAACAAATCATAGCTGAGAACTTCCCTGATCTGGGGAAGGAAACAGGCATTGAAATCCAAGAGGCACAGAGAACTCCCTTCAGCCATAACTTGAATCGATTTTCTGCACAACATACCATAGTGAAACTGGCAAAATACAAGGATAAAGAGAAAATTCTGAAAGCAGCTAGGGATAAACAGGCTCTAACTTGCAAAGGTAGACCATAAGAGTAGTCGCAGACCTATCCACTGAAACTTGGCACACCAGAAAGAAATGGCAGGAAATCTTCAATGTGATGAACAGAAAAAAATATGCAGCCAAGAATCCTTTATCCAGCAAGTCTGAAATACAGAATAGAAGGAGAGATAATGGTTTTCCCAAACAAACAAAAACTGAAGGAATTCATCACCACTACACCAGACCTACAAGAGATCCTAAGGGGGATTCTCTGAGTGAAATGTTGCAAGGAGCACAAAGTACCAGAGACATCACTATAAGCATGAAACCTACAGACATTACAATGTCTCTAAACCCATATCCTTCAATAATAACATTGAATGTAAATGGACTAAATGCTCCAACCAAAAGACATAGGGTATCAGAATGGATAAAAAACAAGGCCGATCTATTTGCTGCCTACAAGAGACTCATTTTAGTCCTGAAGACACCTTCAGATTGAAAGTGCGGGGATGGAGAAGTAGCTATCATGCTACTGGAAGTGAAAAGGAAGCTGGAGTAGCCATACTTACATCAGACAAATTAGACTTTAAATTAAAGGCTGTAATAAGAGATGAAGAAGGGTATTATATAATAATTTCAGGGTCTATCCATCAGGAAGAACTAACAATTATAAATGTCTATGCGCCGAATACGGGAGCCCCCTAATATATAAAACCATTAATCAAAAACATAAGCAACCTTATTGATAAGAATGTGGTAATTGCAGGGGACTTTAATGCCTCACTTACAACAATGGATAGATCATCTAGACACAGGATCAACAAAGAAACAAGGGCCCTGAATGATACATTGGATCAGATGGACTTGACAGATATATTTAGAACTCTGCATCCCAAAGCAACAGAATATACTTTCTTTGCGAGTGCACATGGAACATTTACCAAGATAGAGCACATACTGGGTCACAAAACAGCCCTTCATAAGTATAAAAGAATTGAAATCATACCATGCACACTTTCAGACCACAATGCTATGAAACTTGAAATGAACCATAGGAAAACTGGAAAACTTCCAAAAGCATGGAGGTTAAAGAATACCCTATTAAAGAATGAATGGGTCAACCAGGCAATTAGAGAAGAAATTTAAAAATATATGGAAACAAATGAAAATGAAAATACAACATTCCAAATGCTTTGGGATGCAGCGAAGGCAGTCCTGAGAGGAAAATACATTGCAAATCAGGCCTATCTCAAGAAACAAGAAAAATCCCAAATACAAAATCTAAGAGCACACCTAAAGGAAATAGAAGCTGAACAGCAAAGACACCCCAAACCCAGCAGAAGAAGAGAAATAATAAAGATCAGAGCAGAAATAAATAATATAGAATCTAAAAAAAAAAAAAAAAAAACAGTTGACCAGATCAATGAAACCAAGAGTTGGTTTTTTGAAAAAATAAATAAAATTGATAAACCTCTAGCCAGGCTTCTCAAAAAGAAAAGGGAGATGACCCAAATAGATAATATCATGAAGGAAAATTGGATTATTACAACTAATCCCTCAGAAACACAAGCAATTATCAGGAAATACTATGAAAACTTTTATGACAACAAACTGGACAACCTGGAAGAAATGGACAAATTCCTAAGGACCCACACACTTCCAAAACTCAAACAGGAAGAAATAGAAAACTTGAATAGACCCATAACCAGCAAAGAAATTGAATCAGTTATCAAAAATCTCCCAACAAATGATTCCCAGACCAGACAGCTTCCCTGGGGAATTCTACCAGACATTTAAAGCAGAGATAATACCTATCCTTCTCAAGCTGTTCCAAAAAATAAAAAGGGAAGGAAAACTTCCAGACTCATTCCATGAAACCAGCATTACTTTGATTCCTAAACCAGACAGAGACCCAGTAAAAAAGAGAAAAAAGACCAATATCCCTGCTGAATATGGATACAAAAATTCTTAATAAGATACCAGCAAATCGAAATCAACAGCATATAAAAAGAATTATTCACCATGATCAAGTGGGATTCATTCCTGGGCTGCAGGGCTGGTTCAACATTCACAAATCAATGTGACACATCACATTAATAAAAGAAAAGAAAAGAACCATATGATCCTGTCAATCGATGCAGAAAAAGCATTGGACAAAATTCAGCACCTTTCTTAATAAAAACCCTAGAGAAAGTCGAGATAGAAGGAACATACTTAAACATCATAAAAGCCATTTATGAAAAACCCACAGCTAATATCATCCTCAATAGGGAAAAACTGAGAGCTTTCCCCCTGAGATCAGGAACATGACAGGGATGTCCACTCTCACCGCTCTTGTTTAACATAGTGTTGGAAGTGCTAGCATCAGCAATCAGACAACAAAACGAAATCAAAGGCATCAAAATTGGCAATGATGAAGTCAAGCTTTCACTTTTTGCAGATGACATGATATTATACATAGAAAATCCGATAGACTCCACCAAAAGTCTGCTAGAACTGATACATGAATTCAGCAAAGTCGCAGGATACAAAATCAATGTACAGAAATCAGTTGCATTCTTATACACTAATAATGAAGCAACAGAAAGACAAATAAAGAAACTGATCCCATTCCCAATTGCACCAAGAAGCATAAAATACCTAGGAATAAACCTAACCAAAGATGTCAAAGATCTGTATGCTGAAAACTATAGAAAGCTTATGAAGGAAATTGAAGAAGATACAAAGAAATGGAAAAACATTCTGTGCTCATGGATTGGAAGAATAAATATTGTTAAAATTTCAATACTAACCAAAGCAATCTACACATTCAATGCAATCCCAATCAAAATTGCACCAGTATTCTTCTTGAAGCTAGAAGAAGCAATCCTAAAATTTGTATGGAACCACAAAAGGCCCCGAATATCCAAAGTAATTTTGAAAAAGATGGACAAAGCAGGAGGCATCACAATCCCAGACTTTAGCCTCTACTACAAAGCTATAATCATCAAGACAGCATGGTATCAGCACAAAAACAGACACATAGACCAATGGAATAGAATAGAGATTCCAGAATTGGGCCCGCAAAAGTATGGCCAACTAGTCTTTGACAAAGCAGAAAAGAGTATCCAATGGAAAAAAGACAGTCCCTTTAACAAATGGTGCTGGGAGAACTGGACAGCAACATGCAGAAGAATGAAACTAGACCACTTTCTTACACTATTCACAAAAATAAACTCAAAATGGATGAAAGACCTGAATGTGAGACAGGAAAACATCAAAACCCTAGAGGAGAAAGCAGGAAAAAACCTCTCTGACCTCAGCCGCAGCAATTTCTTACTTGACACATCTCCAAAGGCAAGGGAATTAAAAACAAAAATGAACTATTGGGACCTCATGAAGATAAAAAGCTTCTGCACTGTGAAGAAAATAATCAACAAAACTAAAAGGCAACCAATGGAATGGGAAAAGATATTTGCAAATGACGTATCGGATAAACAGCTGGTATCCAAAATCTATAAAGAAATCACCAAACTCCACACCTGAAAAACAAATAATCCAGTGAAGAAATAGACAGAAGACATGAGTAGACACTTTTCTAAAGAAGATATCCAGATGGCCAACAGGCACATGAAAAGATGCTCAATGTTTCTCCTCATCAGCGAAATACAAATCAAAACCACACTCAGATATCACCTCATGCCAGTCAGAGTGGCTAAAATGAACAAATCAGGAGACTATAGATGCTGGCGAGGATGTGGAGAAATGGCAACCCTCTTGCACTTTTGGTGGGAATGCAAACTGGTGCAGCCGCTCTGGAAAACAGTGTGGAGGTTCCTCAAAAAATTAAAAATAGATCTATCCAGTGACCCAGCAATAGCACTGCTAGGAATTTAGCCAAGGGATGTAGGATTGATGATGCATAGGGGCACTTGTACCCCAATGTTTATAGCAGCACTTTCAACAATAGCCAAATTATGGGAAGAGCCTGAATGTCCATCAACTAATGAATGGATAAAGAAATTGTGGTTTATATATACAACGGAATACTATGTGGCAATGAGAAAGAATGAAATACGGCCTTTTGTAGCAACATGGATGGAACTGGAGAGTGTTATGCTGAGTGAAATAAGTCACACAGAGAAAGACAGATACCATATGTTTTCACTCTTTGTGGATCCTGAGAAACTTACCAGAAGACCATGGGGGAGGGGAAGGGAAAAAAAAAGTTAGAGAGGGAGGGAACCAAACCATAAGATACTCTTAAAAACTGAGAATAAACTGAGTGTTTATGGGGGGTGGGAGGGCGGGGAGGGTGGGTGATGGGTATTGAGGAGGGCACCTGTTGGGATGAGCACTGGGTGTTGTATGGAAACCAATCCAACAATAAATTTCATATTAAAAAAAAAAAGAAAAAATGTTAGACAATTTAAGATGCAGCATGCATGGACACTGAAGACTAAAGGATGCAGTAGAAGAATAATTACACCATTTAATAGATCTACATGTGATTGAGCTTTTATACCTTAGTTTCTTTCTCTAAATCTATAAATGCATAATTTATGTAAAATTTGTAGTAATAATATTGCCTACTAATAACATTATTGTGTGGATTAACTAAAATACTCCTGAAATGTTGAAGTTTCAATAAACAGAATATATGGGAAGATAATATCTAATATATATGGAATATATTTTATACCAGGCTTCTTTCTAGAAGTAAATTAACTGATTTAATCTTTGTATGCCCTATGTGGACAGATGTAATTGTCATGACCATTTTATACATAACAAAGTTAAAAGAGTGACTTTTTGATGCCACAAGATTAATGGCAAATATATTATCCATGTGAAATAAAATTTAAAATCACACAGTTTAATTGAAAAAGAAACAAAAAGCTTAACTCAAAGGAATAAACTTTAAAAAATGATAATAGTGTATAGTCACAGATTTGGGAAGATTTTTGTCTGCTGAAGGATTCTTTACAATACTTCCCATTTAGTGTAACCCATGTAACTGGTTTTTGTAATTATATGTAAGGCTGATTGTAGCCATTATTTCAAACCACTAAATAACCACTTAGATTAAAATAAATTACTTTGGATTTTAAATAAATACAGTTCACTAGAACGAGGTAGAAATACAAAGCATTTATAAAAGAGGGTGTTTTTGATGATTGTACTTTGCATATATTCTCTGAAGTTTCCTGGTGCAAATTGTCACCTGTAGTCTCACTTGTATAGGAAATATCTTTACTGTGTAACTATCTTTTGCTTTTACCTGTGGGCACTCTATGCACCCTAATGGACAATCACCTATTCCATTTCAGGAATATTATGCTGTAAAACTACCTATTTACAATGTGATCTTTCACAAGTTAAAGTTTCACACATAAACCATATAGCTTTCCATGCTTAAAGCTCAATATTTATTTTTTATTATTTTTTTAATGTTTTTATTTTTTATTTTTGAGAGGGGGAAAGACAAAGAATGAGTGGGGGAAGGGCAGAGAGAGAGGGAGACATAGAATCTGAAGCAGGCTCCAGGCTCTGAGCTGTCAGCACAAAGCCTGACATGGGGCTCAAACCCATGAACCATGAGCTCATGACCTGAGCTGAAGTGGGATGCTTAATCGACTAAGCCACCCAGGCACCCCACAAAGCACAATATTTATTAAAAGTTCTTACATGTGGTATGGTTAAGGGCTTTGTAAATGCTCAGGTTTTGTTTTGTTTAGGTTTTGTTTGGTTGTTTATTTGTTTATTGTCCTTGTTTTTCCTCAAATGGTCATTTCCTAGCTTGCACCTTGCTTTGTGAAAGTAAGGATAAAATTCCCTTAAAAACAAATCTGTTGGCGTCCAAATATTAAGTAAGTAGGTAGCAAAGGGAAAAAAATAAAATGATCTGCTTTCTGATAAATTTTGTTAAAGGTTAAGGGGAAGTTATTCTACACTGTTATGTAAGGCTCTTTTAGATTACTGTAGTAGTAACAGTACTAATCACTAGGAAATGAAAGGATAATCAAGTGATTCTGTGTCTTATACTCTTAATTCATCCCAATCTAGAACTAAGACTTTATAGAAGCTATATTTCTAAAGGAAGAATATTCTGGATTCCTTCAGAATTCAGACTTGGTAATAGCAACATGACTTTTCCTTCTTATAGCCATAAGAATATTAAACATAAAATATCTTTTTCAATGTTTCTTTTCAATCTCTATTAGGACCACTCAGACGATGCTTTTATTATAATCTTCTTAAAATTTCTATTGTCAAGATTCCCAGTGAGTTTATGATGACAAATCCAATGGTTATCACTCCATTCTCCTGTCAGCAGCATGTGACATAGATAAACCCACCCTCACTCCTGGAAGATTTTCTTTACTTATCTAGAAAGACACCACACACTTTTGGTTATGGCTATGCCACTTTGGTTGTCCTTTGGTCATTCACAATTTTTTTTCTTTTCTTTTTTTTTCTTTTTTCATACTATCTCCTAGAACTTAATGTTGCAGTATCGGTGCTTAAAAATATCAGAACAAACATTTTTTTTTAAAGGGTGCAAAGAAAAGTTATCAAAGGTAATCATCTGTTGATTCTTAAAGCAGGTCACAACAAATTTCAAAATATTGAAATCATATGGAGAACGTCTGCATTCACAGTGCAATTAAATTAAAAATTAAGCACAAAAATGATTAGTAAATAATCCACATTTTTGTTTTTATTTTTTTAATGTTCATTTTTGAGAGAGAGAGCGGGGGAGGGGCAGAGAGAGACGGGGACAGAGGATCCAAAGCGGGCTCTGTGCTGACAGCAGAGAGCCTGATGTGGGGCTCAAACTCACAAACCATGAGATCATGACCCGACCCGAAGTCAGATGCTTAACCCACTGAGTTAGAGGTGTTCCCACATGTTTCTAAATTAAGCAATTTCCTTCTAAAGAAACCTTGGATCATGTTTTATGTTAAAACATTTGTTAAATTTTTATGCATTTGATAACATTTGAACACAATAAAAATACAAATGTCAGCATACTTAGTGTTCTTATAAAATGGTGCAAGTAAGGTGAGGCATCAAAAAATATTTATTCATATGGCACACTAGAATGCCTCTAAATATACATCCTTACAATCAATAAAAAGGCTCATAGCCCAAAAGAAAAATATTGAAAATAGTGAATTAAAAATTCATAATAGAAAAATAAAAATAGTCAATGATCATACACATGAAAATATATTAAAAATGTGATCTCCTTTATTTACTTATGTAAGGGCCAAGGACAGACTGTCCCAAGATGGGCCACTTTGGCATAAAGATTACTTTTAGTTAAAAATAATCAAAATTCAACAGATGTAGGAAAGAGCAGGCTCTCTGCCTCCCCCTCAAATGTCTAAATTTACATTGGAAAGGAGAACCCCTGCCAGGAAGAGAGCTATTAACTGAGGCAATCTTTGTTTTTCCAAACATCTCCTTTCAGCTTCTTGCTAAAGATCTATCTCCCCTTTGCATCCCCAGAGCCCTGCCTCTCTCCTTAGCTCATATAAGCCTCATGTTGCCTCCTTGTCTTCGAATTTTCATGTCCATGTGGATTCCCTCTACATAAGCCTATTAAATTTAATTTTCTCCTATTAATTTTTCTCAGGTCAATTTGATTCTAAATCCAGCAGAAGGACCATAGGGTAGAGGAAGGTCTTTCACCCCAACACTTACCTGATTGGCTGTAACTTGCTTTGGTGATATTAATATGATTGTAATTTGATAATCTGTATTTTGTTAGTGATTTGTCAGTATATCTCAAAATATAAATACTGCAATTCCTTGGAACTAATAATTTCAATTCTAGGGGTTTATTCTGAATAGATAATAAATGTAAATGCAAAAATTCAATCAAACATTTTTTATACTTGATCTTAGCCAAAGAGCTGAGATGCGATCAAACTTTTTTTAATGATCAGATGATTCTATATAAACTAAAATTTCATAAGTAGAGGATTGACTAAATTGGGATAAATTTGGATAAATACCCCTACATATTAGTTTAGATGTTAAGAATAATTGATGAGAGGTGTCTGGATGGTTCAGTTGGTTAAGTGTCTTGCTCTTGATTTTGACTCCGGTCACGATATCAAGATTCATGGAATTGAGCCCCACATTGGGCTCTGTGCTGACAGCATGGAACCTACTTGGGATTCTCTCTCCTTCTCTCTCTGCTCCTCCCCAGGTTGTGCATGCTCATACACTCTCTCTCTCTCAAAATAAATGAATAAATATATTTTAAGAGTTTAAAATACATATGTATATATATAAATATATGATGATGACATTAAATGAGAAAAATCATAGCTGTGTGACCTTGAAAATAATTCATAAACTAAGATAGTTGTCTTTATCTATAAAATAGAGATAATGATTATTAGGATATAAGGTCATTTTAAATATTAAAAGGCATAGTAGTTATAACAACAAACATTTAACATTTGTTATATGCTGCTTATATTGCTATATGTCTGGCACATGGTAAGTGCTTACTGAATGGTAACACTTTGTATAAGGGAGAAAAAATATTTATGGATGAGAAAGAAGTCATGAAAACTTTTTAGTCACTAAAGATGTATAAAGCAGCACATCTCGTTCCATTTTTGTAAAATCATTTGCTAATGTATGTGTGTAACAGAGTGATATCTGAATGATTTTATCAGAAGGGCTAACAATGTTACAACTGGATAGTGGGTCTTGAAATTATTTTTACGTTACTGTTTGGATGTTTCAGTATTTTATTTTATTTTATTTTATATTATTTTATATTATATTATATTATTTTAATTCATTTTATTTTATTTTTATTTTAAAGAGAGGGAGAGAGTACGTGTGAGCTAGGGACAAAAGCAGAGGGAAGGAGAGAGAAAGAGAGAGAGAGAGATCTTAAGCAGGCCCACACTCAGGGCAGAGTCTGACGACATGGGGCTCTACCCCATGACCCTGGGATCATGACTGGAGCTGAAATCAAGAGTCGGATGCTCAACTGACTGAGCCACCTAGGCACCCAGAGAATGTGATAATTTTAAATTAAGCAGGTTGTGTTAAAACAGGAAAACAAATGAAACAATTTTAATTTTGGAAAACTAGTAATGTATTGCATTAACAAGTTTCCTTGTGAGTAAATTAGGAAATCTTGGTGCTATATTCAGGAGACCATTTATTTGAAAATATGAGTAAAAAAAGTAAGGGTAAGGATTATATAATTAAATGAAAGTTTTAATAGAATATAGTTTATATTCAAGGTAACTGTGTTTTTTAAAGTCTGCAGGGATACCTTGACGGCCCAGTCAGTTAAATGTCTGACTGTGGCTCAGGTCATGACCTCATGGTTAATGAGTTCAAACCCCTCATGGGGCTCTGTGCTGACAGCTCAGAGCCTAAAGTTTGCTTTGGATTCTGTGTCTCTCCCTCTCTCTGCCCCTCCCCTGCTTGCTCTCTCTCTCTCTCTCTCTCTCTCAAAAATAAGTGAACATTAAAAATAAATGTAAAATTGTGATCTGGCAACTCTTAGATTAGAATCAGTTGTAACAATACAAATTAAAATGCTGATTATATTTCCAGTTAATATTTTTGAGGAGCCATAGTAAATTAAGTGTTCAAATGCATAAGACTGTCTGATATGCTTACCTCTTAAGCTTTTAACCTTTATTCTCTCTTTCTTAAACATTTTGCTGTGATTCAAATCCTCTTCATTAATTTTCTAGCTATGAATATATATTTCCCTACCTTCTCTCTTCCATGAGGGCATTTTCCATTATATTTACCATTCTAAAAAGGACATGGAATTTTCCTTCCTCTCACCATGATCACTCACTTTTTTCCATGATACCATCTGCCTAATAGGCTTTGCTCTTTGAGATTACCATTGTAGATTCTTCTGTACATCCCCAGAGACTGTGATCCATGTTTTCTCATCATTAATGAAAATCCTTTTCATCTGAAGCAGATTTTAGCAACAAGTTTTTTCTGCATGCTCTTATAAAATTTACATACAGAACAGTATGCTCATTTTCCATCCCTCTGGCATTAACATATATTGAGCACACAGGATTTTGTTCCCCCACCCAATTCACACTTGTAGCTCTCTATAGGATTAAAAGATTAGTGTGTATTAGCATAAACTCTAAGAAAACAAGGTGTTGTGGTATGAATTTATATTAATCAAATAAAAAATTGTTAAGTTCATGATTGCATCAGTGATTTTTTCAAAGAAATGTCCTATGTCTTCAAGAAAATAATGTTTTAAGAATATATAACAACTATATTATTTTTTTTTGTTTTTTTTTTCGGTTTTTTTTGTATTTTTTTTTTTTTACTTTTATTTCTTATAACAACTATATTAGAGCAATAACACTGTAATTTTAAATAAGAATGGAAGGAAATTTCATTTTGGCACTTAGATCCAATGATAATTGGCACTGGCATATTCTAAAAACATGTGAAGGATTCCTCTTTGAGCTGAAGCAGGGCATTTTGCATCCTTAATAATCCTACATTGCATTTAAGATTGAGACCCCTGAGTCTTGCAATAACTAGCAAATCTTTCTTAATCCCCAGTTCCCTTTATCTGAAATTCTAATGCATGTAGATTTACTTTATGTAACTTTTCAGCCTTTTGTGCCCTAAAACATTCTAACATTTTGAGGTCTGATAGAGAAATGATTGAAGTAGAAAGAAAACTTTATATATAACCCCTTCAACGTGTTCTTATCAAAAGCAATATTAAAAGCACTACACTATTTTGATGAAAAGATGTTACCAAGAGATAGGGATTTTAATTCTGGTTCTGGCAGTAATGGTGACCTTCGTTTCTCAGAATTTTAACTGGCTCTTATGTAAAATAAGGGGGCCATACAGGATAATTTTAAAGGTCCCCTAAAAGCTCTTTTCAAAAATCAATCTTTCTATGGTATAGGGTTATATATGCTGTATTAACAAAAAGAGTTCCAGACAAGAGGGATAGATTTAAAAATCTATGATATTATAAAATTTACTTTTGAAATTATTGGAGCTCTCTTTGATGATTCTAATAACTAAATTTTTCAAACTGATCACCATTAGATCAGAATATGTAATTATATCATTTCATTTGGAAAAGCACAGTGATGTAGGTTTCATTCTGTGGTAAATATGGTTATTTCTTTCATCTTTACTTAATGGCATAGGAATTTTGAGCCATACTATATGCAATATTTTTATGTTCATAATTTTATTTCTAGTGACCCAGGCTTGGCATAATTAAAGAAGAGGGCAGTCTTTAATAAGGATCAAAAAACATCTCAAATCAACAGGGTGTCAGCTTGAGTCTTCTGGGAAGTAGATGCCAAGAAAGAGCTAGAAGAGCCAAAGTTATATTGAGAGAAATGCCCACGAATGCTTAACAGAACGAGGAGCGGGGATGGGCAGGGAGAGCCTTCTGACCCCTTTGCACTTGAGAAAAGAATGAGTTAAGGGAGCCAGGTAGGTAGGAGGAAGCTCACATTCCAGTACTGCTCTGAGAAAATCTCTGCCAGGCAGTAGTCATGATTATCTGTATGAGGTGCCCACATTGAGCAGAAATGGCCCAGGTCTCTTGCCCTGACTCTGTTCACTAGTTCACTGGGAGCACCTAGAAGAAAATATGTACACTTCAGTGAAAACAGAAGATGTAGCAGGTGGAAGCTATGAGCTAACTTGACGTCTTGCAGCAGGTTTTCTCTTTACAGGAGCTCTGGGTGCCACAGCTCCACGGCTGCCACAATTAGTGAAATTTATATCTCTACAACTTGACATGCTCTACTACTTGTACTCAATGTTGTATATGAAATATTTGACTCTCAGGAAAAAGCATGGAAACACTTAAAATGGAACAAAAATACATTTCTTTGTTACATTCAAAGTGGATATTCTTTTGAGAAAGAATTTTGCCCTGGACAGTTCCCTATATCGCAAGTATCTATTAATGCTTGGTAAGACTAAGTGATTGCCTACTCTTTTAATGAATTAATTAAGATAACTGATTTGGAGGTAGCAACATTTATTGAGCATAAACTATGACACTCTATTTTATGTTTTCCCTAAATTATTTCATTTAATCTTCAACTAGTCTTGTGACATTTAAGTTCAACAAATGAAAAACTAAAATCTTTTGGTAGGAACAATGTGAACTAATTGAACCACCAGCCCATTAAAACCTACCTGTGGAAATTTTATGTTTGATTAGATGCCTTAAATTTACTAAGGATTGTCTGTCATCAGAATAAAATGGTATCAAGTCAGTTTTGCTAGAGAAATCGGGAACTTTTTCAGAGTCCTCAATGTAAGTGCAAGTTTTGGATAATGCCATATAGAAATGTGTATGGGAAATTTACCTTGAAGGAATTTATTCTAAAGTAACTTTTCACAATGTCTGCTAGGTTCATTATCATTACTGTCTAGCAGAACACAAAGTAGTATATACCACTGAGAGATTCAGGAATGCAGGTGAGAACAGACACAGGCAAAACTGTCAAGACTCGCATGTGAAGGCACACAAAGAACACGTGAAACCACAAGAAACTAAGAGAGGAAACCAGTAAAAGATGGGGTGCCTGAAAAATACAGACGAACCACAAGAAGAAAATTAAAAAATAAAATTGAGAGCTGAAAACCAATAAAATCATTAATAAAAATAATAAAATGATTTCAATATTAAAAGTTGGCTTATCCAGGGGCTCCTGGGTGGCTCAGTCAATTAAGAGTCCCACTCTCTATATAGGCTGAGGTCATGATCTCAAGGTAGTGTGATGAGCCCACATCACTCAGCGATGGAGCCTGCTTAGGATTCTCTCTCTCCCTCTCTCTCTGCCTTTCCCCCTCTCAAGCACACTCTCTCTCTCTCTTTCTCTTTCTCTAAAAATAAATGAACATCAAAAAAATAATAAAATAAAATAAAATAAACAATAAAATATAATAAAATCCAATTATGGATTTGAAATCTTCAGAAGACACAGGATAATTGTTCAAAAGCCATGAGTCTAAAAATGCATTTCCTCTTTTTTTCAGAAAAAAATGGGAATTATTTTTATATTCCACAGATTGTTATAGTGTATTAAATTAACATAAACAATGTCTAAGTATAGAATGCCATACTCTGCACAATGGATTTTACAAATTTTCAAGTAGTTTGTTGTAACAGGGTGCTGGGGAATGATAAAGAGATATATTACAGTTCTTTCTGACTTTTATTACCATACTGAGCACAATAATAGCTAATTAAAAGATTATGGTATTTTGCTTTTAGGATTTATAATTTTGGCTGCAAAAAAGATGTATATTTATCTGGAGTTTTAAATTACTATATTCCAGACAGGTAAGTCATAACTAAAGCATATTTTCTGCATAAAGATGGGTAACATATTTATTACTTCCACTGTGTTTTTTATTTCAAAACTTCAGCATCATTAATCAAGCTATAATTTAATTTTGATTAAAGTGGATTATCTATTGAGTTGAAACATAAAATATATTAAGATAGATCTACTAAAAATTTAACTGTCCAGATGCACTGTTAATTTGCACTGAAATAAAACACCTGTACTATCTATAGGTATAACAATGTATGATGCCAAACTTCAAAAATAATACAAACATTATTATAAATAAAACTATTTAGATTAACTTTAATAAAGAAGAACACTACAGCTGAGAATCAACCTCATACAATACCAAAGCAAAATTAATCTAATTAATCCATCAAAATTAATCAAATAGTATTAATTTTTAAAACAGTTATAATTATAGTTAAAATAAATCTAAATAAAATAAATATTATTAACTTTAATACATGTGTGCTCATTATGTAATTACTGATATTTAACATTCAATATTATCATTCTTGCTAAATAATATAATCAAGATAACTTTTTTTAGAATTTTATTCACACAGTTTTAATTTTCAGCAGACGCAAAACTTAATCTGAGTGCCAAAAAATCAATCTGACATTTGCTAAGGATTTAATCACATATAATACAAAATATTAAAATAAATAATAATTTGTGTTCATTCTGTTCTGATTCAGTTAAAGAAGATTGGTAGGCTCTTCTAAAAGTTTTATATAAAAATTATGTGGGAATAATTTAAATAATCTAAACATTAATTATACCTTAATATATATTTTCCCGATGATTTTAGTACTCTAGCCTCTTAGTTACTTTATTGGGCATATTTCCAATCTTCTCCCCTGGATTCTAAGTACATTGAATTGAAAACGATGCCTTGTCAATATGCATTTCTTAATGTTGAATAGTTATATAAAGACAATAGAGCATACTTCCCCAAAACAGACTAGGCCCACCCGTGCTCAAATGATTCGGCTGCCATTTCTGGAAAACTACTTAAACTGTATGGGTTCCAATTTATTGACGGAAAATATGGTGTCTATATCACGTGACTGATACAAGGACAAAATTCCAGAAGATACAAAAGTACCTATATGGCATTACATGTACTAAATATACAGCAAATTCTGGCTTTTAATTATGAATGCACACACACTAAGCAAGTGCTGTCTGATAAAGCAGGTGTCATAAGAGGGACTATTATTTAGGATAGAAAGTTATACTTCCCATCACTAATATTTTAAATCATCTTATGCTTTAAAAACTCAATTCAAATCTGAAAAGAAAAGAAAGGATATATTTTCAACAAATCATGGCATTTTACCACAGATTAGAATGAAAGTGTCTCCAGTTCTAGATGATGCATCAGGATTTATACAACAGAAAAGTGTCAAAATTATTTTTTCTCTCATGCTGTAACTAATTTTTATTTTCAGAAAACAATTCTCTATTATAAATTAGATAATTCTGAAAGAATGATTACCACAATTGCTGAAAGTTTGTTTTCAAAAACGTTTCTTACTCTCCTTCTATCATTTATCCTTGTCATCAGAGTTATAAACTTAACGTGTAAAGAATTCCACTGTCTTCTGTTTTTGCTCCCACACTTCTTTTATAGCATGTCAATTACATATGGTTGAAAGAGGTTTTTGTTTTCGTTTTTTCTCTCCCAAGATCACACTGAAAAAATACAGAGTGAGCAAGGATTTGAATGCGAAGATTTTACCTAATGTATTCCAGGTATTTACTGAATCACAGAATTCTACTTTTTGATACTTATTTTCAGTAGCTGTACACAGAATGAGATTTATTTATCATGTAAACTAATTCATTCACCTCAGAGTGATTTTCAGAAATCTATTACCTTACAATCTTTCCCCACAATAGTATTTATTTAATACTTGAAAGGGAGAAATAAAAAAGGAAAACAAAAGAAAGAAAGCTATATTCTTTATTTGAGCACGGTTTTGTTTGAATTCATTTGTATGATAATTTAATCCCAAGAGATATATTTCTAATTTATTTTATAGAAATAGTAAAAAAAAATCATTTGGAAATAGTAAAAGCAATACAGAAGGACATCATCTGAAAAATCCCTTTCCTACAATCCCTTCCAAATAATACAACTTCGTATAATAACACTGTGAAAATTTTAAATATATAAGCTCCCAATACTTTCACTAAGCTTCTATGAGAAGTAAATTGACTTTCTGCCCATGGAAGCCACTGAGGAAGCACCGTTAACGTCTCCCTGTCCACTGCCATCATGTCTGAGTCAGAGTCTCCCAAAGAGCCTGTTCAGCTGCTGAAGCTTTTCTTTGGAGGTCTGAGCTTTGAAACAAGCGAGGAGAGTCTGAGGAGCCATGTTGAGCAATATGGAACTCTTAGCGGACTGTGTGGTAATGAAGACCAAAACACCAAGAGCTCCAGGGGCTTTGGCTTTGTCATGCATGCCACTGTGGAGGAGGTGGGCGCAGCCATGAATGCAGGGCCACACAAGGTAGATGGAAGAGTTGCAGATCCAAAGAGGACTGTCTCCAGAGAAGATTCTCAAAGACCCAGTTCCCACTTAACTGTGAAAAAGATTTTTCATTGGTGGCATTAAGGAAGACACAAGAGATTATTTTGAACAGTATGAGAAAATTGAAGTGATTCAAGTCGGTCATGACTGACTGAGGCAGTGGCAAAAGGAGAGGCGGTGCTTTTATAACATTTGATGACCTTGACTCTGTAGACAAGATTGTTATTCAAAAACACCGTACTGTGGGGACACCTGGGTGGCTCAGCCGGTTGAGCATCTGACTTAGGCTCAGGTTCACTCAGGTCATGATTTCGTTTTGTGAGGCTTTGGGCTCTGTGCTGACAGCTCAGAGCCTGGAGCCTGCTTCAGATTCTGTGTCTCCCTCTCTCTCTGCCCCTTCCCCACTCACACTCTGTCTCTCTCTCTCTCAAAAATAAATAAATTAAAAAAAATAACTTAAAAAAATAAAATTTAAAAATACCATACTGTGAATGGCAATGACTGTGAAGTAAGGAGAGCTGTATCTAAGCAGGAGATGGCTGATGTTTCATCCAGCCAAAGAGGTCAAAGTATTCTGGAAACTTCGGTGGTGGTAATGGAAGTGGGTTAGGTGGGAATGACAACTTTGGTCACAGAGGAAACTTAGGTTTCCCTATGATGACAGCAGGGATGGCTGTAACAGATTTAGTACTGATGAAAGCAACTTTGGTGGTGATAGAAGCTATAATGAATTTGGCAATTACAACAGTCAATCTTCAAACTTTGGACCCAGGAAGGAGGAAATTTTGGAGGCAGAAGCTCTGGCCCCTATGGTGGTAGAGGCCAATACTTTGCCAAACCATGAAATCAAGGCAGCTAGGAGAGTTCCAGCAGAAGCAGTGGCTATGGCAGTGGCAGGAGGTTTTAATTACTGTCAGGAAACAAAGCTTAGCAGGAGAGGAGAGCCTGAGAAGTGACAGGAAGCTACAGGTTACAACAAATTTGTGAACTCAGCCACGCACACTGGTCGCAGGGCCTAGCTGCTACAAAGACATGTTTTAGACAATACTCATGTGTATGGGCAAAAACCTCTAGGACTGTATTTTTGACTAGTTATACAACAGGTTATTTTAGTTTCTGTTCTGTGGAAAGTGTAAAGCATTCCAACAAAGGGTTTTAATGTACATTTTTTTTTTTTTGCATCCATGCTGTTGATTGCTAAATGTAATAGTCTGATCATGATGCTAAATAAATGGGTCTGAAAGAAAGAAAGAAAGAAAGAAAGAAAGAAAGAAAGAAAGAAAGAAAGAAGGAAGGAAGAGAAAGAAAGAAAGAAAGAAAGAAAGAAAGAAAGAAAGAAAGAAAAAGAAAAAGAAGGAAGGAAGGAAGGAAGGAAGGAAGGAAGGAAGGAAAAGAAAGAAAGAAAGAAAGAAAGAAAGAAAGAAAGAAAGAAAGAAAGAAAAGAAAGAAAGAACGAAAGAAAGAAAGAAGAAAGAAAGAGAAAGAAAGGAAAGGAAGACTCTGAGTTGTAGGAAATGATCCTTTGAGATTATTACAAAGCAAGGAGATCCCTAACATTAGATAACAGCTTGTACAATGAAGAAGGCAACAGAGTATTTATATGTTAGCTGTACTAATACACACTGAAAATATAAACAGTACCTACATTTGTATAAAAGGTCTGTATGCCATATTTCTACTTAACCTTACTTTGTCATTATCAGAATGATCATAACTAAATTCTGATTTTAAGGAAACTTCCCTATGAATTTCTACTTTAATAAGTTTATTCTAATGTAATTCTCGGTCTTGATACAATGATGTTTATAGTTCATGAAATAAACTTCCATTCAGAAATCAAATTTGAATTTCCTCACCAACCTTGTAATCTATAACTCAGTGACAAAGCTGTCACAGATCTTGATGTAAATAACAGTAGTATGGGTAGTTCTTATGTACCTGAAGTTGGAAAAATATATTTACTTTCTTGTGTTAATTTCAGTGCAAGTCAAAATTAATATTATTGTGTATGGGAAAAATAATTTCGTGCATAAAGCATAGTATTTAGGGTCATTTCTCACTATTGACAATTCCTGGTGTATCCATCTAGAAACCTACTCTTCCTATCATTTTCTTTTATACAAGCAATCTATTCTCCAATTTGCTTTATGGATATCAACATACCTTGACTGTTGAATTATTACTTAAGGCTGAACTGTCAGACACATGATTTATAGATCCTACCCAACGTGACTGCCATGTCAGCATCAGTGTCTGGGAAGTTCCCAAACAATCAGACTTGACTTCCTGTTACTCTCCTTTCTACATTGGGAGGCATTTGGGTTCTGGAATGACCATTGAACGCGACCTGCAATACAAGTCAGTCTAGTGTAAGTGGCTTAAGTTCAGGATTTATTTTGTGTATCTTGTTAAAAGAATTCACTGAGACAAATTGAGACTATCCTAACAGCTTTAAGGTTATCTTCCAGCTAGAAAATGCTATCAGAATACACAGAGGAAGAGGGCAAAGGAGGTCAAAACTGCCTAAAGCATTGTGAGGAAGGCAGAACTTTACAGACTTGCTTTTTTACTCAGTCTTTCCTACTTATGCTTCTATATCAGTAACCGGAAATCTCCTTCATCCCTTGTAAAGGCAGGGTTGTCTACTACTAACCTAGTAGTTAAACGTAGATGTTCCATGTTTTCTAAATATATTACCAGAACTTTATTATTGAACTCTATATTTACCTCAATTCTATACTAAATGCTGAAATTGCAACCCAATATTTTTATAGCTTTTTCTATTACAGCTATGGGTGACCTTGGAATGAAGGTCTGGAAAATGATAAATAAAAATGATAAACAAATATACATATATACGCAAAAGACATCCAGGAAGTCTCCTTAAAAGAAATTTTAGGGGTGCCTGGGTGGCTCAGTTGGTTAAGCAGCTGACTTGGGCTCAGGTCATGATCTCGCTTTTTGTGAGTTTGAGCCCCGTGTTGGGCTCTGCACTGACAGCTTTGAGCCTGGAGCCTGCTTTGGATTCTGTGTCTCCCTCTCTCTCCGCCCCTCCCCCACGTGCACTCTGTCTCTCAAAAATAAATAAACATTCAAAAATTTTTAAAAAAAGAAAAATTTAAATTCCTAAATGTCTAACTGCTGGGACAAGCGATACATAATTAAAATTTTGGTAAGTATCCCAATGTTGACAATGTATGAGGAGGCTTTAAAAAAACAATGCCTGTTTTTTTCACACCCTGACAGAAATAGTTTCTGTCACACCCTGACAGAAAAAGTTTCAACCTTTTTCATCTTTGCCAAGTTGATAACTAAAAGTAATATTTTTCGTTAGTTTTTCTTTATTTGTGAATGAATTTCTATCACATACAATTAGGTTTGTCCGCATAACAAAAGAAAATACAAAGTAACACAGGTTCAAATCACAGAATGTTGCATTTCTCTCCTGTTAAAAACAAAACAGAAGACTTTGGGAGGTAGGGAACCCCGGGATATGGCAGCACCACAAAACTGACTGTGTTCCAGGCTTATGTCTCTAACCTCATGTTCATGTTCCAAACATCGTCTGGAGACTCAACTCTCATAGTGCGCTCAAAAAATGAATTAAGAGAAAGCAAGAAGAACAATCAAGATTTGACCCTTCTTTTAAAGCAGATTTCCTGGCTATCTCCCAACACTTTCATTTACATATAATTTTGAGACCTAAAGTCAAATGGCCACAAGCTGCAACTATAAAGCAAGTTTATTTATTTTATTTTATTTTATTTTTATTTTATTATTAAGTAATTATTTTTTAAGTAATTAATTTTTTTTCTAAGAAAGACGGGAGAATGACTACTGGCAGACAACTAGAGGTCTCCAAGTTGAAACCCTTCTCATGGGTTTAAAAAACATTTGTGTATCAATTTTTTTCCTCTGGAATTCATATTCCTGTTAATGACATATTTTCTGTTTTTCGTTATGTTGGTTTTAACAGTCCTTTCTATGTTCAGACATCAAAATTTTTGTCAGATATTTGAGCTGCAGTTATATTTTTTCCTAGTTTTTCATTTTTCTTTTGATTTACTTTCCTGCTCAGTATGCTTTTAGACTCTATATAGTTGAACTTTTCATAAAGATCATTATTTAAAGGTTAGAAGGATGGCAGTTTTGTTTTGTTTTCTAAAAAAAAAATAGATAACACCAATTCATATACATTCGGCTAAATAGTGTTACAAAAGTATTCTGATGGTTGTTAAAAAGAAGATTGCAGTCGGGACTATTGCAATAAGGGAGGTCAGGCTCAACTCTGACTACAGGGATAAGTGGGAGTTTATAGCCAAGCAGCAGAGCCAGAAGCTCAGTGGATGGATGGAAAATACTAAAAGGAGACAGACATCAAGGGTAAGGTGATTCTTGCTACATTCATTTAACAGGATTAGTGTGATCAGATATCAATGGTGGAGGGATTGCCATTAAATTGACTTAGCAGGATTCTTGCTACATTTGGCTCAGGTAGGCGGAGGATGAATTGACCCAAGATGAAGCCTTGTCTAAAAACAGGATAATGGGAGCCTAGCTGAAGTTTCATAAAGAAAAGAGTCTTTGTCATTAATTTTAGGGTAAAAGGAACAAGGCAAAAATGAAACTTACTTGCAGATAACCCCATTTATTTTGACTTCCAACTGGAGACAGATTATACTGGGCTACTGAATATCCCTTGATAATAAAATAAATCAGTATATATGCATTTTAAAAATGCTGGAAAAGAGAAAGCAGGGCAAGCAGAACAAATTAAAATCTATATAGCTGTCATTTGGGATATATAATACCCACACATCAGAAAGCATGTGAGTGATCTTTTTTTAATAAAATGTAGAGATGTTTGGGTGGCTCAGTCAGTTGAGCATCTGACTTTCGCTCCAGTCCTGATCTCACAGTTCATGGGCTTGAGCCTCATGTCAGGCTCTGTGCTGACAGCCTACTTTGCATTCTGTGTCTCCCTCTCTCTCTCTGCCCCTCCCCCCCAACACACTGTTTCTGTCTCTCTCTCTCAAAAATAAACATTAAAAAATTAATATATATGTATCAGTAATAAATTGTTAAATGTAATAAATTTTGAATTCATAAACAATGACCTATAGTTTTCAAGATACGTCCAACCCGTAAGCAAAATAAAGTATTTAAGACTGGAAGATTATAACAATTTGGGTCTTATCTGCTTTGTGAAACTTTTCATATTAAAAAAAAAAAGATGCATGAAATTAAAACCAAAGAGATGTGATTCTATTGTTTCAACTAACAGTTTGACTTAATTTGGAAAAACAAAAAGATATACTTTATTAGTGAAGAAAAAAGACACCAAAAGTATTTGTTCTTATATATCATCTGAGATGTCAAAAGAAAATTACAAACAAATCATAGTTTTATTATACAGTAGAAAAAATATATATGTATATACGTCAACCTTATATTATTATTTTGATGATTGCTATATCATACGTAGAAAGAAATTTTAAAAATTAGTATTTTTAGGGTATACTGGTTAATATAGTAGGGAAAATATGCATATGAAATATATACACATGCATAGTAATAAAATTGCTATAACATTTTATCTGAAAAAATAAAAAGATGTTTTATCTTTTTAACTCAAAAGAAAAAATAATATGTCATCATATTTTGCATTAGAAACTTATTATGGCAGCAATTTCTTTCTAGTTCTGTTATTCTTAATAAATACATGAAAACATTATATCTAGAAACCAATTTCACTGCCATTACGTTTAGACGAATAAAGGATGACTGAGTCTCTGTACAATTACAAAGCTGTAATGCAGACACTTTTTTAATTCCTGATGAATGAAATGAAGCACTCATTACATTGCATAAATTAATTGGTAACCACGTAATCCACATAATTCCAATGAAATCACAATGAATTTTGTGGAATTAACAGCTCCAGACCATCTTGCAATTATGTTAGCAGCACTGTTTCTCACATAAAAATGTCATAGAAAATAAATGATGTTAATATTTACCCTATGAATAACAGTTTCATAGTCCACATGGTGAGTTAAACCACTAATGGCTAATCAGAAGTGATAAAATAATGATGCCAATGAAATGTAACTGACTATAAGAAAAAAAATGCTATGGCTATGGATTAGTAAACTAAATTCAACATACAAAACAAGTAACAAATCCCAAATAAACTGATTAAATTAATAGGACCTGCTGTTTTCTTTTCCTTTCTTTGTTTTTTTTTTGGGGGGGGGGGATGGAGAGGGAGTATAGGTGGGGGAAAGGTGCATACACAGAGAGAGAAAATCTCAAGTAGCCTCTGCATTCAGCACAAAGCCCAGTGTGGGGCTCAATCATATGACCCTGGGATCATGACCTGAGCCCAAATCAAAGTTGGATGCTCAACCAACTGAGCCACAGAGATGCCCCTGGAGCTGCTGTTTTCTTAAGACATTATGTATTATAATCATATTGAGACAGTTATACTGACCAATACCCACAATTTCATATCCATGAACAGAGTCTGAATGCAAAACTCCTTTTCATCCATAAATGATTGTGTATATCTCCACCTTTTATGTTAATGTTTGCTTCATTGGGAGTATGTTTTCTTTTTTAATTATATAAAAGTGTATATTTTTATATTTTTATAAAAATTGTCAGATTAAATATTTTTAAAGTATATCTCTTGTTTTGGAGGTTGATGTTAATTTTACATACATGTCCCATGGGCAGTTGACAAATATTTATTATAATCATGTAGTGCTTAATTATTCAAAGTAGTTAGAAAATAAAAATTGATTTCCCTACTCTTAAAATGTTTTTATAAAATACATTCTTAAAAATATAAACAAAGACTTGACAAGTTCTCAAATAGCACAAACATACACATACACACATACCACACAGATACACACACACAAATATACATACTCACACACAGGTAATTTATCTTCAGGGCATGTTGACATGGCTAAATGTTATATTGGCAAGTAATCTGGATTTCTCACTGGATATTCTTCTCAAGGTGGCTGTGCTGAATATTCTTGGTAAGTTACTAAGGCTGAATATTCTTGGTAAGTTACTAAGGCTCTAACAAGTTTCACCAGAATTTGATCTAACAGCAAAGACAACAAAAGGATTTTGTCTTGAGGACCAACCAACTCTGATTCACTGATAGTATCTGCTTAGATTATTATGTTGAAAAGGATACTAACATTGTAAATAAGTTTAGCAACAAAGATCATTAAGAATATGATATTCTTTCTCCATTCTTTTACTCAGTACAAATGAAGACTTGGCCTGGAAGGATCATCTTAGAAAACCAACTAGTTTATTCATGGCCATTTATCAAGAAAAAAACTAATTTCCCTGTCTTCTCTGCACACTCATTTTTTTATACATATTGTAAATTCATTACATAGAAATTATCACAACTTTTAATTATTTTAAAAGTCATTCTCTAGTAGAGTGTGAACTTCCCTATGGTATTGTTTTTAATAGTACATGCTCAATAAATGTTCATTTCATGAATAAATGGATGAACAGGTGGTGTTGTTTTGAGGTTTAGAGATTAATATTTTCTTAGTGGAAGCAACCCAAAAGCAACTATTGAAGATAGAATTTAGTCCTAAGGCCAAATACATGATCCATGTGTTAAATCAAGTTGGCATCGTATATATTTCCTATTCTAATGGACTGTGTAATTTAATTCATCAAAAAAGATCTCTGCTCTGCCAAAGGCAGCTCTTTCATTTAACCTTATCATATGGTTTGGAAAGAGCTTTCTTTGTTTCCTGAATGAGCTCAGCTTAATTTCTCCTGAATTCAGCCAAATTGGAGAGAATGGTAAAGATATAGATGGCAGAGAAAGAATGCAACCATGAACTTCTACAAAATAATTATTAATTCAGAATGTTATTGAGTACTAGACAGTATTGGAAAAGAGCTTAGTCATGCCATACAAAATGAAAAATGGCACATAACCCTGAAAGCAATACATTTCTCAAATTTCAAAAATACCTACTTTAACAAGAGATGTGCCACGTACATGTCATTGTTGGCCTTTATGTGTAAAAGTTTACATGTATTTGTATTCATCTCCCTGCTCATTTTATATAGTATATTATGTGCCCTTTTTGTGTGTCATTGATTCTTCAGGACAGTGAGGATTCAAAGAAAATTAATATAGAAAATCTTCCATAGAGTCCATTTGATTTCACCTTGCTAGGTTGTTAAGAATGTGATAAGGATGGAGTTATGCTGCTCAAGTGTAGCATTGGGTTCAAAGAATGAAATAATGCTGCAATCTCTTAACATATACTGTTTAGAAGTTAGATAGTAAAATAATTCTTTTCTTTAACATTTATTTATTTTTTAGAGAGAAGACTGACAGAATGCGAGCACGGGGAGGGGCAGAAAGAGACGGATACACAGAATCCTAAGCAGGTTCCAGGCTCTTGATCTGTCAGCACAGAGTCGGACGTGGGGCTCGAACCCACCAACCACGAAATCATGACCTGAGCTGAAGTTGGATACTGAACCGACTGAACCTTCCAGGTACCCTGGAAAATACCTCTTTATACGGAAAACACTGCAAAGTATTTTTGTGAGCAAACATTTATTTAATTCTGTTATTTTAGAGAAAAAGATATATTGAAGGTCATGGAATTCTCCTTAGTAATTTCTAATTAATATTAATAGTACAGCTAACACATCAAACATACTGTCCCCCATTTCTTCATTAAAAAATTGAGCATATACTTTGTGTCAAGCCCTGGGATATAAAAATGAAAACATCATACTCTCTGCCCTTGATAAACTCATATTTTGCTGAATTTTTTTTCTGATATATGCAAAATAGACGCTAATAAGATGCTTGTTTCACCCTGAGGTGTTCAGAGAAAGTTTTGCCGAAAAGTAGAGGAGCTGGAATAATAATGGCAAAAACAATTTCAATAGAAAGCACAGCGTGTGTAAAAGTAAGGGGAAAATAGCAACAAGATATGTTGACAAACAATACTATAAAAGGAGCACACATTATTTGCAGGGGAGGGGTTGCACATGAGAACTTTCTGCTTTTTACAATACCATGAACTGATCCAATATGAGCCCCTTGTGTTTCAAACCATAGGAATGTGACCTTAAAAAGAAGGAGGAGGAGGAGGAGGAAGAGGAGGAGGAGGAGGAGGAGGAGGAGGAGGAGGAGGAGGAGGAGGAAGAGGAAGAGGGGGAGTGGGAGAGGGAGAGGGAGAAGGAGAAGAAGGAGAAGGAGAAGGAGGAGAGGAAGAAGAAGGAAAGATAATTTTGAAAAACTAGTGACATGTCTTAGCATCTCTTGGTTGGTAGCTGTTATCACTTTAATCTCTGTATCCTTTATTTCATGGCCTTCTTCCTTATGTATGTCTATGTGTCTTTAAGTGTCCTTATAAGGGCACCAGTCATTGAATTTAGGAAATTACTGTGAAATCCAGTATGACCTCATTTTAATTTTGTTACATCTTCAAATACCCTATTTCCAAATAAATTTATATTTACAGGTACCAGGGCTGAGATCTTCAACATATCTCATTTGGGGGGAAGGTGGGGGAAGGTACAATTTAACTCACAAGACAAACTAAGGGAATTTTCATGATATTGCATGACACAAGATCTGCATCATATATATGTGAAGAGTCCACATTTATATTACCTTTCTAGTGAAATAGTTGCCAATGTGAATGATTAACATAAAAAGTAATTTCAAACTGGTTGAATTCCCAGAGCTTCTAAAAAGGCAAATGAAAAATTCCTTTCTTAGTGGCATTCATACAACCCAATATGAGACTACTACAGAAAAACAAAAACAAAATCAAACAAAACACAGTCATTAAAAATCACACCACGAAGTGAGCCACCATTAGGGACAATCAGCTGACACAATGAATAAACAGGATGGAAGAGGAATATGTCTAGATTCAGCACATCTGTTCATCACTGCAGTTCCCCAAGATCCACTTCTATCGTGGATGCTGGTGACCACCTCAAGCAAGTACATCAGGAAATCTACTCTCTGGTTCCAATCATCTTTTACTCTTGGAATAAGGTTCTTTTAAGAGACAGAAACCAATCCCACTTTAATGCAATGCTTATATTCTCATAGTGATTTCTATAGGACAATGCCTCATATGGTAATCCTTTTAGGCCAGTTTTCCACTGCCTTCCTGCCTGACTGTATGACCAAGCCATTGACTACTGCCCATGGATCACTAAGAACTGAAACACTGGGGCAAACAGCATGGAGTTTTATCCCACCACGCTGACATGTGTTTACCTTCCTCAATCAGAGTGGTAGTCTTCCAAACTGCGTGTTATCCATTCACTTAAGAACTGCTACCCACAAACTAAGCAGCTCTTAGTTGGTCAATCAAGAGCTGTTTATAGGCCACCACCCAAATGGTAACAGGATCAGGCAGCTCTTCAGGTGGTTTCACGGTCCTAGGGAAAGAGAGTCAACTTGCTTGTGAACGTATTGAGTACTTTTTTGTATTCCCCTATATGTCACATGTTCCCACAAACCGTTTTCATCTTATTATGGAACACTTCTGGACACTCTCCTTCCCTTTGGGTTGTTTCTCTGACATCACCCAAGAAATCATGGATATTTCAGGTTTTAAGAATACTTCATGTCATTCGCTCATGGAGGCAGTTTCACTTAATGTCTGATAGCAAGCTAGTAAATTGCCTTCAAACAGAAATTCTCTGATCCAAAGTCCCAGCAATCATTGCTTGGTGGTGCCCACAGGTTTTGCTATAAGCCTTTGTCTGCATAAGGACTTCAAGACTCCTTTCATGTAGTTTTATTATTGGAGTTTCACAATATTTCCAAATGTGAAGTATGTGTCCCTCCACATCCAAATAAACCAACTAGATCCTGATATTCTAGTGTATTTTGTCCAATAGACAGTTTTAAATTAACACCTTGTGTGGGATCTGGTACTCCTATCGGTTTTCATTTGGCATGTTCAGTCAAGACTAGTCTGAAAGTAGATTTACATGCCTTCTATTTTATAATATTGAGTAGTGAAAACATTCCAGTTAGACATAATACCCATTCCCATAATACATTCAGATAAAAAGATATAATCATTTCACATAAAGCCTATTTAAACATCTCAATTTTCATCCAAACTTTAATTCTATAATTTTTTGCATGTCTATATTCTTCCAGCCTGTGGGCCTCATTAAGATTTTATCAACAGGTTTTGAAAACACAATGCATGGGACTCCCGTGTCAAGGAGTTCCAGAAACTTCACTTTTCCACCTCCTGACCATTTCACACACTCAAATGAATATGGCCTTTGCTACCCAGTTGGGTGCCTGGCCGAGGGACACAGGCCACTTCATTAGTCCCTGTATCAATTAGAATGTAGGACTATCAACCCAAATTGAGGATAGGTTTCTCATTGCCTTCAAGGTTTTTTTTTTTTTTTATTTTATTTTATTTTCCCCACACTCGTTTGAATAAGGCAGATTTGTTTAGGGGTCTTTAAGGTTGTTGGTCCAGTAAGGGCTTCCATCAGACAACCTAGATTTCAAGACTGTAGACCTATGATCTGTGTTTTGATCTCACCAATGTATGCTTTATTCATCCCATTTCTTTGTTTTTTTTTAAGTTTTTTTTATTTATGAGAGAGATACCACAAGCTGGGGAGGGGCAGAGAGAGACAGAAAGAGAGGGAGAGAACCTCAAACAGGCTCTGCACCATGAACATGGAGCCTGACATGGGGCTTGAACCCACGAACCCAGATCATGACCTGAGCCAAAATCAAGAGTTGGACACTTAACTGACAGAGCCACCCAGGTGCTCATATTCATCTCATTTCTTAATAACAGTTTATTATTTCTTAATAAAAGTTTCCACTTTACTGAGAGAAATGTCTTTCGTCTTTCTTTTCTCTTTCCCCATTGTTTTGCCCGTTCTCTTATGAATTATTGCAACCTTTGCAATCTGTTTTTTCAGCATAACATTCCCCTTTGGAAGAGTACATGAGGATAGGGGTTGTACCATGGCCAGCGGAATCTAGGCTTGTCCTGGTCAGCTTCTGTCCCATCACTCTCTCTTACTTTCATTTTCACTATTACAGAGAACAAGAACCAAGGGAATGCATAATTTACCTTTTTTTTGGTGCATGTGCCACTTGTCCTTCATTTTCTTATGCATTCAATAAGCCAATTCCTTGGAATCTGGATTCACCATTTCTAATTTCCATTGGTCATTTTTCCTGCCAGCAGGATTCAGAGCCCATCTCCCATTCCACACCGTGGGTGCCCCCTACCTCCCAAGAATCAAACGTTTCACATTTCCCAACCTTTTACCCTTTCTCTTCCCAAACCATGTGATCCAGTGAGTCAGCATCATTGGATGTCCAAATGTCTTGTGTCTTTTGCACTACTTAAGACTGTACTTTAAACTGACAACAATGCAGTGGAGCTGAGAGGAAAGAAAAAATACTAATTAAAAAAAAAGTCAAGATAATCAGATTTGCCTTTTTAAATGACTCTCTTGGAGAGCCTAAATTTGAAGTGATGAGGTTGACATACGGAATTCATAGGCAGGCTCTTTCAGCAATCCAAGCATGAATAGAAAAACAGTCTTAAACTAAAGTGGGACACCTACCTAACTCAGTCAAAAGAGCTTGCAACTCTTGATATCAGGGGTCATGAGTTTGAGCTCCACACTGGGTATACAGATTACTAACACAAAATAAAATGTAAAGGATAAATAAACAAACAAACTCAAACTAAAGTGATGCCAAGGGAAAGTGATCTGAATTAAAATTTTAAAAGTTATAATGGAAAACTGACAGGTCAATTAAATGTGACAGGTAAAAAGGAATGGTGTAACTAATTGGATTCTGCCTTTGACAGATAGTAAATTTTCACTTAATTGACTAATTTAGACCGGAAGTAGTGTTGCATTTGAGATTCTTGTGAGAAATATAAGCAGAAATATACATTTGGCAGCATTTTCTATATTTTAGCAAACAAATCAGGATTAGTGTCATTACTGGTGAGTCGTCAGAAAGTAGTTCATGAACTGAGACTCAAGAGGAAGAAAATAAAAGGCTTAAAGAAGAAACTCTTAAAATTATCCATATTTGAGGGCCAGGGGGAAGGAAAGGGGAAGAAGAACCAGAGTAGACAATGATTAGTAAAGCTAGAGAAAGAAGCACTTCTAGGAGTAAGTCATTAATAAAGTTAAATGTTGCAGAAAGATGAAGACTAAAGAGAACCTTAGAACTTGTATAAAATATTTTCATTTAATGTGTTAATAAACAGGCACATAAGTTACTATATGATACCTTTTTGGTAATAGTATTTCTTCATTATAGACTTTATTTATAATGTTATACATTTTTTTAAGTTTATTTATTTTAAGAGGAAGAGTGCACACTAGTGGCAGAGGGATAGAGAGAAGGAGAGAGAGAATCCCAAGCAGACTCTGCACCGTCAGCACAGAGCCCGACATGGGACTCGAACTCATGAACTGTGAGAACATAAGCTCAGTTGAGATCATGAGTCAATGCTTAACTGACTGAGCCAGCGAGGTGCACCTAGAATGTTATACATTTTACTTGTACATTTGAAACATTATTCTAAGAAAAAATATTCTGCATTTGCTTGCTAAGTCTTCCATAACAAAGTACCATATATATGGTGGCTTAAACAAGAGAAATTTACTGTCTCAGTTCCAGATGTTAGAAGTTCAAAATCAAAGCAGGGGTGTTTCTTCAAGTTGTGTTACAAAGTTGTAACCATCAAGACAGTTTGGTATTGGCACAAAAACAGACAGATAGACCAATGGAATAGAGAACCCAGAATTGGACCCACAAATGTATGGCCAACTAATCTTCAACAAAGCAGGAAGGGGTATCCAATGGAAAAAAAGACAGTCTCTTTAGCAAATGGTGCTGAGAGAACTTGACAGTAACATGCAGAAGAATGAAACTGGACCACTTTCTTACACCATACACAAAAAACAAATTCAAAATGGATGAAAGACCTAAATGTGAGACAGGAAATCATCAAAATCCTAGAGGAGAAAGCAGGCAAAACCTCTTTGACTTCAGCCACATCAACTTCTTACTCAACACGTCTCCGGTGGCAAGGGAAACAAAAGCAAAAATGAACTATTGGGACCTCATCAAAATAAAAATCTTCTACACAGCAAAGGAAACAATCAGCAAATCTAAAAGGCAACCAACAGAATGGGAGAAGATATTTGCAAATGAGATATCAGAAAAAGGCTTTGTATCCAAAATCTATAAAGAATGTATCAAACTCAACACCCAAAAAGCAAATAATCCAGTGAAGAAATGGGCAAAAGACATGAATGGACAGTTCTCCAAAGAAGATATCTAGATGGCTAACAGAAACATGAAAAGCTGCTCAACATTGCTCACCATCAGGGAAATACAAATTAAAATCACATTGAGATACCACCTCACACCAGTCAGAGTGGCTAAAATTAACAACTGAAGAAACAACAGATGTTGGCAAGGATGTGGAGAAAGGGGAACCCTCTTGCATTGTTGGTGGGGATGCAAACTAGTGCAGCCACTCTGGAAAACTGTGTGGAGGGTCCTCAAAAAATTTAAAATAGAACTACCCTCTCATCCAATAATAGCACTACTAGGAATTTATCCAAATGGATACAGGAGTGCTGATTCATAGGGGTACATACATGTTCCCCAATGTTTATAGCAGCATTATCAACAATAGCCAGATTATGGAAAGAGCCCAAACATCCATCAACTGATGAATGGATAAAGAAAAAGTGGTATTTATATGCAACAGAATACCACTCAGCAATGAAACAAAATGAAAACTTGCCATTGACAACAACATGGATGGAACTGCAAGGTATTATGCTAAGGGAAGTAAGTCAGTCAAAGAAAGAAAGTTATCATATGTTTTCACTCATATGTGGAAGTTGAGAAACTTCACGGAAGACCATGGGGGAAGGGAAAGAAAAAGAAATAGTTACAGAGAGGGAGGCAAACTATAAGAGACTCTTAAATACAGAGAACAAACTGAAGGTCGATGGGGGTAGGAGGGTGGGGCTACAAAGAAAACGGGTGATGAGCGTTAAGGAGGGCACTTGTTGGGATGAACACTGGGTGTTGTATGTAGGTGATGAATCACAGGATTTTACTTTTAAAGCCAAGAGCACACTGTATACACTGTATGTTAGCTAACTTGATGATAAATTGTATATAATAAATAAATAAATAAATACATACATACATACATACATACATACATAGTTACATACATAAAACAGGTAACACCACTTTTCTGGGTTACTCAGGGCCTTCTGAAATGAGAACACCCATGGATGTGGGTGGGGGGTTGGCTTTCTATCTAGTTGTTTACCTAGTAGTTGGCATACAGCTGGCAATTTGTTCAAGATGGATGTCTTTGAAATGGATGCCTTAGTAATCAAAAGCTTAATATCAGGCACTTACATTATAGTCAAAAAAGCTTAATGTCAGGTACTCACACTATAGCCCATTATATGCAAAATATTCAGTTGCAATGTGTAATTGAAAACTGCTGAGATTTGTTTTCTTGCTTAAGTCCTTGATATCAGGTAATTTATACTCATAACACATCTTGATCCAAACTAGCCATATTTAAAGTGCTCAGTGGCAACATCTGGCTAGTGACTACCTTATTGGATAGAAGAGTTCTAGAATACTATTTTTAACTTTTTTATTTTGTTTTGTTCTGTTTTCCCACGAACTCCTTGTTAGTCTTTTAAAACGGGCAATCATAGCTTAGTAGATTTGTTATTTATATTTGAACATTTATGACAGAACATGGCAAATCATTTGTGAAGCAGATAATACTGGACTGAAGAAAGGGAGCAAATGTGAGATGGCCATCTTTGGGAGCCATTATTTGACCTCTCATGTGGGGCATCTAGATTGGGTGGGAGCTGGTGGCATGGGCAGTGAAAGCATTCACCCACAACAGAACAAAGGAGGTAGAAGTTTACTGAATGCCCTGCAAGGGAGCAGCAGGGCAGGACAGCAAGGGAGAAACCAACTGCCATGAGGTGGTGATGAGAGGTCACAGTTAGAGGATGGAGTGAAGGAGTATGGGAACATATGGACTTTTTCCTGTTTTGGTAATCTTAGGAACTGTGCTTGCTTGTCAGTAGCCCATTGGTCAGTTGGGGCTTATGTCTTAATGGGCCTGTTTGCCTCAGCAGGGTGGCCAATGTGGCCCCATTGCCTTGCTCAAGTTTCCATCGCTCAAGCCTGTTGCCTAAAATCGGACTCTACATTTAACATCTACCTATTTGAGCATTTATTTGCTAAAAAAGCATGTATAAATTATTATTTAATATTTGTAAAATATAAACATTCATAAATATTTTATTTACTTATTAAACATTTATTAAATGTTCATGGGATACAGATTTTATGTACTTTTTTTTTTTTGAGGCTACACAATTGCATTTTTTCAAAGTGTTTCCCAAGTGTACATGTAAAATGTATACACAAGAAGGATTAGGTAAATTGATCATGGCTTGATATGAAGGAAAAAATCACACACTCTTGGAATTGTACATGTGAGAGAGCTCTATTCCTTTGTACTCACATTTAGAGTTAATTTGTGTTTATGATATCAGAAGGCTTACTAGTATTTTAATTAAAACTATATAGATCATAAATTTTTATCATGAATTTAATACTAAAAAGTATATGAGTAGCATAGAAATCATCTTTTTTTACCCCAATTGCTCTTCAAGATAAGGAAAAAAAAATTATAACTTTGTTTTTCCTACAAAACCCTGTTTAACTCTTGCCATGCTCTTCTCACTTCTCCAGGAGGCATAGACTTTCCAGGTCTAGTAGAATAAAGCACCAGGGCCAAGTATGGTCAATAAACACCTTGCGGATATTCAGTATTTTATAACTCAGCAGAGGATAATGGTTAATGAAATTGGTAAGATGTAAACACTTCAAATAATTTTTCACATTACAACTTCACTATGTATTTCTGTAGTGTTGTTTAATACATCAGCACGATCAAACTTGCTCAATAACATTTATCAAAAGAGCAGACTTGTTCTTGTTAATATAAACACTGCACTTGGGATTTAAATGCTATTTCATTATTGAAAATTATATTTTTTGAGGTTCTATTGATATGAATTATGACATCAAGTAATTTCATAAATGCAACAAGTTGGCCAGTGAGAGGGGAAACAATATTTTATAACAATATAATAATATCATCATCATCATCATAAGTGAATTTTAATAGCATAATACTATGACTAAATGGAAGCGTTTTAAAATAGTTCTCTTAAATGTACAAATAAATATTAAAGAAATACTTTCAGAGTATTAGGTATAAATAATAGGAAATAGGATAATATAATTCCTTGTAGTTTTGATTTATGGCTCTATCGGATTCTATCTAGCTACAGTTTACCTAAAACATAATGCCTAGAAAGTGCTATTAGAATACTATCTATTATTAATCAGTAGGCTATTTTGACAAACTCATAATGGTGCTTTATCCTGGTAGACAATATTGTAGCAATATTTTATCAAACTACTATTAAAAAAATTACCCTGGTAATAAGTTTACATTCAAAAAGTACAAACTAATACTATTAAAATGGAGTTTTATCAAAATTTTCTAACAACAGATAATTAATCTTGCTCGTAAGCTAGAATGCATCATAATTTGAAAAATAATGTAGTGTAGTGGTTACGAACTTGCCTAGTTTTGAATCCTGGTTCTATCTTGGACAGATCCATCAGTTTCCTCATAGAAATTGAGACTAATAATAGTCCCTACTTCATAGAGGAACAAATAAATTGATAAATGTATAATACTTGGAAAATTTCAAGTGTTCAGTAAATGTCAGCTGACATCATATCTTCAGTATTAAGAGACAATGATAGTAATTGTGATAAATCACTATAATTGGTTAAAGAAAATTGAAAAGAAAGAGTTGATGTGGCACCTGTGTGGCTCTGTTGGTTAAGTGCCTGACTTCAGCTCAAGTCATGATCTGATGGTTCCTGAGTTCAAGCCCCGCATCAAGCTCTGTGCTGACAGCTCAGAGCCTGGAGTCTGCTTCAGATTCTGTATCTCCCACTCTCTCTGCCCCTCCGCCACTTGAGCTCTGTCTCTCTCTCTCAGAAATAAATAGGCATTAAAAAAAAATGTTTTTAAAAGAAATAGATTTGATGGCCATATTTTAAGCTGCATTGAATTATGCTATAGTTTCAGAATTTATGTAAGTGCATAGAAAATGCCTACTATGTGACAAGGGCCCAAAGAATGCAATAATTATTTCTATTATTTGTGGTAACAGTAATAGATTTTTTGAAACTAGTGTAATTCTGATCTAAAGCTGGTAAGGAAAGGGCAAAAATGAAAACATACATGTCAATTGACCTATGAAGCTGAACCAAATTTTTAAACTATTAGCTAAATGTTTCCAATGCTGTATTAAAATAATGAATCATAACTAAAAAAGGTTTATCCTAGGAATAAATGCACACTTTATCAACAGAAAATTCTATCCCTATAAAATGCCACACAAATAAAATAAAGCAAAAAATCATATTGGTACAAAGCCTTTGATACATTCAACAACTATTTATTGTGAAAGTTATTAAGAAAAGAGAAATAAAAACAACTTGTTTAATGTGACAAGTGTTAGTAATGTAAAACTTATAAAATATATCATTGTACATAATGGAGAAGTTTTGAAGCAATTGTCTTATACTTGGGAACAAAATAAAGATTTATACTATTTAAGAATAACATTCAAAATATTTAAAAATAAGTCCAGAATCAATACTAATCACACATATGATGTAGTCAAATCCCATTGGAGAGTAACAGCTGATTTCTATCTTTGCTACAAATTTGCTACAAATATTAGATTTGAGGATCTAGCCAATGCAATAAGACAGAAAATGCACAGAGATTGATATTTTACCTAGAAAATCTGATACAATCCACAAATTGTTAGAAATACTGGGTGTAGTGAAGCAGTTAGATATTTAATCAATGGAAGAAATTAGCACTGATACTCAATTTGTGCTTAAGGTGCTTTAAGATTCTATAGGTAAGGAGAGAGAAATTCTCTAACATTTTACTGATGGTTTGATTTTTCCATTTAACTTTCTGTATGTAAAACATATAGGAATAATATATCCTTAGTTGAGATTTTCAGCTAATACATTTGTAGCAAAAACATTTTTTTGATATTTTCTTTTCTTATAAAATAATTAATAACTAGGAAAGAGAAGATAAAACTAAATATAGGGGTGTCTGGGTGGCTTAGTAGGTTGAGCATCTGAATCTTGGTTTTGGCTAAGGTCATGACCTCGTGGTTCATGGCCTGAGCCTCATGTGGGGCTCTTCACTGGCAGCATGGAGTCTGCTTGGGATTCTTTCTCCTTCTCTCTCTGCCCTTCCCTTTCTCATGCGTGTGCTCTCTCTCTCTCTCTGTCTCTCTCTCTGTCTCTCTCTCTTTCTCTCTCTCTCTCTCTCAAAATAAATAAAAGAAGCTTAAAAAAAAAGAAATATACTTAATTAGAAAATTTGCCATATAGCAGAAAACGCATTGGACAAAATTCAGCATCCTTTCTTAATAAAAACCCTCGAGAAAGTCGAGATAGAAGGAACATACTTAAACATCATAAAAGCCATTTATGAAAAACCCACAGCTAATATCATCCTCAATGGGGAAAAACTGAGAGCTTTTTCCCTGAGATCAGGAACATGACAGGGATGTCCACTCTCACTGTTCTTGTTCAACATACTGTTGGAAGTGCTAGCATCAGCAATCAGACAACAAAACGAAATCAAAGGCATCAAAATTGGCAATGATGAAGTCAAGCTTTCACTTTTTGCAGATGACGTGATACTATACATGGAAAATCCGATAGACTCCACCAAAAGTCTGTTAGAACCAATACGTGAATTCAGCAAAGTTGCAGGATACAAAATTAATGTACAGAAATTAGTTGCATTCTTACACACTAATAATGAAGCAACAGAAAGACAAATAAAGAAACTGATCCCATTCACAATTGCACCAAGAAGCATAAAATACCTAGGAATAAACCTAACCAAAGATGTCAAAGATCTGTATGCTGAAAACTATAGAAAGCTTATGAAGGAAATTGAAGAAGATACAAAGAAATGGAAAAACATTCTGTGCTCATGGATTGGAAGAATATTGTCAAAATGTCAATACTACCCAAAGCTATCTACACATTCAATGCAATCCCAATCAAAATTGCACCAGCATTCTTCTTGAAACTAGAACAAGCAATCCTAAAATTCATATGGAACCACAAAAGGCCCCAAATAGCCAAAGTAATTTTGAAGAAGACCAAAGCAGGAGGCATCACAATCCCAGACTTTAGCCTCTACTACAAAGCTGTAATCATCAAGACAACATGGTATTGGCACAAAAACAGACACATAGACCAATGGAATAGAATAGAAACCCCAGAACTAGACCCACAAACGTATGGCCAACTAATCTTTGACAAAGCAGGAAAGAACATCCAATGGAAAAAAGACAGTCTCTTTAACAAATGGTGCTGGGAGAACTGGACAGCAACATGCAGAAGAATGAAACTAGACCACTTTCTTACACCATTCACAAAAATAAACTCAAAATGGATGAAAGACCTGAATGTGAGACAGGAAAACATCAAAACCCTAGAGGAGAAAGCAGGAAAAAACCTCTCTGACCTCAGCTGCAGCAATTTCTTACTTGACACATCTCCAAAGGCAAGGGAATTAAAAACAAAAATGAACTATTGGGACCTCATGAAGATAAAAAGCTTCTGCACTGCGAAGAAAATAATCAACAAAACTAAAAGGCAACCAACGGAATGGGAAAAGATATTTGCAAATGACATATCGGATAAACAGCTGGTATCCAAAATCTATAAAGAAATCACCAAACTCCACACCTGAAAAACAAATAATCCAGTGAAGAAATGGGCAGAAGACATGAATAGACACTTTTCTAAAGAAGACATCCAGATGGCCAACAGGCACATGAAAAGATGCTCAATGTCACTCCTCATCAGGGAAATACAAATCAAAACTACGCTGAGATACTACCTCACACCAGTCAGAGTGGCTAAAATGAACAAATCAGGAGAGTATAGATGCTGGCGAGGATGTGGAGAAACGGGAACCCTCGTGCACTATTGGTGGGAATGCAAACTGGTACAGCCGCTCTGGAAAACAGTGTGGAGATTCCTCAAAAAATTAAAAATAGATCTATCCAGTGACCCAGCAATAGCATTGCTAGGAATTTAGCAAAGGGATATAGGAGTGCTGATGCATAGGGCACTTGTACCCCAATGTTTATAGCAACACTTTCAACAATAGCCAAATTATGGAAAGAACCTGAATGTCCATCAACTGATGAATGGATAAAGAAATTGTGGTTTATATACACAATGGAATATTACGTGGCAATGAGAAAGAATGAAATATAGCTTTTTGTAGCAACGTGGATGGAACTGGAGAGTGTTATGCTAAGTGAAATAAGTGATACAGAGAAAGATACCATATGTTTTCACTCTTATGTGGATCCTGAGAAATTTAACAGAAGACCATGAAGAAGCAGAAGGGGAAAAAAAGTTACAGAGAGGGAAGGAGGCAAACCATAAGAGACTCTTAAAAACTGAGAATAAACTGATGGTTGATGGGGGGTGGGAGGGCAGAGAAAGTGGGTAATGGGCATTGAGGAGGGCACCTGTTGGGATGAGCACTGGGTGTTGTATTGAAACCAATTTTACAATAAATTTCATATTAAAAAAGAAAAAAGAAAATTTTCCATATGCTGCACAAATTCAAACTTGATAAATAATATCTTAGGCACTTGAGAATTTAGTCATTATGTACGTGCCATAAGATTTGCGCAGATTTAGTGTCTTTAATATAAACTTTTCTCACATCAAAAAATAAATGCATATTTTTCCATCCTTTCTTGCCATTTATCCATATATATTTAAGAACACTATATTACACACAAAAAAGTACTTTCTATTATAATTGTCTAAAATATATATTATGGTTCTATGAAAAGATAGATATGCATTCCATAGTTCTGTAAACAAATATATATAATTTTACACAGAACCATAGCTTTTTTCTGAAACTGATAAAGCCACTGGTCTCATATTAAAGAATAGAATATTCCATATTCAAGGGATGAGAACATGAAAGAGGCATTACTCCCTAGACCATAGGAAATTTCAGTGGGTGGTTTAGACAGCTGATGATTTTCAAGGGAATAAAGAGAATATGAAAAGTTTCTGTAGAAAGCTGGACCTCAGTCATGAAGTGCCATAATTACCAGGTTTAGAAATCAATTCTACTCATCTTGGGAAGACAAAATTAAAGCTACATGAAAAGGTATCTGGGAGCTAGTTAACTCCTTTTACAGGCTTTTCTCTTTAGAAGCTGAATGAATACTAAATACGGACCAATCCATTAAATGGTTAATATTTGAGGGCAGCATACAGTACTGAATGAAAACACTTGAGATTTAATGATGAAAGTTTCATGAGGTATCAAAATCTGAAACCTGACCTCCATTTTAACTTGCTCATCTATCTATATCTATATCTATATCTATATCTATATCTATATCTATATCTATATCTAATCTATATTTATCTATCTATAGATAGATACCTATCTATCTATATAGATAGGTATAGGTATAGATAGATAGATAGATATTAATGCACTGAATTAGATGTTATATTTCTGGTGCATTTTAAATTTTCAGTAGAAATTTTTAGTAATCTATGTTACTAAAACATACTAACAAAACATTAACGATATACTCGGATGAGCATTTACTTTAATGCATATAAACAACTCAGAAGGAAGAAAATGAATTGCTGTTAAAATTCGTATCTTGAGTATTTGAAAACTTCAACATATTTTATAACTACTTATAAAATGGAGAAATATTAAAAAATAAAATTACGCCTCCTTTAGGAGAGTGCATTTCACAGCACCGACTGCCCATCCATGGATGGCACTCTATGGATCCATCTGCTGGATCTATGTCAAGTCAACAATAATTATTATTCTAAAACAAACTCAGAGAGTAGGAAGCCTGGCTCAGGCAGATTGCGCTGCAGCCAAACACAGGGGTAACTGCCATCTCCGTCATTCCTCTGGCTTTCGGAAATATGAGGGAAAGTGTGGGAAGAGCTGTTTACAAACTCTCAAATATGCCCCCGTGGATGATGACTCTGGATCCTCCATCCAACACATAAATGCCAGAAGGTGAGTGCAGATGTGCCAGAGGGGTACCTACCACTCTGTATCTCATTCCCAGTCAATGTGAGATCAGATTGAAATTCAATCAATACCTATCACAATACTTTGGTCACTGCCCTAATTTGGGTTACCAGGCCCTGACTCAATGACTTCAGTGCAAGTAGTTTATTTTGAACCTGATTCCTGAAAATTCCATAAGGGAGTAGGAAGTGAGGCAGGGAAGGGAAATGCATTCATTTCCTAGGGCTATTATAACAAATTGCCACAAACTTGGTGACTTAAAACAACAGAAATTTATTACTTCACAGTTCTGGAGGCCAGAAGTCCGAAATCAAGGCATCGACAGGACCACACTCACTACAAAAGCCCGAGGGGTTCATCCTTCCTTCTCTTTTACGGGTTTTGATGGCTGCTGGTACTCCTTGGTTTGTGGCAGCAGGCACTCGGTCTGTACCTCCTGATTCACATGGCTTTCTTTCTTCTGTGTCTCTGCCTTTTTTTGCCTTTGGTAAGAACATTCTCTTTGGATTTAGGGCCCAGTCGAATCCAGATAATATTGTGTCAAAATTCTTAATTAATTATACCAGCAAAGACCCAATTTCCAGGGTCACATTCTGAGTTGCCAGGTGGCCATGAACTGGGGGGAGACGATATTCAAAAGGCAGCCAAGGGTGTGCTATTAAGATACGCTATTAGGTAACTAGAAGTCAAACCCAATGGTAAATTCTGGAAACCAGTGGAGAACGGAAGCCTCATAGTTGCATTCCACACATCCAAAGTAAGGAAATTAACACCAATTTCTGTCAATAATTAGATGAAGCTGTTGGGGGTGAGAGGGAGGAGGTGGCTGAACATGGGAGGAAGCAGGCTGAGAGGGAGCACAGTTCTAGAGTGGGGTCTCTTTTCTCCTATCGCAATAGTCCTGAATAAAATTGGCCTTCATCATTTTAACTAGTTTTGTCTGCACCTCTCTCTCTTTCTGTCTCTTGCCTATTGGCTCTGTTTTTCTGGAGAACCCTAAGAGATTTGGGCACTGAGAAATGTGCTATTGCCGCACCAAATACCTAAAAATGTGGATGTGGATTTGGAACTGGTTAATGAGCAGAGGCTGGAAAAATCTAGAGGCACATGCTTTTAATAAGTCAAGTTACTATGAAGAGACTATTGCTACAAATGTGGACTTTAAAGGCTACTCTACTGAGGTCTCTGATGGAAATGAAGAGCAGGTTGTTGGAAACAAGAGAAAGACAATCATTCTTATGAAAGTGGCAAAGAATTTGGTTGAATTGTATACTAATGTTTTGTGCAAAATACAACTAGAGAGTCATAAAACTGGATATTCAGCTAAGGATATTTCTAAGCAAAATACTGAAGATGCAGTCTAGGTCCTTCGACTGCTTATGGTAAACTGTGAAAGGAGAAACATAAATTGAAGAAGGAATTGTTACGCAAAATGGAGCCACAATGTGGTGATTGGGAAAATTCTCAACTTATTCCTATTGCAAAAAATGAGAGTTTATTCTGAAAAGAATATTAAGAATGTTGCCAAATGGCCATTAGAGATAAGGAAATTAGTATGGTTATGAAGGACAAATTTAATCAGCCTCCATGAAGCAGGTGTCAGGAACAGAAATGGGATTATACCAGCAGAAGCACTGCCTAAAGGAAGAAAAATAATAATAACATGGAATGAAAGACTACTAGCATGTGTTATCCTTTAAGAAAAGGGAAGAATGACCCCCAAGCAGATTAGGGATCATGAGGGCTGCCACTCCCACCAAAGTCAAAGGCCCCTTGGTTTTAGAGGGCAGGGCCCTCACAGAGAGTTGAGGGGGCTATCCCTCGAGTGAGCTGAAGGGGTAGCTGCTCTGCAGAACCATGGGGTGACACTGCCATTGCAGTGGGCCTGGAGGACAGAAAACGGAACCAAAGAAGATTATCCTTGAATTTTAAGATCTAATGGAATTTCTCTTTCTAGGTTTGGGACTTGTTGGGGACCTGTCACCCCTTCCTTTTTTGTCTACTTCTTCCTTTTGGAATGAGAATGGCTATCCCCTTCCTGCTCCCCATTGTATTTTAGAAGCTCATAACTTTGTCTAGTTTCAAGTTCACAGCCAGAGAAGAGTTTTGCCTCAGGATGAATCCTACCTCAAGTCTCACTCATGTCTGATTTAAGGGATATTTAGATAAGACTTTGGACTTTAGACTTTATAGTTGATGCTGGAACTTGTTAAGACTTTGGGGCCATCAGGTTGGAATTAATGTATTTGCATGTGAGAAGGACATGAATTTGGGGAGACTAGGGGCTGAATGTTATAGACAAAATATCTGTGTTCCCTCAAAATGTGTATGTTGAAGCCTTAACCCTCAATATGACTATATTTGGAGATAGGGTTTGCAAGGAAGTGATAAACATTAATTGAAGTCATAAGGGTAGCACTCATTCCCATCTTACAGGACTGGTCCCCTTATAAGTAGAGCGAGAGACACAAGAGCTCTCTTACTTTCCACTATGTGAGAAAATAGAAAGAAGACATTAGTCTGCAAGCTGGGAAGAGAGCTCTCACCAGAAACTAACTATGCTGACATCTAGATCTTAGACTTCCAGTGTCCAGAACTGTGAGAAAATAAACGTCCATTGTTTAAGCCCTCTAGTCCATGCTATTATGTTATGGCAGCCTGAGCAGACTAAGATAATAGCCTTCATGCCATCATTTATATTCTATCAATGCAACCAACATTAAGAAAAATAGGGTTAAAATATCAGAGGAACCGAATCCATCTGAAAATGTATGAGTCTCTGAATCACATCAAGCCTGAGGTTAAATAATTCCTTGACTATTCAAATATATAACCTATACAAGCATCTTTCTTTTTCTGTGTGAGTTGAGTATTTTAGAACTTGTAAACAAAAGATTAAAGATTAAAATTAGCATTCTTCATACATGTGAGTATGCCTGTACTGTCTGTATTTCTAAAGAACAAGTTGTTCTAATAGACAATATGCAATAGATCTCTTTACCTAATGTCCCAGGTGGTTAACTTTAAACTGAACTTTTTCTGTAGTAATCCTACTATCTGCGTAAATTAAAAAAAAAAATAGATTTAAAAATATATAAGTGATGAGTAAATAATATGCTGGGAAGTCCAAGATCAAGGTACCAATAGATCACTGTATGATGAAAGCCTTCTCCCTGGTTTGCAGATGGCCCATTCTTGATATACCCTCACACAGCTGAGATAGAGATCATCTCTCTAGTCTCTTCTTATAAAGCCACTAATCCCATTCATGAGGGCTCCACCCTCATGATCTAATTACCTCCCAAAGTCTCCACTCCAAATACAATAATTGGGAGTTAGGGCTTTAGCATATGAATTTTGTAGGGACACAAACATCAGTCCATAACAATTGTATGCAAGTATTAGCTTTAAAGACTAAAACTTTTGAAGCATTAGCATGTTTCTTCTGGAAAATTATTATATGTTTCAATCTTGGTACATCTCCGTATCTCTATATCAGTGTGTAGACAAGTATAGAATATATCATTCTATATTTCCATATCTATCATTTTTTTATGAAATAGAATATATATCTCTGCAGTACAAGTAAGCCATTAGAACCCAAAACCCAGACTCTGCTGTGAAAAATATATAAATCAGAATGTCTTTAGTACTATTTTTCTTTGCTACTTTGTTTTTCCTAGATATTGCTCAGGATCGTTTCATGGGTCACTTTTTTTTTTTTTAATAACCTATTTCCTGTTATGCTATGAAACTCTCATTGCCTATGGAGCTATTCCTCACAGGGTTATATATATTATAAATAAAAATGAGTTACTTTTCATTGAAAGTTCTTAAGATCTGACATTAAATTTCTAAGCAGGTCTTTGGGACTATTGGCAGTCTTTCATGGAGATGTTTGTATGTGTGTATATAAGTACATTTTTCTGAGACAAAGTTTCATAATTTTATCAGGTCTTATCAGAGGCCCATGATTCAATGCAGTTAAAACTCTGCTCCAATAGTAGAAATGGGCTATCTAATATCTTACTGGGAAAAAGATAATGCTTCCTACCCTGAATATCACACTACAGTATTTATGCCTGTCCTATAAGAATTTCTATTTGCTGTCTAAATTACAGAAAAAGCATCACCAAGGTAAAAATAATGAATTTTACCTGATTTCTGACAAATATAATATGTCAGTCATTAGAGAGTTAATTCCTCAAAGCAGCATTGACATGTGGCTTAAAGAGTCCCAAAGGAATTTAAATTAATTCCCTCCCTAAGCAGCTGTCACAGTTTTGGTAAAATGCTCACATGATCTCCCCTTAGACTGCATCTGTTTCTTTAGAAAGGTCCTAGGTCCTAGGAGCATTTCTTTAAGCACTGAGAAGCAGGATTATCCTATTAAATGCACTTGCTTTTGAATTTATTTTAAATGTGTTCAGGTCAAAAGTCAGTGCAAATAGATCATGTGAGGTCATCCGCCTAACTCCAACTCTGACTAATTTACAAAAATTCTTCCTTGAACCATTTTATTAAACAATGTTATTACATTTTTCAAAGTAAAATTAGAAAAAAATTTAGGGTCCAAAACTCTTTTCTGACCTTAGGGTCACAGTGCAAATTTGATATATCAGCATGTTTCTGGGATTCTATTACCTATAGGGAAGAAACTTATTAAATCCTACAAATACCATGATCATTGGTTCTGACAGACCTGATGATATTCCTGTTCTTGTAAAAATGCTGAAAATATACAGGGGCTACTTTAAACTGGCCATGTTGTTTTCTAAATATTAGCTCTGCCTCTTATTGTGACTTTTCAACTAGAGTCATTAATTAATGAGAGATAAAAAGAGAAAGAGAGAGAGATAAGTAGAGTGCACATATGCATTGGCTTGGTAGGGCTACCATAACAAAATATCACAGATTGGGTAGCATAAACAATAAAAATTTATATTCTCCAAGTTCTGGAAGCTGGAAGCATAAGATCAAGGTGTTGGCAGGTTGATTTCTTCTGAGCCCTCTCTCCTTGGTTTGTAGATAACTGTCTTCATGCTGTATTCTCACATGTCTTTGCTCTGGACACACACATTCCTGTATTTCTATATGTCCAAATTTCTTCTTATAAAGATATCAGTTAGACTGGATTAGGACCCATTCTAATAGCATCATCTTAATTTACTCACCTCTTTAAATTTTTTTTTAATGTTTATTTATTTTTGAGAGAGACAGAGACAGAGCATAAGCAGTGGTGAAACAGAGAGAGGGAGACACAGAATCCGAAGCAGGCTCCAGGCTCTGAGCTGTAAGCACAGAGCCCCACGCAGGGCTCAAATTCACGAACTGTGAGATCATGACCTGAGCCGAAGTCGGATGCTTAACAGACTGAGCCACCCAGGCACCCCAATTTATTCACCTCTTTAAAGACTCTAACTCCCAAGTCACATTCTAAGGTCCTAGAGGTTAGGGCTTCAGCATATGAATTTGGGGGAAACACAATTCAGCCCATTAGAACGTATACATTATTGTACAGATAAGGTGTTTTTGAGAGTAAAGGAGAGAACTATTTATAATCACAAAGTAGCAATATTAATGAAACAGAACTATCCTAGGCAGATAGTCTGGTAATCCTTGCATTTAGAGACCCTTTAATGAAATGTCTGCACAATTCAAAATTCCAGTTATTCAATGTACCCTTTATTGCCTCCATTGAAACTTGCTCTTTTTCATTACATACTGAAGTGTTCAATTTCTTACTGCATCATCGGCCCTACTAGAAGTTGTATAGTCTCATTACAGCCATGTTTGCAAATTCTATGTTGTGTTTTCTACAGAGCTATGTTCTATCAAATGTTTGAAAGGAAAAATGTTCATGTAAATACTTTATTTTATTTTTATTTTTATTTATTTATTTTGCAAGATAGAGCAAGGGAGGGGTAGAGAGAAAGGAGAGAGAGAATTCCAAGCAGGTCCCACATTGTCAGCATGGAGCCAGATACGGGTCTCAAACTCACTAACGGTGAGATCATGACCTGAACCAAAATCAAAAGTCAGACACTTAACGAGTGTCTTAACTGAGACACCCAGGTGCCCCTAAACACTTTAGTTTTTTAAATTGAAAGAGATGCATAGACTCTTAAATAAAAAGAACAAACTGAGAGTTACTGGAGGGGAGATGGGTGGGAGGGGGGGATGGGTTAGTTGGGTGATGAGCATTAAGGAGGGCATTTACCAGGCTGAGCACTGGGTGTTGTATGTAAGTGATGAATCACTGGGTTCTCCTGGAACCAATACTACTCTGTATGTTAACTAACTTGAATTTAAATAAATTAATTAAGAATTGAAAAAAAATTGAAATAAGTCCAGGTAGGTTTTGGAATATATAACTTTACATATTTTAATGAGCTAAAAGCTTGCTTATATCATATATTATGTAGCACTACCAATATAGTCTTAGGAGTACTCTATAGTAAAAACACAGTGACACTTATGAAGCAAAATATACTATCACTTTAAGTAAAAATATTAAAATTACACACACACACAAATAAATATAAAAGAAGCAAGTAAAGAATGATAGAGGATGGAATTAAGTGATGAAAAGATGGAGGAGAAGCACTTGGGTGACTCAGTCTGTTAAGTGTCTGACTCTTGATTTCAGCTCAGGTCATGATCTCATGGTTTGTGAGATCAAGCCCTGTGTTGGGCTCTGGGCTGTGCATGGATCCTGCTTAGGATTTTCTCCTTTCCTCTCTCTCTGTCCTTTCCCTGCTCATGCGCCTATGTGCACTCTCTCTCAAAATAAACAAAAAAATTTTTTTTAAATGGAGAAGTAAAATATTTCCAAAGTTTTAAGCCTTTTGGCTTAACAGAAAAGTAAAGAAGAAAGAAAGAAATGTCATAGCAAGAATGATAAACTATATTCAAATATATTACATTAGAGAACAAAACAGAAAATATAAAAAGATATGTGTATTCATTTCCCAGAGCTGCCATAACAAATTACAATAATTTTGGTGACGTAAAACAACAGAGATTTATTTTATCACACTCTGGAGTCCATAAGTCCCACATCAAGTTGTTCACTCCTTCCAGAGGCTTTAAGGGATCATCTAACTTGGCCTTTCTTGGCTTCTGGTGGCTTCTGTCATTCTTTGGCTTGTGGCTACATAATTTCTGTGTCTTCCTTCAACTTCCCAAGGCCTTCTCTTCCATGTGTCTCTTCTGCATGTCTCATATAAAGAAATTTGTCTTTGAATTTAGGATCTACCTTGATAATCCACGATGTATGCCATCACTAGATCCTTAATTACATCTGCAAAACTCTTTTTCCAAGTGTTTATATTAATAGATTCTGGGTTGTGGATATGGACCTGTCTTTCGGAGGGTTCATCATTAAATCCACTATGATAGTTTAGAAGTTCAGAGCTTGGAAAATCAATTTTGGAGTTATGTGCATATGATTATAAGCTTATTCTCCTCCATATATTAAAATTCAGCAGAATTAAACCTTAACATTTATTTCAGAAATACTTTATAACTAAACTAAGTGCTCTGCTAAGACAAGCAACAGTGGTAGGTGTACAAAGGAGGTCCTTGCTTTAGTCCATGCTTTACTTGATGTGATTACTTTCCCCACAGTTTCATAAATGTTGGTTATATGCCAAAGCCAGTGCTTTGATGAATTGGATCTTTTAAGCAGTGCTTTGGGAACACAAAATCCAGGAGTTTTTAAGAGTTTGTCGCTAGTAGATTTGGAAAACTTCTTTAGCAAACAAACTGAATAATAAAATCATGATGTATACCATTGCATCAGAGGATACAGAGGGAAAAACTGAATTTTGAGGCAAGCAGGCCTGGATTTGACTCTCTCACACCTTGACAAGTTGCTAAATGCTCTGAGTTCTCCTCCTTTCAAATTGTAATAACCATAACCTCATGAGATTGTTAGAAGTGTAAATGATTAAGATATGTTAGCATACATTATTTCATCTTGTACATATTCAGTTTTTAATAAGAATGAGTTCTAATGGCTATATAAGAAAAAACACAATTAGCAAAATATGTAAGTGCATCCTAGAAGAGAAAAGTATGTGGTAAATAGATGTGATTAATTCAACAGTACATTAAAAGAATTATTCACCACAATCAAGTGGGATTTATTCCTGGGCTGCAAGTGTGGTTCAATATTCACAAAGCAATCAGAGTGATACACCACAGTAATAAAAGAAAGGATAACAGTCATGGGGTCCTCTCAATAGATGCAGAAACAGCATTTGACAAAGTATAGCATCCATTCTTGATTAAAACAACAACAACAACAACAACAACAACAACTCAACAAAGCAGGGGTACAGAGAACATACCTACCCGTCATAAAGGCCATATACAAAAGACCCACAGCTAATGTCATCCTCAATGGGGAAAAACTGAGAGCTTTTCCTCTACAATCAGGAACAAGAGAGGGATGTCCACTCTGGAACATTTTATTTAACATATTTATTTAACATAGTACTGCTAATCCTAGCCTCAAAAATCAGAAAACATAAAGAAATAAAACCTATCCAAATCAACAAGGAAGAAGTCAAACTTTCACTATTTGCAGATGACTTGATATTCTACATTAAAAAAGAGAAAGACTCTACCAAAAAATTATTAGAACTGATACATGAATTCCGTAAAGTTGCAGGATACAAAATCAATGTACAGAAATCTGTTGCATCTCTGCACATCAATAATGAAGCAACAGAAAGAGAAATCAAGGAATTGATCCCATTTACAAGTGCACCAACACCCATCAGATATCTAGGAATAAACTTAACCAAAGAGGTAAAAAATGTGTACTCTGAAAACTACAGAAAACTTGTGAAAGAAATTGAAGATGACACAAAGAAATGGAAAAACTTCCCATGCTCACAGACTGGAAGAACAAATATTGTTATTGCTATACTATCCAAAGCAATCTGCATATTTAATATAATCCCATTCAAAATATCACCATCTCCACAGTGTTAGAACAAACAATCCTAAAATTTTTATGGAATCACAAAAGACCCTGAATAGCCAAAGCCATCTTAAAAAAGAAAACAAAAGCTGGAGGCATCACAATTCCAGACATCAACCTATATTATAAAGCTGTAGTGATCAAGACAGTATGTACCAGCACAAAAGCAGGCACAAAGATCAATGTTACAAAATAGAGAACCCACAAATGCACCACAACTATAGAGTCAACTAATTTTCAACAAAGCGGAAAGAAAATCCAATGGGAAAAGATAGGCTCCTCAAGAAGTCGTGTTGGGAAAACTGGGCAGCAACATAGTAAAAAAATGAAACTGGACCACTTTCTTACACCATACACATACACAAAAATAAATTCAAAATGGATGAACTAAATGTGAGACAGGAAACCACCAAAATCCTAGCGAAGAAAACAGGTAGGAACTTCTTTTACAACAGCCATAGCATCTTTTTACTAGGAAAACAAAAGCAAAAATAAACCATTGGGCCTTCATCAAGGCAAGGAAAACAAAAGCAAAAATAAACCATTTGGCCTTCATCAAGATAAAAAGCTTCTGCACAAAAAGGAAACAATCAGCAAAACTAAAAGGTGACCAACAGAATGGGAGAAGATATTTGCAAATGACATGTCAGATAAAGGTTAGTATCCAAAATCTGTAAAGAACTTATCAAACTCAACACCCAAAAAACAAATAAACCAGTAAAGAAATGGGCAGAAGATAAGAATAGACATTTTCCCAAAGAAGACATCAAATGGCTAACAGGCACATGAAAAGATGTTCAGCATCACTCATCATCAGGGAAATACAAATCAAAACCACAATGAGATATCACCTCACACCTATCAGAATGACTGAAATGAACAACACAAAAATCAGCAGATGTTGGCAAGGATGTGGAGAAAGGGAAATCCTCTTACACCGCTAGTGGGAATGCAAACTTGTGCAGCCACTCTGGAAAACAGTATGGAGGTTTCTCAAAAAGCTAAAAATATAACTACCCTATGACCCAGCAATTGCACTAGAAGGTATTTACCCAAAGGATACAAAATACTGATTCGAAGGAGCACATGCACCCCAGTGTTTATAGCAGCATTATCAATAATAGCCAAATTATGGGAAAAAAAAAAAAACAAAAAACAAATGTCCATTCACTGATGAATGGATAAAGAAAGAAAATGTGGTATATATATTCAGTGGAATATTACTCAGGCAGCAAAGAGAATGAAATCTTGCCATTTGCAATGATGTGGATGGAACTAAAGTGTATTATTCTAAGCAAAATGAGTCAGAGAAAGACAAATACCATATGATTTCACTCAGATGTGGAACTTAAGAAATAAAGCAGGTGAACATAGAGGGAAGGAGAAAAAAAAGAGAGAAAGAGGGAAGCAAACCATAAGAAACTCCTAACTATAGAAAACGAACTGAGGGCTGCTGGAGGACAGTGGGCAAGGAGATGGGCTAAATGCGGAGGTGTTGTGATGAGCACTGGGTATTATAAAGTGGTGAATCACTAAATTCTACTCCTGAAACTAATATTACACTATACGTTAACTAACTAGAATTTAAATAAAAATTTGAAGTTTTTTTTAAAGAAGTAGTCTGTAGCAAACTAGTAAAGAAGGGAAATGGGTCTTCATTAGCCCTGATTCAATAATTCCACTGTCTATCACATTCTGTCTGCTTTCATGTCCCATCTAGACTGATCCTACCAAACTAAATCCTGACTAGTCATAATAAATCTATACTAAAGTACAGCAGCACAACTTGTGAAAGCCTTACTAAAGATGCTTTCTAAGGAGTAATTCTGAAACTGAGAAGATTGCAGATATACTAAGAGGATTATAGTTATCTAGTAATAGTATATTTTCAATACTCTACATAACCTGTATTACATTACACCATTACATGCTTACTTTTAGATGCAATGTGAATTTCCACACAAACAAATGTCTTGGTCACCAACAGAGCTTGCAATTTAAGAAAAAAATGAATTTATTAAAAGTATTTGGTAGCTCACTAAATCTCTGGAGGACACAGAGTTAAGCATAGGATGAACACAGCCAGATCAATGTCCAAACCACAGCAGGTATCACTACAGCTAAGTCAGTCACATGCTTATACCTGAGCCACAAAGAAGATTGAGATAGAACAGAAATTCATAAATGTAATTGATTGTACTTTATTATTTTTTTTATGTTTATTTATTTTGATAGAGAGAGTGAGCAGGGGTGAGGCAGAGAGAGAATCTCAAGCAGGCTCTGCAAAGCCAGCTCAGAGCCCAATGCAGAGCCCTTTGCAAGGCTGGATCTCAGGAACCCTGAGATCATGACCTGAGCCAAGATCAAAAGTCAGACACATAACTGACTGAGACGCACCTGAATGGACTATAAATGGGAGTTGTCCTACTTTTGCCATCTCCACATATAGGCAAATATTTCGCTCAGTTAAAGCTTAGAGGGGCCTGAATTATAGAGAAATTTACTTTCCTATCCTTAGTGTGAAATGAATAGGAAGTGGAAAATATTTTACATTATGATTAAGGGGTTAAAAAATAAAAATAAAAACAAACAGAAACTGTTTTATTTCCCCTAACAATTGAATCTGTCTTTTAAGAATCCTTTTTATAACAGAATGGAATTTTTCTAGATTTCATATTTTGGCCTTAGTAAAACTTTGTGTTTTAAATAATAAAATTAAAATGGATGTAGAGGTGTATTTTACTCTTGTGCTAATGTGCAAATTATAATCTGCCCATAGTGGTCTACTCAAATAAACAAGGACATTTGAATAATCAATGATCAGGTGCTAAAAAAATTATTGCTTATATCACTTAATGACTTCACCAGACCTCATAGTTACTTACAATTTTGATTATTTACTATTCAGGGGAAAGACCTGTAATCTATTGAGAACACTATAAACAGCTTCAGGGCTTCTGATAAGAGCACTTAAATGGATTATCCTTTATACATTAGCTTGAATAGGTTATCTAACAGGAATAATCGGAGTCCTTCAGGATAAATTTCTTCTAGATTAATCTAAACTGACTTTTTTAAGCACATTTTTTTTTTCTTGAACCATGTTAGAATCTGATTTTTATCATGTTCTGTTCCCTGTAAAATGTGTAATAATTGACTATGTCCCGTATCAGAATTGAAACATGCTCCTGTAGCATTTCTTGGAAGACTCTAAAAATTGACCAACAGTCCTCGAGCAGTACAATTGTAGAACATGCATTTATTTTAAAAACTAATCGAAAACAGCAAGAAACAGCAGTTAAGAGAGTATACCAGTTGGGAAAATGCAAATAGTACAATAAATGAATATTCAGTTTTATAGTTTGATGTGATAAAATAAATATTTATTATAAAATAAATATAAAATAAATTATATAAAATTATATAAAATAAATATAAAATAAATATAAATATGTGTTACCATAAATACGGTAACAGTTTCAAAAGTTTTAAAAATAAATTATATGTCTCTCTACACAAATAATTAAGAGGAAAATATATGCACATAGTTTGGTGCAAGTTTATATTCTTTGGACATTTTCCAGGCACAGTTTTCCATTTGTACTAATAATCTGCCTGACATTAAAATACACTTTGAGCAGCAAATTTTTACAAGCCATTGGTAATTAAACAGGAATCATTCCTTGTGATATGGGACTTCGAATGTGTTTAAGATGCAAAAGAAAGCCTTTAATTAACTCCTTATAAATTTATGATGTGACAAGATATTGTCTGTTTCTTTTTCACAGGAGACCTCCCAGAGCCATCAGAGGCCCAGCTCGAGCTATTAGTTACCTTTCAATGGCAGCAAAGCTACTGGAGAGTTGAATGGAACCTGCACTATCACACTGCACTTAAGAACAACTGCATAAAATATTAATCACTGTAGCTCCACATGTGAAATGTTACAAAAAAGAAAGTCAAAGAATAAGGGGGAAAAAATCACTGTAGGGTGCCATACATTAGCATCAACAAACCACTTGTAATGGCTAAAGCAAAATGTGGTGGCCCAAGTCCCACATGCTAATAATTTTCAAACTTTTGTCATGGTTAAATAATGACCTAGCCACAGTAGGGTGCCCTCATATAAAAGGAAGGAGCTCTGTCCTAATAGGGAAAGGAAAACAGCCCTAGTGCCAACATGACAATTGAAACAATTCATCAAAAACAAACCAAAATGTTAAATCGAGCCTGCTGTGTTCCTAAAGCTGTTTGTGGATGGTAGCACTCTTCTTGGAATATAATAATAACGTGAGCTATTATTTTTAACCAATACATCTCATTTACTCCATATATCAAGCCAAAGATGTTTATAGTATTGTACCCAGTTTTATTTTATTTTATTTTAATTACTTTATTTTTACGTTTATTTATTTATTTTGAGAAGGAGAGAGAGAGGGAGGGGGAGAATCCCAAGCAGGATCCGCACTGTCAGCGCAGAGCCAGATGCAGGGCTTGAACTCATGAACCGTGAGATCATGACCTGTGAAACTAACAGTGGGACGTTTAATTGACTGAGCCACCCAGACACCCTTCTCCAATTTTAAATGTAAATTTGCCACAGGTTTATAAATGGGAATTCTGAGATTCAAATCCTGGTTTGTGCAACTCTAACTCACAGCTTTTAGCCAGTTAATGGAAGCTTAAGCTACACCTTCCTTCTTTCTTCATGGAGGTTTAATATCACATTGGCCTTGTGAAGATTATGTTTGCTTTAAGTGAAATAGTCTATAACAAATGTTATTAAACAGCATCCACAATCACTTCTGAAGGAATCAGAATTACATTCAATCACTATTATACACTAACAATACTAAAAAGAAAAAGATTTGTACTAAAAGCTAAACATAGTTTACAAACAAATTTGTTAGCATAAAATTTATATATTACAACTATATATGTAATATATACATTTCAAATATATATTACATTATATACTTTTAGGTTCCGAAGTATTTATTTATATATAAAAAACCTTCTAAGGTGAGACAGCAACGACTATTTAAAAAAAAAGAGGTGGGGGACGTTTAAGTCAATAATTAGTCTACATATATATTTTAATCTCTGTACAAAGTTGCAAAGGTGAGAGAAGAGTAAATAGAACGGTAAACACACACACACACACACACACAGACACACATACATATACAAAGGTGCCCTTATAGGCACATTAATGTAAAAAAAAAGTGAATTGAAGTTGGAAAGATAAGTGGGGGTGGAGAGGTAAAGAGGAGAGATGTGATTCAGGATGCTTAAGAATCAGGTTAATGACTGACAGCTGAGGAGCTTACTTTAGCAAGGCATAGTGGGATAAGGAAGAAGAGTTACTTTGGGTCACAAAACTGTCAAACCCAAAGCTCCTTTACTGGAGTTTAACCATCTTCTCTTCTGAGAATACAGGGCTGCTATATTGTTGACTCAATCTCCTGAGATCCTAAAAAAAGACCTTTAACTAAAAGCTTTTCTTTATTTAAGTTAAAGGTTATGTTTGAATGAATTGAAGCAAATATTGCTTTCCTTAATGGGAATTAAGAAAAGAGACCAAGAATTCTACAAATCAATCACATAGCATTTAACAGCTCAAAGCATATCTATCAGTATAATAACAATAAAATAACTCACATTTATTAGACATTTGCTATTTGGAAAACAATGTTCTAAGTGCTTCACCAGAATTAGCTTATTTAAATTCTAGCATTATTTTCATTTTATTGATAAGGTTAAATGATCCGCCTAAGGTTTAAATGTCAAAACAGAGAAATAACCAGAGTCTAAGCTCAGGAATTCTGGCATTCAATTGTACTTTTAACTACTGTACTCTACAGATTTCCTGAGCAATACCTTAGGTATGTTTCCTTCTCTCAAGCTACATAACCATCCATATGGAAGCTGGCGTGATAATCAATTCGTGTATTTTAAAAAAATAAAATAATTATAAGTATTTGTGTAGAAAGAAGAAAGGATGGGTTAGGAGAAGCAGTGTGTCCAAAAAAAGAGAAAAAAACAGAGTAAAGTTGGAGGATGTAGACCTGAAATAAAGATTGAGTGAAACACAGAGTAAATTCAATGTATATGAAAAGGAATGTATTTCCTTTCTAACTGTTTTGATGCAAATTCAAAGTTGGGGAGAATGCACCAAGAAGAAGGAAGGGTTTCCGCAATGAGAACAAATCTATCAATCCTGTGGAATATAGTGGTGAGTTAGGATTGATGGAAGATTCCGTTGACTCAGTGTGGCACTGTTTAAGAGGTTAGGAAATATTACTCAAAGAGAAATACCAAGATTTCATAAACACAGGTTTGTATGGTTAAACAGAGAGATTTTCAAAATTGGAACTCATAGAAAATTGTTTTAAGGAGGACAAACCTCCTAAACAGGAGTCCTGTTTTAGGGCTTAGGAATTAAAATAATTGAAAACTCAATTGATATTTCTTTATATTCTAGAATCCAGGAAATTGACATTGAAATTTGATACTTGATTTTCATATTGATATCAAAATGTACTGTATGTGATATTAAATCCATATAAGTTTGAACCACATGCAATTGCCTATTATATCCGACTAATCTGGTCTACAAGAAGAGGACTTTTCATATATTTAATATATATCACAAAGTGCTTGTCACATCATGTAGTAGGGAAACATTTGGACATATGAATTAAAGCTACAATGTGTTTGGGTTGGTTTTACTGATTTCTTGATAACAAGCTAATTTTTTAAAAAGGGGTAATAGTTAAACATAAGCTTGTCGCCTCACCCTGTTAGAATTTTTTTAGCACTTGTCACTACGAAACCTTGTGTTTATTGAGTAGAGCGCAACGAAAGTGTATGCCCTGCTTACAGTGCACACAGGGAGTTATTCCTGCTTTGGGGGTAGCTCTCCTCCACTCAAATATCCATAAAGCTGGCAACTTCATCTTTGATCTGTAGCCACCAAGGCCTCATCGTCATCTGGCCAAAGAAGAGGGTAAAGATCATAGCATAACAAACACACTTCTCCAAAACATTGGCTTGGAAGTGATCCATATCACAGTGGCTCCCATTTTCTCAGTGAGAACTAGGCACAAAGCCACACTTAAATGCTAAAGAAAGTGGGCGATACAATTTAGCTGAGTGCCTTGGAAGAGGAAATAGGCCCTGGAGAGAAGGTAGGACATCTACCACATCGATGTAAAACCATTACTTGGTTTATCTATAATGTGGCATATTTTTAAAAGCATTACCAGAAGTAATTCAATGGTCCTCACTCACTGAGAATTGTTAGTTTCCTTGTTCTCATTGTTATTTAATTTACCTCTTAATTCACTGATGAAACTGGTTCTCTCCTCAGCAATATATGTGAAGGGGAATTATGCGCACTACCTTTTGCTAATAAATTTCATTGGGTGAATTGTAGTGTGTAGAACTTTTAAAAATGTGACATAAAAATATTAAAGACATATGTTATCATTTTATAAGAAAGTGATTTTGAGACTATACGTCAGAGTCAGTACTTTTGACATAGTATTTTTAGTAATTTATAATCATTTCATAATAAGCAGATTCAGAATCATAAAATAGAATTCAACAGAGAAAGAAATGTATAGTTAAAATCTTTACATTAAAAACTATTTTAGGGGCACCTGGGTGGCTCAGTCGGTTAAGCATCTGACATCAGCTCAGGTCATGATCTCACAGTCTGTGGGTTCGAGCCCTGCATCGGGCTCTGTGCTGACAGCTCAGAGCCTGTAGCCTGCTTCAGATTCTGTGTCTGCCTCTCTCTCTGCCCCTCCCCTACTCATGCTCTCTCTCTGTCTCAAAAATAAATAAAAAACATTTAAAATTTTATTTTAAATAATAAAATAAATCTATTTTAGTTCTCATTCTGCTTTTAATATCTACTGTTGCAAAGTGGGGCAATTTCGTCCCCGTTTTATATGTAAGCTTGCAACTACAACTGCACCATCCAGGTATCCCTAAAATCTTATTCTAAACTGTTAACATTTTGAAGGCATAGATAAGAACTTAGTCAACGTTTTCTCCTGGACCCAGCAGACCAGCTGGTACTTGGTGAGCAATATAATAAATATAGATAGAAAAGAATAATGATTTGACTCTGGATAATTCATATTTTAGTGACAGTAGAATATGGGAAAGGAATTGACTTAGGTAGAAATATTCTGGCAAACCTCTTTTATCAGATAACCCTCCCTTAGACATTTCTATCACTGTAAAATATGTATTAAGAAAAATTTTATTTTTTACCTATTGAAATCATTAAGAAAGGTGATAAAAATTTCAGGCCTTTAAATAAGAGGATATAATTCTATTAAGTGAACTTTGTAAATATGTCTTATTTAGCTAGAGTATACAAAAGTAACTTTGCTAGAAATTTCTATATAGGTTTTCTAATAAAATACTTAATCCAGTAATATTTTTCTACAAATGAATAAATTAAGCTAGCTATTGCTCATTTTTTTGGAGAAAGTAAAAGATACATTTTTAGGGCTTTTAATACTTATAGTTTTTAAAATCTGTTGCCAAATAGAATTTAAACACAAAACTCACTAAGACATTAAGACATTGACCTTCAAAAGAGAAATCTAATTAGGTCATACTTATGGAAGTATGTGTGTGTGTGCGCACATGCGTGTATTTGGTTACCATCTGAAAGACTTTTTAATCTGCTCATTATCCCATTATGATAGGGACTCACCATATTCTAGTTCTTCTTCTCATTTTTTTTTGAGATCTGTATAGCACCCTGTCATACTAAGAATTCCCCATAGATAAATGATAATATAAGCCTTTTTAAAATAGTGTTATACAAATCAAGTATTTTCCTTAAGAACTGTTATCATTAGCAAGACATTTTATCCTGCTTCTTATCATTTGAAATAGTTTAATTCTCTTTTTCATAGTCTTCATCAATAATAAAATTAAGTTACTTTCTCCAGAAGCTAATACCATTACAATGAAATGATCAATGACAATAGATCATTTCATTTAGTATATATATTAAATATATATATTATATATTATATATTATAATATATATAATATATAATATATATATTTAGTATATATAATATATATATTTAGTATATATATAATATATATATTTAGTATATATATTAAAATATATACTAGGAGCACTTGGGTGGCTCAGTCAGTCAAGTGTATGACAGGCTCAAGTCATGGTCTCATGGTTTGTGAGTTCAAGCCCCAAATCGGGCTCTGTGCTGACAGCTCAGAGCCTGAAACCTGCTAAGGATTCTGTGTCTCCCTCCCTCTCTGTCCCTCCCCTACTCACACTCTATCTCTCTCTCTCTCTCTCTCAAAATAAATAAACATTTACAATAAATAAATAAATAAATAAATAAATAAATAAAATATATACTAAATTCAGAAAACAATATATTTATATTACATATACTATATGTTTGTATGTACATATATGTCAGTATATATACTTTAAGTACATTCTTAATACTCAAATTCTTGTTATCTTTTCACATGTAAATCAGTTTTTTTGAAATGTTGTAAATATTCTAGTTTTCTTTTCCCAAGCTCGTCAAATCAGTTTAAATGATCTCACCCATAGATAATAGTCACCTTATGAAAACAAGTTGCTATAGGACATATGTTGTTTTGTTAAGATCAATTTCTTCCGTTCTCTCATGTCACTTTTTTTCTTCCTCTTTTTAAATTTTGTTTAATTTTGTGATTCATCTTAACAAAAGACAGTCTGCTAGTGGAAAGAGTCTTGCAATTTTAATAGAAATTAATTTCACCGCTGAAAAGAAATCTTTTTTCACTGCAAATTGGTAGGCTGCCAGAATTTGTTTCAGTGGAATGAATGAACTATATCAGACTCACAATGCATTTATTCCCATCTCAGCAGACTGGGATTTTTCTTTCTTTGCTATTTCTCTGTATGAAATGTAGATAAGGAAGACTGTAATAGGGCCTGGGCAAAAATTCAAGGTGTTTGCCAAAAGCACATGTCTGTCCAACACACGAGGGAAATGATAGCCTTTATCTTTAAACTCCAAAAATTACCAGTGTTATTACAATCTTACTTCATCCTTATTCAATTATAATTGCATATTTAAAAAAATAATGAACTGTATACCCACTGCCCAGCATTTACTCTAACTTCACAGTCCTAATTTGATATATCCAAAGAATGGTTGTAAGGTTTTATTTGCTTTGGCTTTGTCTTGTATTCTTTTGTAAAATAGATTAAACAATACACTTCTAAAGCTTGAGTTAATTATTTGCCAAAAGAAATCTCTCCAGCCAATGATAGTCTTGGAAGGAGTTTTATAATTTTTGGCTGAGCTATATTTTTTTATCCTCTACAATTCATTGAAAAGGATGCTTTTAGTTCTTAGTGTAGATTCTTAAAACTGCAGTAAAAACAATTTTTATCACAGGCTTTGTGGCCAAAAGCAAACATCTAGAAGCTAAATTAAAATGAAAATAATCCCACTACTAGTATGCCCTAGGTTGGTAATTATTATGAATTAAAAAGCAAAATTAAGGTATAAGTATAGGCATGTTACAAATACACTTGATAAATTAACTAACAGAATATTGAAAGGATAAATAATAATAACAAAATAACATTTTGAACATTTAATGCACTTAATCACAAAAACCACTTTATGAGGTAGATATAATTACTTCCTCCTAGGGAAAGCAGGCACAGAATGCTGAAGTAACACGTCTCAGGTCATGGTTTATAATGTGTTTGAACTAGGTAGTTTGATGAAATTTCACTTTTATTTCAGCCACATTTCAAGTTTCCACGCTAAACCTAGTGGGAGTAAACTGTGATCAGACGGTAATTAACCAACGATCAATGCAAACTATTAAACTGATTAGCAAATTTGTGGTAGGACTTTCTTTGTGGCCACAGAGTCTGTCTCAGGTTCTTTTTTAGCTGAACGCAGTTTGTGGGGATAAGACAACAGTGACTAATATTGAGAATAGAGTTGGTCCTTTCAGAGAAGCTCTGTGCCTATGCCTGTCGCTTTCCAGTTTTGCTTTCTGTCTGGTACTAGCTTAGCTATGGATGTGCATGGAAACAATATGAGGTTATTGACAGCCACGTAGCAGTAGAGACATTGGCTGGTAACTGCAGAGGGCATTCAGAGATATAGGAAATGTTCCAGATATTGTTTTATAGAGAAATTGTGCAAACAATATAGACTCTCAATTTGTCGTACATGCTAGAGTGCATTAGATTCGTACCTGGAACCTACAAAGTTTGCGTGGCCATTTCAAAGTCTCCTCAATTCTCCCAGGAAAGGATCTGATTCATGCCCCCTCATGTCCTCAGAAGTGGTGAAGGAAAATGAAGAATGAGGAGACAAGATGGCAACTATTTTTTTTTTTTTTTTTTTTTTACCATTGAAAGTATATTTAATTGGTGTGGGGCCCTGTCCATATAAACAATTTGATTCTAGAATGCAATACAAATTCCATGGACCCATATGACCTACAGTTATTTATCAGTGAAGATTTAGAATAATGGATAGAGAAAAGGCAATAATATATACATTTTTTATGCTTATGGCGAATTTTATTTATTTTTTTTTAATGTGAAATTTATTGTCAAATTGGTTTCCATACAACACCCAGTGCTCATCCCAACAGGTGCCCTCCTCAATGCCCATCACCCACTTTCCCCTCCCTCCCACCCCCCATCAACCCTCAGTTTATTCTCAGTTTTTAAGAGTCTTTTATGGTTTGCCTCCTTTTCTCTCTGTAACTTTTTTTTCCCCTTCCCCTCCCCCATGGTCTTCTGTTAAGTTTTTGAGGATCCACATAAGAGTGAAAACATATGGTATCTGTCTTTCTCTGTATGACTTATTTCACTTAGCGTAACACTCTCCAGTTCCATCCACGTTGCTACAAAAGGAAGGTGGCAACTATTAAAATTCTCTCTGTGTATTGGCTGGATCACTAAATGTAAGAATGACCTTTCTAGGGTACTCTCAAAATAAATTGGTAGGAATATGAGGCCTGTGTACATATATATCTCGACTGTATTATAACTACTCTTGCAAGATATCCTACAGGGTCTGTGATATGCAGGTATTTGGAAACAAATATTAGCTGAAATGCTTATCACACCCAGAGCTTTTTAGGATACTAATCCCTTTATGAAATGAAACTGCATATGGTAGTATAGAAAAATTTATAATTAGGTGTAAGTCTTCCATAAGCTCTTTTCTTCTCTTCTGTTCTATTTTCAGAATGTCTCTTCTATCTGTAAAATGTAATATTAAAACTTTTTGATAAAGAGTGGGTTATATCAGCTCAGCCCCTTGACAATTTAGTGCTGGTGCTCTGATTCCTGAAGGGAATGTGAGTCAGTGATATTCAAGACCTGTGTAATCCTTACACAACCGAGAATCTGTTAGCCCGAAACTATTCCCATAACAATGCTATGATGTCCTTGCCCATTTCGTCATGTTGACATTGGCACTGATATGGGTAAAATCATGAGCACTTTAGGAATCAAAGCACCAGCACTAAATTGTACTAAGAGTCATTGAATTCTTCACCAAAACTCACACAGCTAAAAAATAAAATTTCAGCCTGGTTTAAAAATATTCTTGATGAGGGGCACCTGGCTGGCTCAGTTGATAGAGCATTCAACTCTGTACCTCAGGGTCAGAAGTTCAAGCCCCACACTGGGTGCAAAGAAAGTTTACTTAGAAAACAAAGAAATGATTTTTTAAAATCTATAAATAAATAAATAAATAAATAAATAAATAAATATTCTTGATTAAGCAATAAAAGTTAAATATTGACTCTTAAGTAAGTACCTTTTTAACATTCTGTGTGATCAAATAGGAAGCTTACAAAAAGCATTTCTAATGTATACTAAAGTACAAAGATTGTCTCAAGGAAAACAGTTTGGGTAACTGAATTGTGAGCTGAACTAGCTGCTCCCCCCCCCCCCCATGGAACACCATTTTATTTCATGAATAATTGTTAAACTATATATATTGAGACTTGACAGCTACTTCTCAAAAATGAACACAGTGACCTGCTTTGGATTCTGTGTCTCCCTCTCTCTCTGCCCCTACCCTGCTCACGCTCTGTCTCTCTCTTTCTCTCAAAAATAAATAAACATTAAAAAGAATTTTTAAAAAAGAGGGGGCACCAGGATGGCTCAGTTGGTTAAGCATCTGACTTTGATTCAGGTCATGACCTTGCAGTTTGTGTGTGTCTCTCTCTCTGACCCTCCCCTGCTCATGCTTTGTCTCTCTCTCTCTCTCTCTCGCTCTCTCTCAAAAATAAATAGACACTAAAAAAACTTAAAAAAAATGAACAGAGTGAATCCACCGATCATTTTAAGGTAAAAAGCCAACAGTATTGACTTCAAGCATTTGGAATTTTGAAAGTTTTGTCTTAACCATCATGACATTAAGAATTTCCCATTATGGGGCATCTGCATGGCTCAGTCAGTTAAGAGGTCAGGTCATGATCTCACAGTTCATGAGTTTGAGCCCCACACTGGGCTCTATGCTGACAGTGCTGACTGAGCTTGCTTGGGATTCTCTCTTTCTCCGCCTCTCCCTCTTTCTTTCTCTTTCTCTATAACTATAAATAAACTTAAAACAAATTTAAAAAAATAATTTACCATTATTGGGACACCTGGGTGGTTCAGTGAGTTAAGCATCTGACTCTTAATTTCAGCTCAGGTCATGATTTCACTGTTGTGTGATTGAGCCCTGTGTCAGGCTCCCAGAATGGATCCTGCTTGGGATTCTCTCTCTCTCTCACTCTCTTTCTGCCCACCCCCCCTCGTGCTTGTGTACTTTGTCCCTCTCTCTCTCTGTGTCTCAAAATAAATAAACATTTCTTTTAAGTTTTTTTTATTTTATTATTTTTTAATGTTTTTGTTTATTTTTGAAATAGAGAGAGACAGAGAATGAGCAGGGGAGGGGCAGAGAGAAAGGAAAACACAATCTGAAGCAGACTCCAGGTCCTGAGCTGTCAGCACAGAGCCTGACACGGGACTTGAACTCATGGACTGTGAGATCATGACCTGAGCTGATGTCGGACGCTTAACTGACTGAGCCACCCCGGGGCCCCAAAATAAATAAACATAAAAAAAAGAATTTCCCATTATTTAAAGACTTTTCTTTTCTCTTTTAAAATTTTTATTCAGTTCAATTTATTTATCCCAAAAATACCCAAGAAACAAAAAAATATTTTACCCATTTCTTTCACCCTCCACCCTCTACCTCTCACAACACCAATCTGTTTTCTAGTTGAGCCTGGTTTTGGGAGTTTTGTTGTTTTTTTCCTTAGATTTCATTTAACATAATGCCTTTGAGGTCCATCCATGTTGTCTTAAATGGCAAATTTTATTTTTTATGGCTGAATAATATTCTGTTGTATAAATATAACACAGTTTCTTTATCTACTTATCCAATGATGGACATTTAGATTATTTTCATACCTTGGCTATTATAAATAACACTGCAATGAACACAGAGGTGTATATATAATTTCAAATTAGTGTTTTTATTTTCTTTGAATAAGTACACAGAAATGGAATGCTGGATTATATGGTAGTTTTATTTTTAATGTTTTGAAGAACCTCCATACTGTTTTCCATAGTAGTTGCACCAATTTACATTCTCACCAATAGTACAATAGTACCAATAATACCAATAGTCCTAACACTTGTTATTTTTTGCCTTTTTGAATAGTCATTCTAACAGGTATGAAGTGATATCTCCTTGTGGTTCTGATTTGCATTTCTCTGATGAGTAATGACGTAGAGCATCTTTGCATGGACCTGTTGGCCATCTGTATGTCTTCATTGGAAAAATGTTTATTCATGTAGTCTGCTGTTTTCTTAAATTTGATTTTTTCCGTTGATTTCCATTGAGTACTATATGTATTTTGTGTCTTAGCCATTTATCAGATGTGTAATTATCAAATATTTTCTCCCATTCAGTAGTTTGCCTTTTCATTTTGTTGACGGTTTACTTTGCTATACAGATGCTTTCTAGTATGACATAGTCCCACTTATTTATTTTTGCTTTGGTGTTCGATTAAAATAATCATCTCCAAGACCTATGTCAAAGAGCTTACTGCCTATGTTTCTTCCAAGAATTTTATAGTTTCAGCGTTCGTTTTAATATTTTTTACGTTTATTTACTTATTTTGGAAGAGAGCATATGAGCAAGGGAGGGGCAGAAAGAGTGGGAGAGAGAGAACAAAAGAGAGAATCCCAAGCAGCCTTCACGCTATCAGCCGGGGCCAATATGGGGCTCGAACCCACAAACTGTGAGATCATGACCTGAGCTGAAATCAGAGTCAGACATTTAGTAGACAGACACCCAGGCGCCCAGGTGCCCCAGAGTTTCAGGTCTTACATTCAAGTCTTTAATCCACTTTGAGTTCATCTTTGTGTATGGTGTAAGATAGTGGTCCAGTTTCATTCTTCGGCATGTGGCTGTCCAATTTCCTGACACCATTAATTAAAAAGATTGTCCTTTCCTCATTAAATATTCCGTGATTCTTGGTTATAAGTTAATTGACCATATATGGGTGATCTCTATTTTGTGATCTCTATTTTGTTCCACTGATCTATAGGTCTGTTTCTGTGTCAACACTGCATTGTTTTAATTATTATAACCTTATAATATAATTTGAAATTGGAGAACATGATGCCTCTAGCTTTGTTCTTTCTCAAGATTGCTATGATTATTCAAGGTCTTTGTGGTTCCATGCAAATTTTAAGATTGTTCTATTTCTCTGAAAAAAAAAATCATTGGAATTTTGATAAGTTTTGAATTGCATCTGCATATTACTTTGGGCAGGAAAGACATTTTTTAAAATATTAATCATTTCAATTCATGAGTATGAAATAACTTTTGATTTATTTGTATTTTCTTCAGTTTCTTTCATTAATGTCTTATAGTTTCCAACATACAAGTCTTTCATCTCCTTGGTTAAATTTATTTTTAGCTATTTTATTATTTTTGATGCAATTGTAAATAAGACTACTTTCTAAATTTCTCTTTCTGATAGTTTGTTATTAGTGTAAAGAAACATGATGGATATTTGTATATTGATTTCGTATCCTGCAACTTTACTGAACTTATTAGTTCTAACAGTTTTTGATGACTCTTTTGGGTTTTCTATATATAATATAACGTCATCTGTAAATAGTGACAGTTTTATTTTTTCCTTTACAATTTAGATGTCTTGTATTTATTTTTACTTATTTACCTTACTTAGTTCCTCTGGGTAGGACACCCAATTTTATGTTGAATAATAGTGGTGAGAGTGGACATCCTTGTCTTGCTCCTGATCTTAGAAGAAAAGCTATTAGCTGTTCATCCTTGGGTATGATAGCTGTGGGCTTGTCATATATGGCCTTTATTATGTTGAAGTATGTTCCCTTTCTACCAACTTGTTGAGAGTTTTTATCACAATATATGTTGAACTTTGATGTTTGAAGATTTCTGCATTTATTGAGATGCAGTAAGATCATATGATTTTTATCCTTCATTTTGATAATGTGTTGTGTCATGTTAATTGATTAGTGGATGTTGAACCATCTCTGAATCCCTTGAATAAATCACATTTGATCATGGTATATGATCTTTAAAATGTATTTATTTTTGTTTGCCAATGTTTTGCTGAGGAATTTTGCATATATGTTCATCAGGGATATTGGACTATCATTATTTTTTTCTGTGATAACCTTGTATGAGTTTGGTATCTGAGTAATGCTGGCCTTGTAAAATGTATTCAGAAGGGCTCCTCACCCCTCTTATTTTTTTGGAAGAGTTTGAGAAGAATTGGTATTAATTTTTCTTTGAATGTTTAGTAGAATTCACTAAAGAAACCATCTGGTTTTGGACTTTTGTTTGTTGGGAGGCTTTTGATGACTGATTCAATCTCCTTACTAGTAGTTAGTCTGTTCAGATTTTCTGTTTAATCATGATTTAGTCTTGGCACATTTAATTTCTAGGAATTTATCCATTTCTTCTAGGTTGTACAATCTGTTGGTCTACAATTGTTCATAGTGGTCCCTTATGATCCTTCGTATTTCTGGGGCATCAGTTTTAACATCTTCTTTTTTATGATTTTATTCATCTGAATTCACTCTTTTTTTCCTTGATGAATCTAGCTAAAAGTTTATTAATTTTGTTTATCTTTTCAAAGAACAGCTCTTAATTTCATTGACCTTTCCCATTGTATTTTTAGTCTTTCATTTATTTGTAACCTAATTTTTATTATTTTCTTCCTTCTACTAAGTTTGGGCTTCACTTGCTCTTCTTTTTCTAGTTCCTTGAGGTGTAAATTTAGGTCATTTATTTGAGACTTTTCTTGTTTCTTGGGGTAGGCATTTATCACCAGGAACTTCTGTCTTAGAACTGCTTTTGCTGCATCCTATAAATTTTGGTATGTTACACTCCCATTTTCATTTGTCTCAACCAATTTTTTGTTTTCTCTTTTGATTTCTTCCTTGATCAATTGCTTGCTGAGTGGCAAGTTGTTTGATTTCTACATATTTGTGAATTTTCTAGTTTTCTTTATGTAATTAATTTCTAGTTTCAACAGTTGGGGTCAGAAAAGATGCTTGATATGCTTTCAACACTCTGAAATGTATTAATACTTGTTTTGTGGCCTAACATATAATCTATCTTAGAAAATGTTCCACAGGCACTTGAGGAGAATGTGTATTCTGTTGTTTGGGGGGGGGGGGGGTGCAGTGTTCTGTAAATATCTGTTAAGTCCATCTAATCTAACATACCCTTTAAGGCTGATGCTTCCTTATTGATTTTATGTCTGAACTATCTATTCATTGATGTGAGTGGGGTATTAAAGCCCCCTACTATTAGTGTATTGTTGTCTATTTTTCCCTTTAGGTTTGTTAATGTTTGCTTTATGTATTTAGGTACTCCTATATTGGATGCATAAATTAATTCCTCAATCAAAAGACAGAGTGGCTAATGGATTAAAAAAAAAAAAAAAAGACCCATCTGTATGCTGCCTATACAATACACACTTTAGCTGCAAGGACACACAGACTGAAAGTGTAGGTATAGAAACAAATATTTCATGAAAATGGTAATCAAAAGAAAAGCAGAGTATTTATACTTATCCCAGGCAAAACAGACTTTTCCATAATGATCATTTTGCATAATGATAAAGGGGTCAATCCAACAGGAAGATATAACATTTGTAAATATTTAAAGACTTTATCAATGGGATTGGTGATGATAATAACAAATACAATTTTATTTGATATTTTATAATGAAATGTGCAGACATTATAACAGTGAATAAATGTTTTCCAAATGACTAATATATGATGTTATGAAGTATATATAGGTAAATACCCATTCAAAGTACAGGATATATCAATGGATTTTATTGACATAGAGCATGAGAAGTTCGTTGATGTGGTTTCAAATTCCAGATTGAAATAAACAACAAACAACAGCTTGCCGAGTTTTGGCATAGTGTCAACAACAAAGAATATTCATAATTATCTGAAAAGATTATTAAAATGTTATTTAGTATTCTAATTATGTATCTGCATGAGGCCATATTTTCTTCACATACTTCAATCTAAACAACACACTGCAATATACTGATCGTGGAAGAAATCTGAGAACCCAGATAGATTCTATTTAGCCCGAAATTAAAGAAAATTGTAAAAATGTAAAAAATTCTTCTCATTATATTTCTTTGGTTTGGGGAAAAATAGCTACTTTTTTAAAAAGGTTTTTATTTATTTATTTTGAGAGAGAGAGAAAGCACGAGAAAGGGAGGGGCAGAGAGAGAGGGGAGAGTGAGAATTCCTAAGCAGGGTTGCACTGCCAGCACAGAGTCCAACCTGGGGCTTGAACTCACAAACTGATATCATGATCTGAGCCGAGTTGGATGCTTAACTGATTGAGCCACCCAGGCTCCCCAAAAGAGTTACTTTCTACAAATATGTTTAATATTAACCTGCTATGGATTGTCACTGTTAGTTTTAAAGGAATTAATAAATATTTTATAACACTGATTTTAAATCCTAATAAGATACACATAGAGAGATGATATCAGTATATGGGTATATAGATACAGATACAGATGTAGCTGTAGCTATAGTCATAGATGTAGACATAGATATGACTCACGAAAACAAAACTTCTTTGGGACCCTCAATAATTTTAAGAGTGTAGGGTACTAAGATCATTATGTTTCAGAAAGGTGATATGTTTCTATTCTCCATGTATTGCATCATATCTCTCTCCCACAGTAGATTTGCATCTCTTCAAAATTTCCCTACTAAAAAAAGTTTCTTAACATATCAACACCATTATATTGCATCTCCTTGGCTTTGTTTTATGGTTCATAGTAGCATTTATTCAGAATCACTATTCAGAATTTCATATTTTCATGTGTATGTTTTGTTCATCTGTTTCTTTTCTGTACCTTACATTGGAATGCAAGCTTTGTAAAGATAAGAGTTTTGTTTGTTCACTACTGTATCCCCAGTGTCTGAAACAGTGCTCAATTAGTCTTGGCACATTTAATAACTGCTGTATAAATTAATGAATAGATAAAAATGAGTAAGATGGCAGCATCCTCTCAAATATCTTATATTATTGCACCCAAGATATTTTCCCCCTAGTTATACATTTGATGACGTCATTTCAGGACTTAAAACTTGCATTGTTTTTCTGTCAGAGTCAAGTGTTTTAACAAGACATTCAAACCCTCCATGGTCCATATGAAAGTAACTTAACTCTCCATACTTATGTCTCCTCACCCATTGCTTTGTTATGTACGCTCTAGTAACTTGGACCTATGTGTAGTCACCCAGATAACATATTGTTACTGATTACAATTTCTAACATTTATATAGCTCCTTTAATTATCTCTTAAACAAAAATGAATAAAATAGATATATGAATAGATAAACAAACACTTCCCCTTTGATAATAATAGTAGCTTTTATAGAATGATTGATTTAATAATTAGCCCTTAATATTTATTGATATTTAATATTATATTTTTAAATCTCAGATCAAAAAGTCAAGTAAAAGGTTCAATAAGATAATGAAACAGCTGTGGAGGCACCTAGGTGGCTCAGTCGGTTAAGTATCCAATTTTGGCTCAGGTCATGATCTCATGGTGAGTTCGAGCCCTGCCTCCAGCTCTGTGCTGACAGCACAGAGCCTGGAGCTGCTTTGGATTCTGTGTCTCCCTCTCTCTCTGCTTCTCCCCACTCATGCTCTGTCTCTCTTTTTCTCAAAGATAAATAAATATTTTTTTAAAAAATTAAAAGATAGCGAAATGTCTATGAAAACAATAAAGCTTTGTGTTGTGAGCGTGGGCACGTATGTGTGTAACTTGGGTGGGGAGGCTACTTCATGTAGTATATTCAGGAAAGGTCCTCTTTCCTGAAATATGTCAGATGAGAACTTAGTTACAAGAACGAATCAAACATTTGGAGATACAAGAGAGAGTAAACAGCAGGTGTCAACCTATTGATGCTGGAAAAGGCTTGATACATTCCCACAAAATAGCAAGTTCAGGATGGCTGAAGCCAGTGAGCAGGGAGAAGTGTGACATGAATTACAGTCAAAACCAGACCAGGAAAAGATGATGTAATTACATGCACATACCTCCTGAAAGAGTTTTATTGATATTCTCATCACAATTGGAAACCATGGGAAAGGTTTAAACAGGGGAAAGATAAATTTATTTACACATTAAAAAGTTGGAGGAGGGGCGCCTGGGTGGCTCAGTCGGTTGAGCGTCAGACTTCGGCTCAGGTCATGATCTCACGGTCCCATCCGTGAGTTCAAGCCCCGCGTCAGGCTCTGTGCTGACCGCTCAGAGCCTGGAGCCTGTTTTGGATTCTGTGTCTGCCTGTTTCTCTGACCCTCCCCCGTTCATGCTCTCTCTCTGTCTCAAAAATAAGTAAATGTTAAAAAAAAAAAAAATTAAAAAAAAAAAAAGTTGGAGGATTGGGTAAAAGAAATTCAATATAATATGATGTACTTGTTTATACTGCACCACAGCATGTGGCCAGAATTACAGATTCCTCTTTTGCATGTTGAAGTATAATAAATCATGTGTTAAATCTACAGACAACATAGATGACATGAATAATATTCATTTAAGAGAGCAACAATTCATAAATAAGCTGTTAAATCTCTTTTGAAAACATCCACCTAGGTAGGAAATAAACAATACTAAATTCTAACATATATATTTCATATGTTCATATATCATATATGAAAAGATTATATAGATAAGTTATATAAGTATGTATGTTATATAAGTTATATATATCCATATATGTTATATATATAACATATACATATAAGTATATGTATTATATATACACATATACATATATATGTGTATACACACATATATATACATATATATATATATATATATATATATATATATATAAAGTTATATATGTGTGAAAACATGAAACAGTGAGAATCAAGCAGAGGGGAGACCAACACAGGGCTTGAACTCACAAACCACGAGATCATGACCTGGTTGGGCACTTAACCAACTGAGCTACCCAGAAGCCCCCTTTTTAAAATCTTTATTTATTTTTTCTATTTTAACTAGTCTCCATACCCAATGTGGGAACTGAACTCACAACCCTGAGATCAAGAGTTGTATGCTCCACTGATTGAGCCAGCCAAGTGTATCTGCAGAGGGTTTTTTTGTAGCCTCAGACCTACAAATTTTTATACCTAGGGATTCTAATAAAGTTGTATTCCTCAAACTCATAGGGATTTAAATGAGAGGTATCTGTGCTTTCATACATGAGGAAACATCACTGGCCTCCAGTAAGGTATACTTTTTTATCTCACTTCTCACTGATGTTCCCTATTATATCCTTGGACCAAAAGTGTCTTTCACTTATGAAGAACACATGTGCTAAGTATTCCCTGATAAGAGTCCCAGGGTTTCTTTGAACTTCTGTCCTTTTTGACATTTCACACTTTGTACTAGTTACGAGAACTCTTAGCTGCTCTCACCACTATTCAAGTGCCTTCCCAAAGTGAATAAAGGTTTTCTATGAGGTGTTCTCTTCCACCCTGAGAAGTCAGATAGTGGTCATATCTAATCTAGGGTCTCTACTACTGGGCATTCTCTCTCACCTCCCCATTGCCATATTTGTTTGGGGAAGGTTTTATTATTTATTTTGTTTACTTTTTGGAAATGTTTCCACTAAGAACTCCATTCTTCCATTTGGTTTTCTCATACAGTTTGGAGAAGGAAAACTCTGCTTAAACCCTTTATACATCCATCTTACTGGTACATTGTAAAAATTCTATATACTTTGGTTCACCCAAGATCTAACTTTGGATATTAAAACCAAATCTTTGAACTCTAACTGAAAGATTTTGGTCTCAAGAGTCTAGTTTTAACACTCATTTCAGAATATTGTCTTGCCTACAAACTTAAAAACAAATAACAACAAAAAAAGCTTCTTCTGTGAAAGCAAGTTTTTTAATTCTATTGTAGATCCATTTTGTTAATAAGAGTATAAGGCCAGGGTGCCTTGGGTAGCTCAGTCGGTAAAGCATCTGACTTCAGCTCAGGTCACGATCTTGCAGTTCGTGAGTTCGAGCCCTGAGCCGGCTCTGTGCTGACAGCTCAGAGCCTGGAGACCGCTTTGGATTTTGTGTCTCCCTCTCTTTCTGCCCCTCCCTTGTTCACACTCAGTCTCTGTCTCTCAAAAATAAATAAAGGTTAAAAAAAAAAAAAGTATAAGGCCAATAATTCAATGGGTATAGTACCTCAAGCAACTTTGAAAAATCAGTAGTAACTAAGAACAAAATATATTTATCAATATATGAAAACAGCATACATTTACAAGGAGAAACTTTAAATCTAGAATTACAAACAGAATGTCTAAAAATATGCAAATGTTTAGAGAACATCGATTTATATTTGAAAATAATTTGAAAATAGAATGAAGAAAAATATTGAATATAACATAAATTCCCACCAAATTAGCAACTCACCACCTAAATGAAATAATAAAATATTGCAGAAATTTATGCTCAGGGGAGATTTTTCAAATCTCACACATTTTATACTAAAAACTGCAATGAGTATAATAAATGTTAAAGGACACTGATAGGAATCCATGTTCTGAGATTTACTTTCTGTTAAAAGAAGAATATTTTGAGGTTATAATTTAATGCACTTTTTAAATATACACAATTACTTTTATACTAGGATAAAAATACAGAAAAATATATGAATAAAAATAATGATGAGCACTATAGCTTCTATAATACAATAAAGCATGATGAATCTTTTTATCATCAAAATTTTATATATTGCTAACTGCTTTATAGCTAGTAAGAGATCACCATTATGAACAGTTATAAAACTTGTCACTTTTTAATGCAGACAGTTCGTTTTTACAGAAGCATCCATCAATTTCTTGTTCTTCATAAAACTTTTTCCTTGCCTTATGAATATTTCAATTTGCATGAACTTTTATATACCAATTATAAATGTAAATGTTTTTGACAGAGGGTATTATGTAAAATGGCACCCTATTAAAATCTCATATTTTTTAAAGAGGGCTTGACATTCAATACCAATAGCACAAAGTATTTATAGTATTCCATGTCACTAGTATGTCACCTATCATTTAGGTAATGCATATTTATTTGTATACATGGTCATAGATTTTGTACATTTTCTCAGCCATGTGCTCTGTAGAACTATTTCTATATTGGAAAACATGGGGTTTTTTTTTTTAGTAAAAATTAATGTGGAACATGCATATGCTAAGACATCACTTATATCCTCCAATGTTAAATGGCAGTAGATCAATCAGTTTTCATCCTCCAATTTTTGAAGTACTTCTTAGCTCCTTATGGCCAGGAGTAGCGTTTCTCAAGAAAAACTTTATCATCAGAATCACTCGGAATGCTTGTTTTTTGTTTTTTTTGTTTTTTAACGTTTATTTATTTATTTTGAGAGACAGATAGAGAGGAGTGGGAGAAGAGCAGAGACTGGGATTAGAATCCCAAGCAGTAACAGTGCAGATGCTGATGTGGGGCTCAAACCCACGAACCATGAGATCATGACCTCAGCCAAAATCAAGAGTTGGACACTTAACCAACTGAGCTATCCAGGTGCCCCTTGGAAAGCTTGTTAAAAACAAAGTATGACTCTCTCTTACCTTAGACTTACTAAATAAGAATTTCTGGTGGGAGAGTCAGGATCTGAGAATGTTTTATATGTTTTATAATAATTTCTTTATGTATTGCTACAGAGAGCAAGGTTTCAGTACCATTGGCCTAGAGGATTAAATAACATACTTCTTGACTTAGTTTTCAAATCTCTTTATTCAGCCTCCATCCTTAGCTCTTCAGCAAACCAATCTCATACTTCCCATGGACCAACTACTCAGCTTTACACAAGCTATTATATTCCATAATTCTCAACTCTCAACAGATATTTATGTTCTGTCCAAATTCCTCACTTCTTTCTTTGAAGAGTTAAGTGTCTAAAAGTGATTCTTCCTGAAAAAAATGAAGGCCAGAATCCTTGTGTCTTAGTCATATGCTTTGAGATATATCCACTGTTCAATTTATTAAAAACATAAAATAAAAATGAATGTGTACAACATTGAGAGATTTTAGAGAAAAATCTTTTTTCATGATTCTGAAAAATGGTGTTTCTGACTTGGTTACAAACTAGAAAACATTTGTTTATTGCTTTTTAAGAAGGATTTTCTGAAATATATTAAAACTAGATGTCAGATTTACTTACGATTAGGCTGGTTCTCTGAGTATGAAATCATAACCTTGAATTTGTTTATAAGTCTTTAGTCTATTCTTATTGAGTATTTTTAAGTCACCATGCTATACCTTACAACCTCTGTGACATTTATTTTATAACCAGAAGCTTATTCCTGTAATGGAATTCTTTTCAATATTTACTTTTAAGATGCTTCCTAATGTTGAGTACTTTAATTTTCTGCAAGAATTTTGGTCCATAATCTTTAAATACTATTCAATAGGTCATCATTTCAAGAAATATTTTTCCAACATTGCACTTATTTCAAGGTAAGAAATTTAAGGCATTAGGTAATTGCATACGTGGCAAGTGTTTATGTTTACAAAGCAAATCCCATGAACCCAACAAATCTTCATTACTGAAATGCTCCAGAATATGTAATTTCACACACACACACACAAAAAAAAATTGGTCACATTGACCTAAGTAATGCCAGTGTCCTATGGACATTTTTGAAAATACAGCAATATGCAAGAATTACAGTAGTATTGTTATTAAATTTTTTTCCATCTCATTCTGGACCAAAGAGTTGAAAGGTAGCATCACACATATGGAGTGGAGGATTAGTAAGTTGGAGGATAATGAAAGTGGTTGGGGCATGGAAATAAAGGCACTTCCACAGGCTCAAACTGGACAGAGAGGAAATATCAAAAAGGGACTACAAAAGCATCTACATTTTGTTTAACATTAGCCTGGAATATGGACAAGGATGCTCAGTATTATGGGCCCATTTTTATATTCAGAGCAAAAGAAAGCCACTCACAATATTTAAGCATATGGATAATAGTACTAGATTTGTATTTTAAATTAATCAATCTGGTTTCAATGAGAGAACTTTTTAAATATGTTTCACAGTGTTTGCAGTTATCCCATTTAGGGACACATGTATGTGGTTCTTCTTCTTCTTCTTCTTCTTCTTCTTCTTCTTCTTCTTCTTCTTCTAATGTTTATTTATTTTGATAGAGAGAGAGAGAGAGAGAGAGAGAGAGAGAGAGTGTGTGTGTGTGTGTGTGTGTGTGTGTGAGCAGCAGAGAGAGAATCCCCAGCAGGCTTTGTTTGCATTGTCAGTTCAGAGCCCAATGTGGGGATTGATCCAATGAACTGCGAGATCATGACCTGAGCTGAAATCAAAAGTTGTTCACTTTACCAGCTAAGCCACCCAGATGCCCCAAAACATGGACATGGTTCTGATAAGAGATGATTTCATTTTGAACCGATAGGGTAGAAAACAGTAAAGAATACTAGACCAAGAAGAGTCAAAAATAAAAGACTTTGTAATATTTCTAAAGTGGAACAAGAGGGTTCAATATGCTAAATAAGAGTCTACCCATCATATCTTTTTACCAGAAAAAAATTACGTGAATAATTCATATAAAAGCTATATTTCCCCTCGTGGTACATTATGCATTTATGAAAAAAAATCATTTTTTTTTTCTGGAATGATATAGCTGCATTGATTTTCCTTCTGGATGTCTTAAGCCTATTGAGTGATTAAATCACTCTAAAGTAACTTGAATGTCAAAGTATCACAAGATGTCTGGAAATTTTTTTTTAAAAGACAAATAAAACTAATAGCACAACCAAATTTACTTCCTGAGAGTGGTCTAATTATTCATTTAAAAAGATAATTTTGAACAAATTTCTCAATATTTCTTTTTCCCCAAGTGACTTTAAAGTGCAGCCAAAGCTATGTTCCATTGCCTTATAAAGCACTCATATTTAATAAAAAATCATATCCTACAAAATATATGCACATAGATATTATAGAAGATGAAAAAGAAGAGTCTGGTAGAATAGAACATTAAAAAGGAATTAAGAAAAAGCATTGCTTTCAATTAGATGTGTATCCTTTTTCTTTTTAGACCCAAAGTAATCGGGGTTTTAAGCTCTTTAAAATTAATATAGAACTAGACTGGGGCCTACGTAAAACATATAGGCTTTATAATTCTTTGTGTATTAGCGCATAAAAAGAAAAATGAAATGTACAAAAGATATGAGTTAATCAAGATGGGATTTTTTTCAAGAATAGAAAGGGCTTGTGTTTTAAAATCTATACACTTTATAATTTTCTTTGTGGTTTAAAAATGCCATGGAAATATGACATCTGAAGTAAAGTGGATAATTTGATTTATTTTTTTATTTGAAATTTGGAGCTGCAAATATGGTTATGGTTTGAATAATCATTATTCATCCATTATGAGTTGAATCATATCCTTCAAAAGAGATATGTTGAAGTCTCAATCTATAATACCGCAGAACGTAACCTTATTATGTGGCCTTATATTTACATTATATGTGACCTTAGGGTCTTTGTAAAGACCATATTTAATCGGGTTAAACTAAAATCATTAGGGTGGGCCCTAAGCCAATATGACAGGTGTCCTTACAAAAAGGGGAGAGAAAAATGAAAAATAAGAATCAGAACTATACAGGGAACAAAATGTTGGTTACCAGATATGGGAGGGGTGGGCAGCTGGGCAAAATGGGTGAAGGGGAGTAAAAAAGGTAGGCATTCAGTTATGGAATCAGTAAGTCACAGGAATAAAAAGCAGAGCATAAGGAACACAGTCAAGGATACTATAATAGCGATGTAATGGGACAGACGGTAGCTATGCTTGTGGTGAACGCAGTATAATGTATAAACTTGTAAAATCACTAAGTTGTACACCTGTAACTAATGTAGCATTGTGTGTCAACTACACTCAAATAAATTAAAAAAAAAAAAAAAAAAAAGGGAGGGGTGAGATTTGAACACAGAGATAGACCTGACCAGAGAGAAGGCTATGTGAAGAGACACAGGGAAAATCCTGTGTGAAAGCGAAGGCAGAGAGTGGAGTGACACATCTACAAGCCAAAGAAGGCCAAAGATGCAGTAACCTACCAGAAGCTAGGAGAGAGGCTTGGAACAGATCTATGTTCTTTTAAGCCATGCAGGTTTGGGTTATTATACAGCAAACCTAGCAAACTAGTACATCGTTTGAGTAAATAAATTTACTTCAGAATATTGACAGATTGAAGAAACACTTTCTTAACACCCATGTGATATTTCATACTAATTGAACATCATTATTTAAAATACCATTAATTACAGAAAATATTATAAAATATAGCCATCTGGCCACCATTCAAAGCTTTACCCATATACTTGGCATTGTGGAGAAGGTATTATAATTTGAATTCACTCCTCTTTTATTACTAAAAGATTTACATTAGTACTAAGAAATTACACTACAAGCTTAATCATGTTCACACTTGCATATAAACTTGACTTTGAATATATCCAAGTCATTTGGGAATATGTCTCCAAAACTAGCACTGCATCTTACATGTTATATTTAATAAGTAGTTGTTCAACGGATCAAATGAGAGATACAAACAAGGATAAAAATATGTCATTCTTGAGTTTTTAAAAGTAGAATATCTAAAATATATTTAAATATATCTATATTTTGAATTATATAAGAAACAGGTACATAAAGCAGATCTACTAATTTACTGTTTCAACAACTCACAGTTCTGGTCTTAAAAAAATGAACACAGAGGTATATTTTGTGGCAAAATCTGACACTTTTCTTATGTTTTGAAAGGTTGCAGTCATGGCATCCTGTACAACCAGAAAAATTTTACACTTAATACTTTATATTTGGATCACAAATTTCATTCCTTTTAAAATAAAAAAAAAAAAAAAAATAAGTAGCTTCTCTCCTTGACCCTGACTAAGGTTTAAATGCCACATATTTTTATTCACCCTGACTGTGGACAAACACTCCCATGAAAGCAGTATAAAGAATAAAGGAATAATAAGCAAATTCTCCCTTAGGATATTTTTTTTTTTCTTTTTTCAATGTATTTTCTCTGAGGGCCCTTGAATTCTTTTGAAAATTAATGGTCTTAAACATTTGGTCCGGGGTGTTAGCTGGCTCAGTCAGTTGGGCAACTAACTCTTGATTTCAGCTCAGGTCAGGATCTTACAGTTCATGGGCTTGAGCCCCCCAATGGGCTCTTCACTGACAGTGCAAGGCCTGCTTGGGATTATCTCTCTCTCTCTCTCTCTTAAAATAAATAAATAAACGTAAAAAAATAAAACATTTGGTCACACTTTTCTCATTTACGAAAAAACAAACAAACATGTCTTACATAACAAAAAGTTTAATACCAAAAAAAGTGTAACCCCCCCCAAAAAAAGTTAAAACAAATGCATATTACCATGAACTGTGTATGTAATCAAGTAGCACACCTCAAACAATTACACAAAGTAACTAGGAATGGAAAAACTAACACTTTTATCAATTTAACACTGAGACCAATGCAAAACCTTTCTCAACTGACTCAAATACAATTCTACAATTATGAGAATACTTATTCCCTGCATAGGGAGATTTCGGTTGGGTAGGATTTTGAGTTAGGGTTCAAGGTTGGGTAGACATGAGCAATGGGCACGCAGGAGCTCTGGGGCAGACACTGCAATATGCTGTGCGTGTCACCCTTCACGGATGGATTTGTAATTTCAGCTACCAGAGTGTTGTCAGCCTCCTCAGAGATTCCCTCAGGAAGCGCTGCCTTTTCCAAGGCCATGCCCCTTCTGAGGGCAGTCATACCCAGGGTCTGATTAATGCAGGGGTTAAAAAGCCTGGTCATGCCAGCCCAATGGGAAACATAAAAGGTCATCCTTGGGGCACCTGGGCATCTCAGTCGGTTAAGCGTCTGACAATTGACCTTGGCTCAGGTCATGATCTCACAGTTGTGAGATCAAGCCCCATGTCGGGCTCTGTGCTGTGCATGGAGCCTGCTTGGGATTCTCTCTCTCCTTCTCTTTCTCTGCCCCTCCACTACTCTCTCTCTCTCTCTCTCTCTCTCTCTCTATCTCTCAAAATGAATAAATACTTTTTTAAAGGTCATTCTTGCTTCAGAGCTCCCTGTGGGGTTGTCTGAATTTGCCATTGGGCCTTGAGTGCAATATTCCTCTTCTGCCTAATTCTGCTTCTTCCCCTTCTTTTTACAAATGTTGATCACAGGGAAACCTTAATAAAAATCCTGCATACTAAGCTTGCCTGAGTGGCTCAGTCGGTTAAGCGTCTGACTTTGGCTCAGGTCATGGTCTCATGGTTTTTGAATTTGAGCCCCGCATTGGGCTCTGTGCTGACAACTCAGAGCCTGGGGCCTGCTTCGGAATCTGTGTCTTCATCTCTCTCTGCCACCCCACACTCGTTCTCTCTCTCTGTCTCTGTCTCTCTCTCTCTGTCTCTGTCTCTCTCTCTCTCTCAAAAGTAAATAAACATTAATTTTTTTTTTAAAGTCCTGCATACTGAATCCCACCTCAGAGTCCTCTTTTTAGGGAATGCAGCCTGAGACAGTCTAGAAAAGCAGGCACTCAGAATGATGCTGGAGTTGAATCTCTTGCAGTCTGGCTGGCAATAAGGTGCCATCATCGGTGCCATCATCATATCAGGAACACAGAGTAGGCCTGCCATGCATGTTAAGTTTTACCAGTGGAGGATTGGGATGAAAATAATGAATTAGCTGGCACCATGTATGAGATGTTTGAGAAACATAGGGGAAATGGTAACCATAAGTACAAGGGAATTAGGTGGTTGTTATTAAAGTTATCAAACTCAAATGGCACAGTAGAAAAATAAGAAAATGTCCAGAAAAAATTTATCAAACACTGAAAGCACGGGTAAAATCCAGGGGGACTCTATAGTACCACGCATTTCTATAAAATAGGAGACTAGGGGTGCCTGGGTGGCTCAGTCAGTTGGGTGTCCGACTTCAGCTCGGGTCATGATCTCACAGTTTGTGGGTTCAAGCCCCGTGTCGGGCTCTGTGCTGACAGCTCAGAGCCTGGAGCCTGCTTGGGATTCTGTGTCTCCCTCTCTCTCTGCCCCTTCCCCGCTCATGCTCTGTCCCTCTCTGTCTCTCAAAAATGAATAAATGTTACAAAAAAAATTTTTTTAAAATAAAATAGGCTTACCAGCATAGCCAAGCTCCAAATGAGATTAAACTCTTACCTAACACAGGTATTCTATGTCAAGTTCAGGACCCTGGTTGGAAAAGAATATGACACTGACATGAAATAGAAACATTTGGGTTGATGTCCCCGAAAATCTTGAATCCCTAGATACTCTGACCTCACTGAACCCATGGAGTTGCCTATACCTTCCTATTAAGGGCTAGTATGCCTGCCCCACCTTGCCTGAAAATCATTCAGAAAATTCCCCTGAAAATAACCAGTGTCCTCCTTAGAATCTTCTCTAAACCTCCCCTCCCCTGGCCACTGTGCTTATAGTGCTTATAAGCTACGCTTATAGCTCATCACTCAGGGATGAGCTTGGCCTAATGAAAGAAGAAAGAGATTATATATAACGGAGCTCCAAGACCTAGCAAGAAGTAATCAGAAAGAGCAAGGAGGATAGGTATGGGATTGGTTCCTTAAAGTTCTTAATCAAGGAAAAACACTAAAAAAATAAAGTAGAATAAAGAGAAATAATTCAGGAGCACTTTCCTTTGATACGGGATATAATACTCTGCCAAGAACTCCAGGAAATGATGTAAATTTGCTTCTGGGATTGTCAGATTGTCAGAGTGATTTCTACCAAACATTTAAGGAAGAGTTAATACCTATTCTTCTCAAACTATTCCCAAAAAATAGGACAGTGATGGCCCATGCTAAATTGAAATGCAAGAATTGCCATAATATAAAGAATACGAAGGCATTGAAAGGATGAGAGAAGCGGGAAGGCTAGAGTAGAGACCATGTAAGGCTGGAAAGCCATCAAATTATCATGTCCTATAGTGGTCTGGAGAACAGGCCATGTATCAAGGCCATAACAAAATGCACCAGGAAGAAGTGTACCAGCATTGCTAAGTGACTCAGTGGTGGCTCTTCTCTGCACACCAGGGATGATCACAAAAGAGGTGGTTACAGAACTCAGAAGCAATCAGTGTTAGATAGGACCCTGGAACAAGGAGGCCAAATGGCAGGAGTTAGAAGCCAATTGGATACAATCATCCTAATAAGGTCACAAAGGTAGTCAAGAGGCCTGATCAGCAATGGAAATGGTTAACTGAAAACATATCTCGAGGTACAAAATAGATGCGCATCCAGCAAAAGTGGGTGACAAAGACACTGATAACATTTGCTTCAGTAGAAAGCAATGGTCTCTTCCCCAGTTTTTGGACCTAAGCTTATTTTAGCCTGGAACCCACTGACTGAAGTAGAGGCCATGTCCCTAAAAGCAAGGATAGCACAATAGATGAAAAGTCTTCATGGAAACAATCATCCTGATTATTATCTACCATGGAACTACTGACTGCCATTCAGTGGAGTAATTAGGGGCATCTGGGTGACTCAGTCAGTTCAGCAGCTGACTCTTGATATCGGCTCAGGTTGTGATCTTGGGGTAATGCGATGGGGCCACATGTGGGGTTCTGCATTGAGCATGGCGCCTGCTTGGGATTCTCTGTCTCCCTCTCTCTCTGTATCTCCCTGGCGCACACTCTCTCTCTCTCTCTTTCTCTGTCTCCCTCTCTGTCTCTCTCTCAAAATAAATAAACCAACTTTTTTTAATGGAGTAATTATACATTGGAGAAAAGGAATACGCAAACATTTTTGAGGACTGTTGGTCTGAACTGACATTGATATCCAGAGATCCCTAAGTGTCATGGCAGCATCCCGTTTGAAGTAGCCGGTATTAATTCTGACAAGAATACAATATATTTCAACTATGGGTCTGCCTTTCTGCCCACAGGGCCTTACTCAACACTGGTATCAAAGGGATTATGAAGTGTTTGATCCATCAACATGGGATTTCATTCCTCAAAGTGGACCCAGTGTAAAGGAAGTGTCTGTGAAGCCCATGACCAGGGTATCCACTGCTTTTGGGGAATTATAAAATCACTCAATTCTAAGAAACCTGCTAATACTGATTGATTAATACCAAATTTTCCTAAGATATTCAATAAATGGTTAGGAAATATCCTGTTGTACATAAACGTGAAAAGTATAGGATTCACATCATTTGCCATTAAGCACCATAGAAAGGACCTGCACATTTTGACTAAGACCCTAAGTGGCTACAGACCAACTTTGCAATGAATTGCTTTACATTTTTCAAGCTCTGATGATCCTATTGTCTTTGTCTAATTTTATGGATTTCCATGTATTTCCTGATTAGGTTTCAATGCCCTCACTTTCTAGCTCCCCAATCCTATCTGACGTACAGCACTGAATACACACATGCCTAGTGTGAAGTCAGGTTGAGCCCCACTCGATAGGCAGACAGTAGTCGTTTATGCCTTAGCTCAAAGACCCTTTACTTTGTTTCACCACTCAGATTACTTCAGTCAATGGAACTATACAATTGGGGAAGTCTGTTAAATCATGAGAAATGATTTGTGGAACATTAACATCTATCTAATAGGAACTTTAAGAGAAGTAAAATAAGGGATAAAAAATAAATAATGGAAGAAAATTCCTCAGTGATGAACAAAGTCTGATAAGATGATTAAATAACAAAGCAAGCAAACAAAAACAGGCCCCTTCAAAAAACCCTTAAGACCTTCCAGAGAGTGGAAATGAAAAGAAAACAAAAGGCATTAATTATTTGGTTATGAATACAGAAAATGGCCAAGGCCATTAAGTGATGTTTGTCAGAAGTTTCATCATCAATTAGACAGCCTAGGAATTATGAGAACAATGTCTTCCTAGTTATTAGTAAAGACAATTTAAGACTAGAATCTGATAGTAAGCCAAGCAATTATTCTAGTGGGGGGAGCAGAATAGAGATACCAAAAAATTTAGAGTATTTCTAAAAACATCGTTTGATAAATTCCAGAAAACCAAAAAATGACTAAAATAAAAAGAAAGATATAAGAGATAGAAAATACTGAAAGTAATTCAAGAGTAGAAAACAACAACAAAAAGTCCCTCAGGATGGCAGCTATGTAGCAGTCTAAGAATCAATCAATCTAATGCGGAACAGAAAGCCAAAGGATTCTGAGAAGAATGTCTTTAATAATAAAGGGGATTTTATTACCCAAATTGTAAAGGCAGTGCTTATTTAGTGAATGGAAAGAGAGGAAAATAATCCAGAAAGAGACAGGAAAAAGCTATACAAGAAAGTCATAGTCCAAACACAAAATAAATTAAAATATGTAATGATTTTGAGTAATTGGTGGAATAAGTGGGGCGGGGGGGCGGGGAAGATTTCCTTTTAAGCCACTCTTCAGGTTCGCTAAATTTACTGACTTTTTTTTCTCTGAATCTGGTCATGGCACTTGCTCCCTAGTGTATGATATTTATATTACATAAGACTTGAAACATTCTATAATGAATATTCCCTGCATAGGTTTCCTATGGTTGCTTGTAACAAATTGCTGCAAATAGAAAATTACTTGTAATTTGTTATAAGCCACTACAGGAAACTGTAACAAGTTATTACAGTTTCCTGTAGTGGCTTAAACAATAGGATTAAAACAGCAGACGTGGGTCTTCAAACAACAGACCTATTTCTGTGGTTTTAAGTGACAGACATGAGTTCTGCAACAGTTATAAGGGCCAGAAGTCTTACATCGAGATGTTGGCAGGCCTACATTCCCTCCTGAGGCTTTAGGGGAGAATCCTTCCTCGTCTCCTCTAGTTTCTGATAGTCGTTGGCAATCCTTGGCTCATGACTCCATCACTCCTATCTCTGCTCCCATCCTCACATAGCCTTCTCTTTGTGTGCCCATGTAATTTCCCCCGCCTCTCTTTTTCACAAACATACATGACTGCATTTAGATACCCTGCCTTTAGTTTATGTAACCTAAAGTCCTCTCCAGAGCTTTATCTTAATCCTATCTTCTGTCATGTCCTAATTTTGCATATATGGTAATGTTCAGGGTTCCAGGGATTAGGAAATGAATATATCTTTGGGGAGACACTTTCTCTGCCTTCCACGCTCACAAAGAAAAGTGGCTGATTGGTGGTTATGGAGTTGGAAGAGATTCTGCATTCTACTTTATTCATCTTTCATAAAGGTCCTGCTTAAAGTTTCTGGGACAAGAAATGCAGGTTTCATTATATTTAAAGTCATAAGAGTAAGTACTAAAATACCTTAAAGGAAAATATAATTGGCAAAATTTTGGGAAAGGACGTAATGAGCAAGTGAGAGCAATACAAGAGTGTAAAATTCTCAGCACTGTATCAAGAAGAGTCGATGGTATAAATGTCACATCTAGATAAAAAGTTGAATGTCCGTTGTTGAGAATTGTAGAATAACTACAAAAGACATAAAAATAGGAACAGGGCAAAGTAACTTTGGTGGATGTTGCTGGGAGTAGAGTGGGAATTTGGTTGGGGGGACCATTTATTTTCCATTTTTGTCTTTTTATATTAACATTTTAAAAACCATGATTCATGTATGAACATGGCAGATAAAGACTTTTACACTAATGTTCAATGTAGATTTGTTCTTAATAACCAAAAAAGAAGAAAAAGAAAAAGAATCCTTTTATTATTATTTTTTCAATGCCACTTGTTCATTTGGCTATCAGCTTCTGCTCATAAATTTAAATGTCCGAAACCATGTTTGTCTTATAGCAAAATAATAAACTTACTCAGAACCTAGTCTGTCTTTCTTTCTTTCTTTCTTTCTTTCTTTCTTTCTTTCTTTCTTTCTTTCATTTCTTTTTTTTAATCCCAGGGAAACTAAATTTAAGAAAGAGATGAAAAGCACATTCACTACATCATCTTCTTGCTGACTTGTGTTTTTTTACCTATAACTAGCGCATTAATCCCATGGAGATCCTATGTTTTTATCTGCAAGAATGTTGGCGTCTCAGCATAAAACTTTGACAGAACTGATCTAATTCATAACACCTAGTCGTGTGCATATGTGTCAGCAATCATTTTGTTTGATAAATTATACATGACTATTAATCAGTGACTGACAGTCTCAGTTCTGAGATATTAGTAATGGTGACATTGTTCTCATATTCATTATGAGAAAGAAAATACACTTTGAATCTTTGCCTTGCTGAAATTTATCATACAGGTGGGAATGAAATGGCACATTATGTGTTCTCATAAGTTACCATTTTTGTTTCATCTCATGTTGTTGGGCCTTAAGAGAACACTTTAGTGACTAATCCCAAAAGATTTCAGATTTAGAATATTTGAACCTTATTTGTTGTTTTATGCAATTACTGTAACAGAACGTGATCAACATTGTAATTAAACTTGGGCTGCATCACTAGCATTTGCTTATTTTAGATAGCTCCAGATTTACACAATTTATGTCAGAGCTAAAATGTTATGTTTTAGATGCTTCAACCTATAAAAACCTTGAAAATACTGCAAGTGTCTACAACTATAAATCATTCTGCTAGAACAAATGTGTATGGAGTATTATGTTCATTTCTTCAGTCAGAAGGCCAACAAAAGTATGGTGCTCAGCAAAAAGGTCCATGGCAGGAGCGAATCTGGATGTTGCATGTGGGTGTGGGTGTGTGTGCGATATTTTGAAGGGATAAACAAATGATAAAGAGGAACTGTCACTAGGAGAACACCAGGGGATTTTACTAGAATCAGAATAAATTGAATGCCATAAAATGCTTACCAGCAACAAAAATTCTCTCAGATGTGACATTCACAGTTGGAAACTTGGAAATTTTATAACTGCAAATTCTTTAAAGACAGAGTATCAATTTCATCACTTGGCTCATGGAAAAGATGAATAAACAGACAATGAAGACAATAGTTTTAAAGCACAAAATATATATTTTACATTTAAAATATATAAATGTAAATTATAAAATGCTGTGTTAAGCTTCTCATTTCCCTGTTATCATTCTATGTCCTCTTCCAAGGCATAGTTTAGTATCCATGGAAAATTTAAGGAACACAACAATCACACAAATATAGAATCTCTGGATCTGGGGGAATGAGATTAAGATTTAATAGATGGGGACACTTGGGTGGCTCAGTCAATTAAGCATCAGACTCCTGGTTTCAGCTCAGGTCATGATTTCACAGTTCTGTGAGTTCCAGCCCCATGTCAGGCTCTGTGCTGACAGCACAGAGCCTGCTTGGGATTCTCTCTGTGCCCAAACCCCCCTTCCTCTCTCTCATTCTCTCTCTCAAAATAAATAAATAACTTTTTTTTTTAAAGATTCAATAGATAGGAAATTGGACCAGATGTCCTACAACTAGGCTTCTCTCAAGGCTTAAAGTATATATATTACTAAGTCTGTAGGGAAAGCATGTTTGGAAGAAACTGGTGACTTTGACCTTTTGAATACTTAATTTGCAATGTGTATGGAAATGGAATAGGAGCTTGGAAGAGGGAATGAGAACAAAGGTGTATACTGTCTTATAAATAAAGAAGCCCAATGCTATAAAGTTCACCCTCATTTGATCGTTGCTACCATCAAATGTATATAACTGAATACAATTACTACTATAGTCTGGATTTCTAAGCAGATTAAACAGATGTTGATGGTTTAGGTAAGTGACTTAATTGACCACTGCCTTTTACAACATGTATTAATTGAAGTATAGTAACAGCTGTTGCATTGCTTAGTATTACCTGATTTGGTTATTCTGGCCAAAACATATTGCATTCAATATAAATGCTACCTAAGCTCATTTTTTTACAATTTCTTTTTTTTTTTTTTTTAATTCTTGCTCTCTAGTCGATACTTCTTTTGCAAAAGTAGGCACACATCTGTCCTGTAATACCTTCATTCTTCTTACATCCCTGAACACCATTGTACCACTCTCAATAAACTTTTTTAGTGGGTTTACAATGTCTATCTCTATTTCTTGTCTTTCAGTGAGACGCTTCTGAATACCTTGGAACTTGACTATCTCTCTTATCACTTCAATGAATATACTTGCAAGGTGGGTAGCTAGTAACTGTCATGTTGGGGAATCTAGTGACCTTTTCACAGTCTTCATTCTCCCCAATATTTGTCGTTTTTATTTCTATTGTCTAGCTCATTCTGGATACTTTGTTCTATGTTATCTCATATTGACTTTGCCTTCCTATCTCTGTGGTCACTAATTTTTGGCTCTCTTTCCTCTGCTCACCTTCTAAATGCAAATGTTTTCCCCAAATTCTAATCTTTATCCTCTTGTCTATGTTATACAGCCACCTTTGGTCATTCACTCCATGGAGGAGTTTGTAAAGTGTGATTCCCCAACATACACCTTTATTCTCAATCCCTGTCCTTTTGCATCAATAGACATATCCTAGATATTTTAGTTCTACTTGCGTATTTACCTCTGAGACTCTTTGTTATTCATTTTGTCCACCCAACATCTAAATCTCTGTACAATATTTGAAGGATCCTTCAGCTGATAAAGTATACCCAGTACTGTGTAGAAGCCAGATTATAGTGAATCCTTTCTTTCCCAGTTCTTTACAATGAAAATACTAACACCTAAGTTCCTGCTGACCATACGCTGACTTTAAAACAGAAGCTAGAGATAGAAAGAAGGAACATAATAAAATGCTGTCTGGTGGACAGGTGTCTGGAGTGATTGCAGCTAAGTCCACAGGCCACTCTCAACAGTGGTTTTGCATTACTAGATGCAGTTTGTATGACTCGGTCTAAGTAGTCTCCATTAGGCAAACAGGCATAATCCCCTTCCCGGAAGTAGGCAGGTTGTGTCTTTGGTTTACCAGATCTGCATAATGATTTGGAAAGTGTTTCTGGCTGTGTGACCTTCAAGATCCTATGAGCAGTCCGATATCTTTCCAACAAATTTGTTTTCTAGAATCAGTCATCCAGAATGAGTTCCTCTTTTTTTTTTTTTTCCCCTAGAATTAACTCTATCTGTGTCAGCAGTTGGTGCCTCAACATTTTATATTATTTATAAATTACTTTGCTTTATTCATTTATGACACAGATTCATGTTCTCTGGATATCTAGTCAAACTGACATCCATTATTGATTTTGTTTATTTTGGGCGACTTCCTCTTCATTCACAAAATTCTTATTCTGTAATCCTCCATAGTTGGGAGAAAAATAAAACAGCTGTAATTACACGGCGTCTTTTCCCTCTCTCTCACTGTATTCACTTCACAGGCATCATTTGCTACTCTAATTCTCATCCCGTCTTGGTTAGTCATCATTATTGACTCAGGGTAGCGCTGCGCCGTGTAATGTATCTCTGCCACAAAAATCATTCTTCTTCGTTAAATCCTCTTCACCCACAGCTGCCTGCTGTGCTTCCCTCTCTGCCAAGCTGCAGACGCTGCATTTTCTCTGATTGTACTTGTGGCACACTCATGAATGCTTCTTGGATACAAAAATCACTCTAGACCAATAAATCAAATCAATAAATAAGTCAATAAATCTCTTTTGCTTTATAAACATCATCCATCTTTAGCAGAATGAATCACTAGTCCTTGTCCCTACCTTTCGGACCCTTTGAAACAATTTCATCTACTATTAGAGGCTCTTTTGGTCATGTGTTAATGCTTACATTAGATGACACGCTTGACCTTATACAAGATCCAAAGACATTTGACCCTAGGAGTCAATTTCAATGAACTCTGTTTTTTCGAAGAGATTTCCAAAGGGAATAGAATGCGTTGAAGAAAGTGGTTAAACAAAGTTAGTATATATATATATATATATATATATATATATATATATATATATGGTATATGTATATACATGTATGTGTATGTATATCACAACAAACAATTAAATTATGTTCTTTATATATATATATATATATATATATATATATATATATATATGTATACACATATATATACACAGTTAATTTTCCAAGAATTAAATTTCACGTTTTATACCTATGGTAAAATTTATGGCAAATCTCATTCTATTTGTAATCTTACCAAATTAATACAGTCTGGTGGAAGTTAATATAAAGCTCTCTATCTTATATATTAATCAAGAAATTTAATGACTTAATAGTTCTAAAATGTTATTTTAGTTGGACTGAAAATGTTTGTTCTCATCTCTGCCTTCCACTCCCTCATTCCTGACTCTCCATACACACACGCTCATTCTCAGCCACCTCTGCTCTACTTCCTGCCCCCAGGAGACTTATACTAATTGGATCACCCGGGCTCTTTTGCCTTCTGGCATCCAATTGGATTTGGCCAAAGGGAGTTTCAGACAAAAGATCTGAGGGTACGAAGACCGAGTGCAGGATATTTTATCCCTATTCCCTCCCTGCATTAGCCCTTCCCCATTTCCTCCTGTTTTATTTTTTTTGTTTGTTTTTGTTTGTTTGTTTGTTTGTTTGCTGTCTTGCTGTGATCACATTTCTCTAAATTCAGCTGTATTTGATGTCAAGCTACTTCAACTCCATGATCTAGCTCTCCGCTAGCTTTAGTGACACAGTTTTCTTTCGTAGCCCCTTCAGGCCAACAGCTGGCTTTCTGCTACTAATAGTTTCTGGATGCCTTTTGAGATGGATGTATGGCTAGATTAGATAGAAAGATAAATAGATGATAGACACATACATATATACATACATAGGTAATAGACGATGATAGATAGATAGATAGATAGATAGATAGATAATAGATACAGAGATAGATCCGGAGACACCCTTTCATCAACTTCTCATCAAAATCATAACTATTGTGCTAAGTGTGTTTCTTGTCAGGACTTTCATTGCTGCAGATTGTACTTATTTTAAGAAACAAAATTGAATATTTAAAAAAATGGTCAATCTGGGGCATCTGGGTGACTCAGTCGGTTAAGCGTCCAACTTCAACTCAGGTCATGATCTCGCAGTAGGTGAGTTCGAGCCCCGTGTCGGGCCCTGTGCTGACCACTTGGAGCATGGAGCCTGCTTGCGATTCTGTGTCTCCCTCTCTCTCTGCCCCTCCCCCGCTCATGCTGTGTCTCTTTCACTCTCAAAAATGAATAAATGTTAAAAAAAAATTTTTTTTAATAAAAAAATGGTCAGTGATTTAAAATTTGGTCATGCTGTCAAGGTATCAGTGACTATTAATTCAGCTCCCAGAAATTCCTGACTGGCTGAATAATTCACCTGTTCTACCATGACTGTGTGTAATCTACTAATTATTTCTGAGAATTCCCTCAGTCTTCTCCTCATTTTAGTGTCCATAGTATTCCTTTCATGCTCTGTGACCTGTTCTGATTTCCCAGGTGTCTATGATTGGCAAATGCACTCAAAAATTTCTTCTAAGAAATATTGATTGGCTCCTGCCTTGTGGAGTATAATTTCCATAGCAAGTATCATTTTCCACCTCTTGCATAAAAGTACAAAAACACTATCCACCAAACGAAGGGTTTTTTTCTTGTTCTATAGCCATTAGCTTTCTAGGCTGTCCCACAAGAATTTTAGCTTATTTACCTTATCATAACGTTCCTCTGCCTTGAACATTGATATAGTTTTCAAATAAGGCTTGACAATACAAGATTACTTTGCAATATGATCAAAGACACATCACCAACAGATCATTTTACAAAGAAAGTAGTCTTATAACTAGCTTGAACTTGAAAACCAAGATGTAACTGCAGTAGTATTCCTGACATCAAGCACAATTTGCTTGTATCAGTAGAAGGCATACAGTTTTTAAATTACTGAATCAAGAAACTGAGACCTAGAGACACAAATGAGTTCAGCAGCTAGAAAGTTGAAACTAGATTTCATTTCCCAAGTTCTTATTCTCTAAAACCGCATTATAAAAAATACACATTTTAACTGAAAATAAATTAACTAATGTGTATTACCCTGAAATTAATAAAAATTTAGACATGTAAACTTATTTTTCTCAGTGAAGGTTTTCCAAATGTTTTTGCTTGAATATTTTACAACTTAATGTAAGAAAAGTTCATGTAACTTCTCAATAGAGAGTATTATAAAAGCAAAATAACCTCCCTATATACATATTTCAATTATAATATGTTAAATATGATGTGTTAAGAACCATTAGGCTTACCCACACTACTTAATGAGTTTTCTGTTATATGTTTTAGTTTTATAATGTACAAAGGAGATTTGCTCAATGTTCAGAAGAGACACATTTATTAAATGTAGTTGCTGGCATGACTATTCATTTACTAATCTTGTAGCTTTATACATTGCAGTATGAATGAATGATATTTAAAATAGCAATAAATGAACTGATGCAAACTGAAATATCTTTAATTTTCCATTTTTTTGAGTGTACAAAGCTAATGGAAGTTTCAGAAGTCATAGGAAAAAGGAGACTCATGTTCTAGTTTCTGGTTTTAGCCCTGGGGTAGTTAAAATCCTTGGACAGCTCTGCTTGTGCAAACATTAACACAGTTTTTATTCTGTTATTGTTGCTGTGGGTTTATCAAGTATTCATGATGTTCACAGATATGGTGGGCTGATGTGTTCAGGGACTGAGCATAAACCTGTGTGTATAGCTAGCAATAAAGGTGAGCCATTTTGTTACATGTTTAATTTTAGTTCTCTTTCTCTCTTTACAATGTCTTAGCTATTTTTACAGCTGAGAAGTCCTTAAGAAATCATGTTTTAATTAGTTTCATATTTTTTTTCCCCTTTGGTAACGTATCATGCAGCTATTTTTAAAAAATGTGAAGAAACCCAATAGGAAAAAAAAAAAGAATTATAAAATGTAAAATATCAAACACTATATCATGAAAATGTTTCCGTTGAATGACACTTAGAGTCTGGGATTCATGCCAGGAAATAAAAGCATTTTGGCTATGCGGTTTCAAGATCAAAAGATCAAATGTTTTTCATAATCTATCATGCAAAAGTTATTTGTTTGATTTATAGTATGTTTCTTCCATTCTCAGAGGGGAAAAATAGATGACATAAAAATACAGAAAATATTAAGGGATATAACTTATTTGTATTATGGAAGTGTCAAGATTTGGTACTCATTTGGATAACTTGGTATCTCTGAAATTATGAAGTATATGTTGTGCTTTGTCTAATCCATACTCTACATACATTTCCATATTTACAGTTCTAGGTAAGGTAAGCAAAAAGCTTTGTTTATTTTAAATACGTCATAGTGCATTTTACATCATTTAAAATTAGCACTGAGCTGGCATTAAATATTGTTTATTATTTGCTTATGTTAAAAATAGAATACAAAGCTTTAGGACTACATTTTAAAATTGTCAATATATATTTTTATTCTGTTTCAAGATTACAGAGAAAATAATCAAAATGGCAAACGTAAGCTAAAGATGAAAGATTATTGGAACACCTGGGTGGCTTAGACGGTGAGAGCCAGATTTTGGATCAGGTCATGATCTCATGGTTCGTGGGTTCAGCCCTTGCATGGGGCTCTGTGCTGACAGCTCAGAGCCTGGAGCCTGCTTCCGATTCTGTGTCTCCCTCCTTCTCTCTGCCTCTCTCTCTCTCTCTCAAAAATAAATAAATATTAAATATATTTTTTTAAAAGATGAAAGATTATTAAAAGAAACTACTGGGGCACCTGGGTGGTTCAGTTGGTTGAGCGTTCAGCTTCGGTTCAGGTCATGATCTTGCAGTTCATGAGTTCAAGCCCTACATTGGGTTCTGTGCTGACAGCTCAGAGCCTGGAGCCTGCTTCAGATCTGTCTCCCTCTCTCTCTCTGTCTTTCCCCTGCTCATACTTTGTCTATCTCTCAAAAATGAATAAACATAATTTTTTTTTTAAAGGGCATTTACCACTGTTCATATCCAGCCTTCTCCCATTTCTACACCTTATTAATAGAAATTTTTAAAAAATTACTCAAAACCTGATACATGGATAAAGATTTTACAGCTTCTTCTTAAAAAAATGTGTGTTTTATACTGTATAGCATATTGTAAACAACAAAGATTTATTTACTTTTTACATGTTTTAACCACATTCTTACTTATACAAAAAAGTAATAAAGTCCATCATGTTCTTCACCGTTGTAACTGTATAACTTGTCAGATTTTGAAACTACCTATTTTTAGAATAAGAATAATTTGCCCAGAATATAACTGTGCATTGCCATCTTCTAGAATATTTTCTCTTGTCAGTTTCACTGCAGTGCCTGCCACCTTACCTGAATAGATTATCGTTTGACCATGCAGCTATATCTTTTAAATAGTTATGTTTCAGTAAATGCTGAACTGATGTGATGAAATATGGCTCAATGCAATTAAACAGGCATGGAAACAAATTACTTAATTTTATTATAATTAGAAGCTAAATACTAGTAATATTTTAGATAAATGCAACTGACATGAGAATTTTCCTTGGGACTTAGGGTTTAGTAACACAATGGGAGATTAGTCCCCTGCTTTGAATCTAGTTAGGTAGAATTAATTGTTAAATGACTTAATCACTGTATATTTAAACTTATAAAAAATAAATATTACCAGTGTGATTTTTTTTAATTTTTTAAAGTTTATTTATTTTAGAGAGAACCAGAGACAGCATGAGGGGCAGAGAGAGAGAGGGAGATAGAGGATCCCAAAAGGCTCCACACCATCAGCACAAGGTCTGATGCAGGGCTAGAATCCACAGAACTGTGAGCTCATGACCTGAGCCAAACCCAAGAGATGGACACTTAACCAACTGAACCACCCAGGTCCCCCACATTATCAGTGTATTAATGCAGTTGCACTATGGTTTTTTATCATAACTGTCCTACATCCTAAGAACACTGTCGCCAAAGTTTTGCCTAAGGACTTTTAGATTCCAAATGATTACTTACTCTGCTGGACATTGTTAAAAACACTTTATAGTCTTTAACTTATTTTACTCCAATGACAGCTCTATTAGGACGTACTATTATTATGTCTTTCTTGCAGATGGGAAAATGAGGCAAGACTATTTCCAAAGTCATACACCTAGTGAGTAACCATTCTGAAAAGAATTCTATTAGAACTCCAGAAAGTTTAGATTGTTATAAAAAGAATTCTGTAAATAAATCTGTGGGAAGTGCCTTCCTTGGATCACACCTCTTACTACTTGGCTTTCAAAATTCCTGTGGTTTAACTCATAAATTATTTACTTAGTTGGAGTGTGTTTGGTCGCCCACAAATAGCAAAAAGGGTTTATGTGTTTTAAGGCTGTATTGGTGTCTCAGAAGATAGTAGCAAGGATGTAGACTGAAACCACACTGGAAAGTCATAGGGACAACAGGGAGATGTTTGTCTCTGTTTCTTATATCCTCTTTTATGTGTCTGCTTCCTTTTGTATCTCTAGATAGATTTCTGCTACTTCTTTCATAGTTAAAAACAGTGTCCAGTTGTCAATGTCTAGATAGGGCATGTGAGCATCTCATGTACCCATTCCCTCGTGAAATCATCATAACTGGTGAAAATTATATAAATAGCCACTATTTAGAGTCTCTGGAAGTTGACGTAAGGACATACACACATCAAAAAATACCTATTCAAGAAAATCTACTAAATCTTAGTAAGAACAGCAATAGTCTGTGGCATTTAAGATACAACCCATTTCCCCCAACCTTCAGTTCAGCTTGATACAAATTCTACCTTGAGTAAGGATTGCCAAGATGGGTCTCCTCCTTCCTGTAGATCAAGCTTCCAATCAAAAAATAGGATACCTGTGAATATTGTGGTTTATATTAAGAAATAAATACTTGGTCTTCATCTCTGCTCTCTGCAGAGAGCTCCTAAAACCTTTAGAATTTCCTAAGTGAAGAGAGTGACAGAGTGTTGTTTGTTATGTGAAGGAGGTGACTTTTGGTCTATACCTCAGAATGAGCGCTGATTGCCAGTGGAGTCAACCATGTGTGATTGCAGTGTTAGAAATTTCAGTCCCACCTCTTCCAGCCCAATCCCACTGGCCTCCAAGTTAGTGAGAGGGGTTGGACGTTGAGTCAATCACCAATGACAAACGATTGAGTCGATGCCTACACAATGAAGTATTCATAAAAACCCAAAAGGACAGGTATTGGTGAACACTTGGAGAATCTGGGAGACTCGCACACCTAGAGAGGGCAATGAACTTCCACTCCCCTTCTCTGTACCTTGCCCTGTGAATTTCTTCCATCAGGTTGTTCCTATATCCCCTTGTAATAAGCCAGTAATCTAGGAAGTGAAATGAGTACTGTGAGCTACTCTAGCAAATTAATCAAACCCAAGGAGGTGATGGTTAGAACCTCCAATCTATATCAATGAAAAGATAATTATAAAAAAGAACTAAATAATAATTCTAGAGTTGAAACTGAAATAAAAATTTTCCTGGAGAGGCTCAACAATAGATTTGAATTGAAAGAAGAAAAAAATCAGAAAACTTGAAGATAGACTGCTAGAAATTATTCAAACCAAAGTAGAGAAGGAAAAAAAAATATGAAGAAAAATGAACAGACTTTGAGAGGAATGAGAGACACCATCAAGGCTATAAACATACGTGTAATGTGAATATCAGGAAAGGAGAGCAAGAAGTAAAAAAATTACTGAATTAGTGGTTGGAAACTTGTAAAATTTGATGAAAAATATTTATCTACACAACCAAGAAATACAACAATCTTCAATATGATAAACATAAATATCCACGCATCAAATTTAAAATGTTGAAATTCAGGGGCACCTGAGTGGCTCAGTCGGTTAAGCAGCCAACTCATTGATTTTGGCTCAAGTCATGATCTCACAGTTGTTGAGTTCGAGCTCTGCATTGGAGGGCTCAAACTCTCAGTAGGGAGCCTGCTTGAGATTCTCTCTCTCTCTCTCTCTCTCTCTCTCCCTCTCAAAATAAATAAACTTTAAAAATAATAAATAAATAAATAAAATAAAATGTTGTTATCCAAACTAAAAAATAAAAAAATGAAAAAAAAAAAAACTTAGAAAGCAGCAAGACAAAAATGACTCATCATGTGAAGAGATCCCAATTAGAAAATAACTGGTTTCTTATCAGAAACAATACAGGTCAGAAAGCTGTGGGATGATATATTTAAAGTGCTAGAAAAATACTGTCCACCAAAAGTCCATTCATCAAAATTACCCTACAAAAATATGTCAAAAACAGTAGTTACCAGACAAATAAAAGCTGAGATAGGGCGACTGGCTGGCTCAGTTGGTGGGGCATGTGTCAAGCCCCATGTTGGGCATAGAGATTACTTAAAAACAACAACAACAACAACAACAACAACAACAACAACAACAACAACAAAACTGAGGGTGCCTGGATGGCTCAGTCCATTAAGCTAAGCGTCGAACTTTGGCTCAGGTCATGATCTCACAGTTGGCGGGTGGAGCCCCACATCAGGCTCTGTGCTGACAGCTCAGAGCCTGGAGCCTGCTTCAGATTCTCCTTCTCTCTCTGCCCCTCCCCTGCTCATACTCTGTCTCTTTCCTCTATCTCAAAAATAAATAAACATTATTTTTTTAAATAAATAACCATAAATACCTAGGAATAACCCAACCAAAGATGTAAAAGACTTGTGTGCTGAAAACTATAAAAAGCTTTTGAAGGAAATTGAAGAAGATAGAAAGAAATGGAAAAATATTCGATGCTCATGGATTAGAAGAATAAATATTGTTAAAATGTCAATAGTACCCAAAGTAATCTATACATTCAAGGCAATCTCAATCAAAATTTTACCAGGGTTCTTCTCATAGCTAGAACAAACAGTCCTAAAATTTGTATGGAACCACAAAACACCCTAAAGAGCCAAAGTAACATTGAAGATGTAAACCAAAGCAGGAGGCATCACAATCCCAGACTTCAGACTCTACTACAAAGCTGTAATCATCATGGTATTGGCACAAAAACAGACACATAGACCAATGGAATAGAATAGAGATTCCAGAATTAGGCCCACAAAAGTATGGCCAACTAATCTTTGACAAAGCAGAAAAGAGCATCCAATGGGAAAAAGACAGTGTCTTTAGCAAATGGTGCTGGGAGAACTGGACAGCAACATGCAGAAGAATGAAACTAGACCATCTTCTTACACCATACACAAAAATAAGCTCAAAATGGATGAAAGACCTGAATGTGAGACAGGAAACCATCAAAACCCTAGAGGAGAAAGCAAGCAACAACCTCTTTGACCTCAGCCACAGCAATTTCTTACTCAACACATCTCAAAGGCATGGGAATTAAAAGCAAAAATGAACTATTGGGACCTCATCAAGATAAAAAGCTTCTACACTGCGAAGGAAACAATCAACAAAACTAAAAGGCAATCGACAGAATGGGAAAAGATATTTTCAAATGACATATCAGATAAAGGTCTAGTATCAAAAATCTATAAAGAATTTACCGAACTCAATACCCAAAAAACAAATAATCCAGTGAAGAAATGGGCAGAAGACATAAATAGACACTTTTCCAAAGAAGACATCCAGATGGCCAACAGCCACATGAAAAGATGCTCAACGTCACTCATCATCAGGGAAATACAAATCAAAGCCACACTGAGATACCTTGTCACACTGGTCATAGTGGCTAAAACTAACAAATCAGGAAACTACAGATGCTGGCAAGGATGTGGAGAAACAGGAACTGTTGCATTGCACTGTTGGTGGGAATGCAAACTGGTACCACTGCTCTGGAAAACAGTGTGGAGGTTCCTCAAAAAATTAAAAATAGAGTTACCCTATGACCCAGCAATAGCACTACTAGGAATTTATCCAAGGGATACAGGAGTGCTGATGCATAGGGGCACTTGTACTCAATGTTTATAGCAGTGTTTTCAACAATAGCCAAATTATGGAAAGAGCCTGAATGTCCATCAACTGATGAATGGATAAAGAAGATGTGGTTTACATACACAAAGGAATACTACTTGGCAATGAGAAAGAATGAAATCATGCCATTTGCAGCAATGTGGATGGAACTGGAAGGTATTGTGTTGAGTGAAATAAGTTAGTCAGAGAAGGACAGATATCACATGTTTTCACTCATATGTGGATCTGGAGAAACTGAACAGACTACCATGGGGGAAAGGAAGAGGGGAAAAAAATAGATACAAACAGAGAGGGAGGGAGGCAAACCACAAGAGACTCTTAAATACAGAGAACAAACTGAGGGTTGATGGGGGGTGGGGAGAGGGTAAAATGGGTGATGGGCATTGAGGAGGGCACTTGTTGGGATGAGCACGGGGTGTTATATGAAGCCAATTTGACAGTAAAATATATTTATAAAAATAAATAAATAAATAAATAAATGAATAAATGTGTTTTTTTTAATAATAATAAAAAAAGCTGAGATAATTTATTGCTAGATCTACCTTAAAAGAAATACTAAAGGAAGTTCTTCAGGTTAAAATCACTCCCAAAAAATCCACACACACACAAAACAAACAGCACCAGTAAAGATAATTGTGTGATTGTAAAAGACAGTACAGATGTATACTTCCCTTTCTTTTCTGAACTTATTTCACAATCTGTTGTGCAAAACAATATGTATGTAATTGTAGTGTTAGGCATAAACCATGTAAAAATGTCATAATTTTGACAATAATAGTACAACACAGTTGCATGGAATCAAAACTATATTGGAATAAGAAAATTATGCCAGGTGGTAATTCAAATCCATAGTAAAAATAAAGAGAACTACATGTGGTAAATAGAGTTAACATAGCAAATTCTGTAAATATATACTTACTTCCCACACCCCCAAAATTTAAAAAGCATAGTAACCAAAATCTCCTGAATTTAGATATTAGAGGTATAGGCCAGAAAAAAATAAATAAACAAAGGGAAAAAAGCACTAATCGTAATTTGTTTTGTATCCCTATTCCTCATTCATGGAGAAAGGACTTACTGATGGCTAATTCCAGATTCAGTCCCACATCTTCTACCAGCCAAAGCAAGAATGACTGTGGATATTGGCTCATGCTTTCGATAACAAATGTCGATCAAAACACAGCCACCGAAATTAGGGAAGGAAGCATTTTACCCACAAAGGAAAAATTGTTCCTTTTGGGCTATTCTGAGGAACTGCGATTCCCAGAAATGTGAAGACAGCCTTGAACCTTATGAATATTTTCTCAAAGTAAGATTTCTTCTGGCACACCATTTTCACACGTCAAACCCCAGTGCGTGCTTCTGTGCACACAGAACAAGGGCAGCTAACTGTGTCTTGATGAGGGCTGGAAGACTTCCCAGACAAGATGACACATGAGTCAAGTGTTGAAGGATGCATCGGAGCCAAGCAGGATGAAGATCCTTTTTCCAGGCACAGAGAGCATACTGGTGAAAAACATCAGAGACATGAAGGAACACACGCAAGAGACAGAATACTAGACTGGCAGGCTCCTCAAATTTAGAAAATCAGCCCCCAATGAATGATACTTGGAATTAGAGACTGACATTGTCAGATTTAGATTGTATGCCATCATGCAAACAGCATTTGAGGACATAAAATGGATGATAGCAGAGGAAATCACTCAGAAGGTTGTGACAGTGATCCCAATGCCTTGGTGCCATGGTCCCAAATCTCCACATTGCATGCTGGAAGGAGCCTGCACATGTTTTTTATGAGCCTCCTGTCTCTAGTGACTACGAACCACACTGGGCCTGATAACTTGGAAAATTCAAATAAATCTTAATTTCATTAAGTTTGTGTATCCTTATGTTATGTAAGTTACATAGCATATATTTTTCTTGCTGAATGTTTAGTACTGAAAGAAAAATTAAATATTATTTTATATGTATATTTTTGTTTCTTTTTTAAATTTACTTATTTATTTTGAGAGAGACAGAGAGTGTGAGTGAGGGAGGGGCAGAGAGAGAGGGAGAGGGAGAGAGAGAGAGAGAGAGAGAGAGAGAGACAGAGAGAATGCCAAGCAAGCTCCATGCTACCAGCACAGAGCCCAATGCAGGGCTCAAACCCATGAAACTCTGAGATCATAGCCTGGGCTGAAACCAAGAGTTGGATGCTTAACCAACTGAGCCAACCAGACACCCCAATATTAATATATATTTTAATTACTGACTGATTAATAGACTTCAACTATTTCATATTTAAATCAAACTTATTAAAAAGAAATATGTGTGATTAAGTAGAAAAATACATCTACCACAATTACTGCAAGAAAAACAAAAATTTATCTTGAAGAGTAATTTTAGTAATCGATTTGAGAAATAGCTTCAGGCTCACTAGAAAATTTTTACATGTTTGAGTCCTTTATGTGATCCACCTGCCAGCTTAGCTGCTGAGAGTTATGTGAACCATTCTTACGGTTGACAGAGTGATTTTAGCTAAAAGAAATTCTAATATAGAAATATAGTGGACTTATAATTTTCTCTTATTTCCCATTTAACAAGAAAAAAAGCAGAAATATTCAAATCTTTGTTTCAAAATGAACAAAGGGGTCCCTGGGTGGCTCAGTCAGTTAAGCTTCCAACTCTTGATTTCCGCTCAGGTCATAATCTTATGGTTCGTGAGTTTCACCCCCCACATCAGGCTCTGCGTTGACATCACATGGAGCCTGCTTGGAATTCTCTCTCTCCTCTCTCTGTCCCTTCCCCTGCTCAAGTATGAGCTTTCTATCTCTCTCAAAATGAAGAAAGAAACTTAAGGGTTTTTTTTTTTAATGAACAACAACAAAAAAAATATTCAAATATTTGCATAAAAATGCAATACTAAGTAGAAATTCACTTAAAATAATGTTGGTAATACAATTCTTATATATAACAGTCTGTAAGAACAGTTGTTGCACTAGAGAATTATAACATTTAAAAATGTCTGCCTGGGGTGTCTGGGTGGCTTAGTTGGTTGAGGGTGTGGCTTTGGCTCAGGTCACAATTTCATGGTTCATGAGTTCTAGCCTCATATCAGTCTCTGTGCTGTCAGGGCAGAGCCCGCATCAGATCCTCTGTCTCCCCCTCTCTCTGCCTCTCCCCCACTTGCGCACTCTTTCTCTCAAAAATAAATAAACATTTTTAAAAAGTCTGCCTAATGGTTATTTCCAGTTTGTTTCTTTGTTGCAGTGTCAATATTTTGGAACAAAATATGTAAATTGTTTGTATTCTTTATTCCTGAGACAACAATGTACTCATGTAAAATGTGTCACAACTGAAGAAAGATGAAGACATATGTTTATGATTTCCAATAAAAAGTCTTGTACTTTATCATGAATTTGCTATCGTGTTTCATTAAACTACTATTTACATGAGACATTAAGATACAACTAAAATGTTAATATCTGTCTAAATTTTAGAGTTCATATTAAATCCTTTATCGAATCTTGCTATGAAAACACATTAATTGAAGGATGAACTATTATACAGTAAGTTATAAAATAGAGTAGGTTATAAAATTTGAATGTGGGTACATATTAAAGAGCTGTACAAATCACAATTAGAAAGCCAGTTTCAACTTGCCTATTGCATAAAATAATGAGACAATAATTCAAATCATGTAGACTTCTACCTCCCCCCAAAAAGGAATTTTTTTCTAGTGAAAGCAAAATGCATAGATTTTGACATAATCTTAAGAGAATATTGCAAAAAAAAAAAAAAAAAAAAAAAAAAAAAAAAACTTAAATGTGAATATATTTAGTCAGTATTTTTTCAATTTCTGAAATACAAAAGAACATCTGTTTTACCAAAGTTAACTGATCTAAGTTTAAGGAACACTTGGGTCAATAGATTAATTGTGTGCACTGAATAGAGTTGATTGACCCTTGATATTCATTTTCACTTCCCACGGGCCTTTGCAGTTACAGTACTGTATGTGAATTATTTGTAAGGTGTCAAAGAGAGTTCATTCGCTTGCTTATTGCTACTGGCATCCAAGACCACAGAGATGTTCTTGCTTGAGGCCACTTCAGGATTCCAGAGTATAGTCACTAGCTCTTGACTACAAGGGCCAGTGGCAATAGCAGAGGGAGCAGGCAGCAGCATCTGGATTCCAGCTGGGTTAGCTTATTATTGCTGCTGTGACAATTTACCATATGATTAGTGTCTTTAAATAACATGAAATTTATTATCTGACAGCTTCCTAGACAAGAAATCCAAAGTAGGTCAACAGGGCTGCATTTTTTCTAGGAGCTCTAGTGAGAGGATCTGTTTCCTTGTCTTTTCTATCTCACATTCCTTGGCTTTTAGCTCCACAGGGTGTGGCCATATTTCCTTAGGCCATCACATCACCTTCTTTGACTGTCTTCTTTTCTTCCTCTTGTAAGGACACTTCTGATCATATTGGATCATCTCAGATGATCCTAGATAATCCTCCTCTATGTAATCCCTTTTGCTTTTAAAATAACTTATTAGCAGGTTCCAGGGATTAGGATGTGGACATTTTTTTAAGGAGCAGTTTCTCAGTCTACAACACCAGGCATGCTTGTGTTCCCTTGAAATCAGTAGTGAGGTGGTTGTCTCTTGATGCCTATGTCCACAGCACCATATTAATTCTCTGTATACTTGAAATTCCTGGAGTTTCTAGTTCTTATACAGAATGCAACTTGATATCTTTCATTTATTCAAGTGATTTTGCAGATATTGATTTAGTTAGCATTTATATACTTTAATTATATGATCATTGAATGTTAAGGTACCATCATAATGCTTTGGATGAAAGCACTTAGAGTTTGGATGACATTGGAATTGAACATACTTGGAAGTTAATGTTGGCTTTTCCAATTCCTGAGCCTCAGTTTTCCTGTGTGTAAATTGAAGTTACTAATATCTACTGTAGGATAATTGTGAGAATAAAATCAGACAATTTGTTTTCCACATTCAGGGTAGTTCATGACACATAAAAATTACCAAAATAATGAAAGCTATTATCTTGAGCCTCCACTTGCTTTTCTTTTTTATTTTCGTGAGGAAAGACATCAAGATGAGCATTATTTATTTATACTTTCAGTTAGTGATAACTGAATAATATAACAATAATATTATAAAACTGATTAAAAAACAATTTTATTATCCTGCTGGTTTGCTTTTTCACAGAAAAATCAATCTGTGTTATGACAACAGAAAGCTTTCCTTTTTGCTTTGTTACGGAAAATTTCAAACATATACAAAAATATACAGACTAGAACAGTGAACTATAAGCCTATCATCTCACTCTAAAAGTTAGCAACTCATAGTCTACATAATTTTATACATTCTCCCATTTCATCCACTCCTCCTTATATTATTTTTAAACAAATCCCAAACTATCATTCTTCAAGTATTTTGTTATATATCTCTAAAATATAGGGGCTCCTTTTTATTATATATAACAATACCATTATCACATCTAAAGAACTTAACAATTATCTCAGGTTAGCATTCAAATTTTTAAGTATATCACAAAGTTTATGTTTTAAAGATTACTTGATTTAATAAGGTTTAAATAAAGTCATACATTAGGACTGGTTGGTAAATCTCATCTTTTTTATGTTATAGCTTCTGGTTCCATCTCTTCTTTTTTTAATTGCAAATTACCTATTGAATACATATATTTAATATTTATAGATAAATGTATATAATAGATATTTATCTAAAATGTAAATATACATATTATATACATATTTATCTATAAGCACAATATATAAATACGTAATATATTTATAGACAAATATGTAATATCTATCTATCTAATTTAAACATCCAGTTTATTATATACTTAAGTTTTGTCAAGAAACTTCTTACTATAAAAATTTGTTGTTAAGATTTTTGGAGGGAGTCAAGTTATATATCTGATGATAAAGAGATTAGGGAGTAACAATAGCATATATATTTTTCAAAACTCTTTCACGTCTACTCTTTTGATCAGAAATATTAATTATACTTTATGTTAAATGTAATTAATATTTGAAACAATTCCAAAAATAATTTTAAATAAATTTAAGAACAAATTTAAGATTTTTCTCCCCCTTCAAAATGTACTCAGAAAGTTTTATGGATTACATAGAAAGATATTTTTCATAAAGATTAACTTTCATAAATTATATCAATGAAGTGTTTCACTTAGGTCTATTCTGTGGCCTGAGGTAGCATGACCTTAACTAATTCATTAAATCTATACTATTCAGTATGATTTACCAGTGCAATTATTAGCAAGATTGCTTTTGGAAATGGCATTACTGAAAGCAGCAATGGTCAAGTAGACAAAGCCTTATTCTCATGGTAAGAATTTTTATAGATACAATTATATTTGTCGAAAGAGTTCTCAAGGGCTGGTTTCATGTATTCCCAAATTGTGGTTTGTTCACAAAAGGAGGAAACCACGTTAACTGTGACACACTTAAACAGGAATGGCCACACTTTTTGCTTCATCCATTCAGGGTTCTATCTATTGATCTCCTTATTCTGGAAGGTAGGAAAGAAGGAAGGAACAAAGGAAGGAAGGAACAAAGGAATGAAGGAAAGAAGGTGGAGAATGCAGACTGCAAACATATATTAAACTAGTAAATATTCATCCCAACAATAACTAATATTTTTAAATTGGTATGTTATAAACAGAAACAAGAAAGAGTTGAGAAAATCTGAATCCATCATATGGAATGAATTTTAAATACTACTACACAGTTATCATAAATCTATGTGTATAGATAGACATTAGGAGTTGTTACTTTATTCCAATGTGTAACTGATCAAAGCAACATTCACTCATAATTACTGTATTATTAGATTATTCTTTTATAGTATGTTTATTTCATCATATTCCAGAGACAAAGAAAGATAAACTGCCATTCCTATGAACCAAAAAGTTGAAGTGAAGTACTTACTTTGTGTAACTAACATGGGTTATAAATTATGTAAGAAATATATATAATGTCCATTTATAAACTCAGACCTTTTAAGATAAGCATAAATGCTGCAATGGGTCATGAAGACCCTAAATCATCTCCAGAATGCTTAGATAAATGGTCTATACATTTTCTTTTTTTTAATTTTTTTTAATTTTCTTTTTTACTTTATTTTACAGAGAGAGAGAAAGTGCATGAGCAGTGAGAGAAGCAGGGAAAGAGAAAGTCTCAAGCAGGCTCCACACAGAGCGGAGCCTGATGCGGAGCTCAGTCCCACGACCCTGAGATCATGAACTGAGCCAAAATCAAGAGTCAAATGCTCAACCAAATGAGCCACCCAGGCAGCCCTATACATTCTCTAAATCACTGCCTTGATTCTACTGACTGTGTTGCCTCAGCTTCCAGTGGTTGGAAAGTGACGTTGTCGTGATTCTCATTAGAACCTCTTTTTCACCCCTATGACTCTACCCTGTTTGCTTCTACAACTTCTACAGTCCACAACAGGACACACCAGATTTGTCACATTCTTGGGTTAGTGCCAATGTAATGATTACTAAGGACATCCTCTATGCACATTATGCAACAGACAGGGCCTACCAGACCATCCTACATAGGTCTGAGCCCAGACACACTTTCTGCAGCATGCTTTCATCTCCAAGAATACTGAACCGTGTGGCCTTCCTCTGAGTTGCTGTGAAACCTATATTTAACTCCATCTAGCCCATGTCATAGTGTCTAGTGACTGTAACCATGCTTAATTGTTGTATCCACACTGACAAGACCTGTGTATTTTATCATTTCATGGCTAGTGACTTGCACAGTATATAGATTAGAGCAGATCTGAACAAATGTTTGTAGATAATTTCATGAATAAAGTAAATAACACCACTGCTGATCTCCAATTGTTTAGCCTTTAGAATTGACAAAGAAGTCAATAATAGCAGTGAATGCCAATATAAATATTCACAGGTAGAAGTACAAAGAACAGTCACCTAACTGAGTCTGGGAGACTAGAGAAAACTTCCAGAGGAGAGAAGACATAAGCTGAATCTTGAAGAATGAATAAGAGTTATTCAGTCTGAGAAAATAGAAAAGAGGTTCCAGGTAGAAGGATCAATACCTATAAAGGCATGGAAGATAAGAGACCATGGAGAGTAGGTAGATATGAAAGTTTCAAATATGCCTTTTTGTACCAGGTTAAGGAGTTTGAATATAGCCATTTACTGAGGTGGATTGGGATGGGGGGAGGACTAAAATGTTATTTTAGTTACAGAATGCTCTTATCAGATTTTATGTTTATTAATTTTTATTAAATGTATTTAGCCAGTAAGGTTTAAGTCTGGAGTGGAAGATGAGATGAACATGGGATAATCACATCCTAAGCAGGTGCCAAAGGCCAAGTGGGAAATAATTGTAAGTGGCATTGGGATCTGGTGATATTAAAATGGAATCAAATGGTGGCATTAGGGAACAAGATATTAAAATTGACCAACTGGTATTAATCTGTAATTAGATGTACAATAAATACAAGTCTGATATACAATAAATATAAATACCCACCCCCGGTATTTGTGGAAACTGGGTCAAGAGGACAAAGGGAGGACTGTGTGTAAATAACTAAATGTTTTAAATGTTTACACTGTGTGTAAATAACTAAATGTTTTAAATCAAGGTACAGAACTATTAAATGAAATATACACAGACTTCTGTCACTTTATAGTGACCTGGAAGACCAGGTTAAAGACTGAAATTCTAGTAATTTTTGGAGTTCCATGCTGGAACCTGACAACTTAAGATATTATCCCACATTTGATTTCATCCTACATGGTGAAAGACTTCAAAAATTCTCATAGGGACTTCACATTCTATCCAATCCTTTTTCTCCAGAAAAGACCCCTTCAGGTTACCCTTTGGGCCTTGGAGGTCTACACTCTGGAGGACTAAACTGGGAAACAGACTTGCATAAGCCCTAAAAACAGACTCAGGGTTAAATGAGTAGGCATTTTGATATTCCAGGTACTAAGCACATGGAATGGTCTACAACAGGGGCTGCAGTCTCCATAGGTCACGTATCTTGACCCTGCAGACTTCTTATCCCAACCCTGCACACCCTTTGTACTTTGGAATGGTCTTGGAATTGGTCAAAACAGAGAGAAATTCTTAATATTATTCTATATATCACAGAGACCATATTTCTCTTTATGGTTGTTCACTGTCTTATTTTACGTCTTATTAAATGTTGGAGGTGAGTGTAAGTATTCTCTTTGAATGTGTGTTCTCTGCTAATGCTTTCTACAAAATTCCTTAAATAAAAGGATTTCATTTCCTTAGAAGGTCTGCTACTATTGCAATGAAAAAGGTAGAAAATTGGGTAAATATGATCTTGCAGTCTGCTTTTGTCATTCCTGAGATTCACTATCTAAGGCCACAGCTGCATAAACTGGGATTAAAAGCCCTCTGCTTGCTTTCTCATTGTGTTTTTCCTGGTTAACTATCTTCTAGCCAATTACATGTATGTTACTTTAGTCTAAAGATTTTTGTTTCTCTTCTAGTCTCTACCATTAATTATCTGGATGACCTTGGACAAGTTACTTAATCACTCTGTTTCTACCTGGTTCTCTTATTATCTGCTTTAGTCATTTCAAAGAGTCACTGTGCTAACAGAGAGACATAAAACCTTACTTTTAGAAGTTTTATGAGGTATGTACAAATGCTGTGAAAACTATAATACATTATGAACAAAAATATTTTTTTAAAAAAGTTATTTCTTTTGTAAAGAATGTTAATTTGATAGTTTTTAGTAAGTCCTTTTGCCTTACTTACTGAAATGGGTGGAGACTCATACACATTGTGGAATTAAAGCCAATAATATTATCCTTTTCTTTCTAACATGAGTGGCTGTAATGGATTTGTACATTACTTCAAAATAAATAATTATTGCCATTGTCAATAATATAAACATAACTTAATTCATTTGTTCCTTTACTAAAATTAAGCTTACATAAAAGTATTTAGATTTCACATGAATTTCTCTCCTATTTAAGCAGATAAAAAAGTATGCTTTATTGAAATAATTTTAAAAGATTTATAATTATGTTCAATTAACATAAAATTCTAAAATGGAAGCATTTTAATACTTCCAGATATTTGTAAAATCAAACTTGATGTTCTGTATTTACATTAATTTCAGTAACATGTTTTAGGCAGCTTTGTATAGTATCTTACTATTTCATGACTATTTATTCAAGTGAACAAAGAGCTAACTTTGAACAATCATAGATAGTAATTGTCCTGATGCATCTAAAAATATAAAGACATTGTAGATACATAACACTCTTGATGTTACTTAAATTTTACTTATGCTGCCTCCTCTCTCTTTCCTAAAATACTTTCTTTAAAGTTTCTGAAATTCTTGCTATTGGAGATTCCATATTCAGTTTGAAGTTAAAGTGCAGACTCATGAAATGGATGTAGGTCAACTTGTTTGATAGGCATGGGGCTAATGGTGAAGGAGCTATTCCAACGTGTAAGTCTCAAACATTTCCAAAATCAGGATCACATTTTGTTTAGGAGAAAAAAAAAAGCTTGCACTGATATAACGCATGATGGTATTTGTACTTTTAACATCCATTGACTAAAAACAAGAGAAGAAATTGAGAAGCAAAAAGATATTTTTGTGGGGTCTGAATTTAACCCAATGACTCAGATCTACCATAGAATAATTGAATGAGAAAACAAAATAATTTTTAAAAATGGTTGTTTTTCCACCAATAATTAATCTTGTGTCTCATTTTATCCACCAATGCTACTGGTGAAGTAAAAAAGGTTAGAAAACTTGTTATTGTTTTTCTTTTTTTGTGGTTGTTGCTACCATTCTTCTTTAGAGTAAATGCTCAGTCTTTTATGATTTCCTTCAAATAGATTTCTTTTTTATTTTTCCTTGTGTGGCTTCTTGGTATTGTGAGAAGTTTACACAAACTCATAATGATATTGAAAGGATAACTGATCTACATATTGTCTCCTGCCTTCTTCCCTAGATAGTGGTAAGGAAAGCTCATCTCACCTTGCTTTAGCCATTGGTTCCTGTCCTATAAGGATCCACTAGGAAGTGTCTATGGCTAGTATAATTGTTCTCTTGGAAGGAGAAACACCACGATTACTCACAAGGAGTTTGGCCATCATCCTCTGCTGACTCTACTTATATAACAAGCACACATACAGTGCTTATTATGTACCAGGCACTATTCTAAATGCGTTATACTTGTAACTGATTTAGTTTAATAACAGTCCTAAAAGGAAGCCACTCACTATTAAAAATCTCATATAAATGATGGAATGGAAGTTCCGTGAGGTTCAGTAATCTGCCCAAGGTCAACAGCTACTAAGAGACATGGTTGGATTAAACCCAAGCAGTCACTGTCTTGAATCCATGCTCTTAACACTCTGCTATGATGCTTTTAGACTTCTTTTCACAACCTTCTGGTGCTGCTTAAACCAGAGACTCCAAGGTATTCTTCCTCTGTCTGTGGCTTAGATCTGCCCAGACAGGTTCCTGTCTTACAGGGACACCTCTACTCAGCCTTCAGCTGAACCCTAGGCAGGACCACCCACTCAGTTCTCTGCTACTTAAAAGTGACACAAGATTTTAGATGTCTATTCAATGCCCATTCTAGTATTTTAGCCTATTTGGAAATAGGACCCTTGTCTCAGATCTTCTTCCTAAAACATCTTATTCTCACTTCTGTTTTAATGCAGCTATCCTCATGAGCTCCAAAGAGAATAAATACAACAAAATTTCTATCTAGCTTCCCTTTCAACCTACATGGTGGGGCAGGAGGTAGTTGGCTGGTGTGAAGAACCTTCTCAGGGATTCAGGTAGAGTCTTCACCTGGTATCTTCTCCTCTAATCCTATCATTTAAGCTAAGTTTTCAGGAAGTGTAAGGACACCATGCTCCTTCATGTGGGGAGGAAACAGTTTTTACGTTCATACTTCTCAAATAATGATTTATAGTAAGCTTTGTTCTCAAAGATTTTGAAATTAAAAAAAAATCTCTTCAATTATTTGTATTACTTTTCAATGGATTCAGAAAATCTAATTAAAATTCAAAGATGGGAAATTCTGCAAAGCCAACTCTTTACAATGGTATTATTCAATGGGAGGGGGAAAGGTAGAATTGATTATGAGAGTAAAAATATATTGGTTTTATGTCAAATAACTCCATAGCACTCTTGTATATTATGTATCTCTTCTAAATGTACTTATATATTATTTTTCACAAAAGCATCTCTTATAGTTGAAAAAATTGATATTAAGTAAATAGGATATTGTTCTTTTACTATATGATCAATATTTAAAAGGCACAGATATTGGAATATTCCTCATAACAACCTATGGCCATCTTGTTTGCTCGTAGTGTCTGGGTTACAGGTATGGAAAACTAGGGATGCATGGTCCTGGTTGGTACAGGCAGTTTCATACTGTGGGAAATTTGGCCTCTTGTAACAAACAAAGGATAAAATGAGGGCAAATTATTACATCCTTAAAGAAAAGAGAAGGCTAATGGACTAAAGTTTGCTTTTTTCCACAAATAGGAAGCAATATTTTTGGATCAGGTGTTCCAAAACTGGTGAATACATACATTAGAAAACTAATTGATTTGGCCTGGAAAGATTATAGAAATCATAGTTTCATATTGTCAAATGGACCCTGGTAAGTGACAGCAGAGACAATAACAGCAACAATTTGATGGCAGTTCTCCAAAGATCTTGTTTTCCTGTTTAGAGCTCTCAAAAGGCTCCCAATGGTATGAATGCTTTATTAACATTTAGACCTCACGAGGTGGCTTCTGTCTGTGGATAAAAAACAATGGCACTCAGGGATTCCAGTTCCACTCACATCTGTAGCTTCTGCTTTTGTCTAAATTTGATATTTTTGACAATACACCCTTCAGCAAAAAGCTTCAACAGCTTGTGTAATTATTAACATGAGTGCTGCAAACCTTTTGTACTGTACTTAAGAGTTGCCAACCTTCACTGTCAGGAAAATCATGGAAAATTAAATTAGGACAATAGATGAAATAATGGATGTGAAGGAGTGAAATCCCTAAGTGCTTTGGTCATGCTGCTAATGAAGAAAGACTCCCCCACCCCTTTCCTCTCAGTTGTGAATATCAGATCTCAGCCATAAAAGTCTACTTTATATGCTATTTTCTCCTTTATATAAGCTGCTAATGATTTCTTGAGTGGCTCCTTTAAAGTGGTCTTTTTTAATACGGTGTTTCAAAACCACTGTTGCATTAACAAAACTGCTTTAAAATAGGCCAACTTTCAAATTACAAAAGGAGAGAGAGAGAAATAGAGAAAGATGGAAAGGAAGCTATCATATCTGGTCTGTCTTTAGAGTATATATTTAATAGTATTTTTATATGGGCCTCTATCCAAAAGTCCACAGAGTGACCCAAACACAATTATGATCCTACAAGAACCTGCTGCATGAGGCAATATATTACTGATTCGGTCAGGAATAAAAACAGAGCTCTCCACAGAAACACTGAAGAAAATAATTCATGTAATATTAAACATGATGATCAGGGATTCCTGTATCTCTTCTGGAGCCTACTTCATTTATTTTTCTAATTTTATGTGAGCCTTTATATCAAATCCATCAATGTCTGATTAATTGTGAAACATTAGTATAAACAGAAGGGGAAAGTGCATCATTTTAAAATTGTGACTCATCAATGAGAGACAAATGAATTCAGACACACGGTTGGAGAATTCAAAGGAAAGAATATGGAAAAATGGCTGAGAAAAGGGATAATAATTCACTCCTGAGAAAAAGAGACCCATCCTGCCCATCACCCGCAAAAACTGAGTTAACATTATATCCTACTAAACATCCTTGCTAGCACTTTTGGAGAGCTAAGAACAACTCAGCGAGCACTCAGCCATACGATTCTTTTGGTGGGCGGCACAGTGCCAGGGGAGAGAGAAGTGAGTATGGGTACAGACTTGATCGTATTGCTTGGTTAAATACATGCAATAGTCTAGGAAAATAGTTCTCAAGAATCTCAGAACAAAAATCCTATTTTTAATGTCAAATATTTCGTAACACCTTTTACTGCACATGTAAAACACAATATACTAACTTTATTATAAAGGAAAAAAGATAATGTAATTTATAATAAAATAGTTTTTTTAATTTATAAATGCTTAAGTATGAGCACTTGGGAAGACCTAAAAAATGATGTCTACACATGCACACACACACACAGGCACACACACAGTCATTATGAATCCCAGCTATAGATGCATAGCAGCACCAGAATGTTTTACAGAAAACTTAAGTACCATGATTTTTTTGACATCAAAGATTCAATTTCTTGACATGAACACTAATTCTTGGTAGATTGAAAATTAACAACAACAATATATGTCTTTTTAAAATGTATATTGTAGTATCCTGCCCCAGCCATTTTAGTATATATTTAAAATTCTGAAAAAAAAAAAGACTTTATATTTGAATACAGAGCATGTTTTGTATCACATAAGACTTAAATAGCCTTTTCACATAATCCCGAAGGGGATTTTAAATTTTGTGAAATTCGGAATAATTCTTCATTGTGAAGAATGGTCCCAGACATTTCAGAACATTAAACCTACTTTACCCCTGTCCATTAAAAGCCTTTAGCACCTGACATCTCTCCCCTTACCCTCCCAACCTCGCCCTCCCCAAGTCATTGCGACAAGCAAAACAGTCCTCCCAAATTTCCAAAACTTTCTTTAGGGGGTGGTAACTTCCCTGTTGAGATGTAATGCCCTGAGAAAAATTGGGAAATGCTTTCATTGCATTCCAGTTCTCTATTTCAAACCATATGAAATCTATAGTACAGATTCTGGAGCTGTCCAGCAGTTTCTCACAGTAGAAGATGCTGCAATGCGCCACGTCTATAGCTCCAGCCAAGTGTCTGCACTTAAAGCATTGTTAAACATTTCAGTGGGTATCTAGTGCATGCCTGCCTGGGATCCTCAAATTCAGTAGAAAGTCCTGATTTCTTCCTGCTGTTTATAATGCCACAGCTAAGAATTCTAGTCTTTATTATTGTGTGGCACTTCTGTATGGTGCAACCAAAGAGGTTCTTTGACCTTGTTCTTCATCTGTAACACACAATAAAGTCCCCTACAATGAGGGGAACAATTTATCCTACCCAAGAGCTTCCTTTCGTTTTCCCCTGCTTCCTCTCTGATTGCTGAGAATTAGTGAAATGAATGCTGTCTGAACTCAGAAACATGTCAGCTGTGACATACCAGATCTAGCTCTTTTTTTCCCAGTTTCTATTTTACACACCAAAATATAAATGAGAAGCATAGTTGAAAAATATACCCCAGGCTATTGGTGAAGTGGCACATGGAAAATGGAAAAGAGTTTCAGTTGTTTCCCTGAGGCTGGACACGTAACACATGTCACCATTAATTCTGACAACACAGCAAATTTCAGGATTATCATAAGTACACAAGTATAAGTGTAACACCATTAGGTTATCTGAAACAAAGGAAGTTTTCCATTGAACGACTGCGTAAGAGCAAATGTGTGTGCTCTCAGCATTCGTCAGGTTTCAGGAAGCAGAGGGGCACAAGAGAAATACTTTTTTCTACACCTTCTCTCCACACCCAGACTTGCATCTTTTTCCAAGACTAAAGAAGATGTAACATCATTCTTTCTACATCAATATTGAAATACAAGATGCTCTTTCTAAGGATTCCCATGTGCCCCAAAGATAAGTTTTAGATTTCCATTTCTTACTGGCTTTTTCAAGACTGACCTGATCTCTAAGACTACTTTTCTCTTACAAAGGTATTATCTGGTGTTCCTGTCCTGGTTCTTTTTGAATCTTTTGATTTTCAGATAGATTTGGCTTTTTCCTCCCTTAGTGAATGTATTTAAACCAATAGGGAAACTAATTAATTATAAATTAGTCTGACACAAACAACTAATGAAATCTTGATTTTCAACCCATCACCCCATACCACTTCAAAGTCAAGTTGGTCCCTGTGTTTCTCAGTGTCCAATATTTCTTTCTCATTACATTTGACTTTATCCACTAAAAACTCATATGCCTCTTTCCTTAGCATTGGCCTGAGCTCTTTAAAATAATACTACTTACAGGGGCGCTTGGGTGGCTCAGTTGGTTGAGCGTCCGACTTTGGCTCAGGTCATGATCTCACAGTTGATGAGTTCGAGCCCTGCATCGGTCTCTGTACTGACAGCTCAGAGCCTGGAGCCTGCTTCAGATTCTGTGTCTCCCTTTCTCTCTCTGCCACTCCCCTGCTCATGCTCTGTCTCTCTCTGTCTCAAAAATAAAGATAAACATTAAAAAAAAAATTTTAATAATACTATTTACAGGGGCGCCTGGGTGGCTTAGTCAGTTAAGCCTCTGACTTCGGCTCAGGTCATGATCTCGCGATCCGTGAGTTCGAGCCCCGCATCTGGCTCTGTGCTGACTGCTCAGAGCCTGGAGCCTGTTTTGGATTCTGTGTCTCCCTCTCTCTCTGACCCTCCCCTTATTCATGCTCTGTCTCTCTCTGTCTCAAAAATAAAGAAATGTTAAAAAAATTTTAAAAAAATAATACTATTTACAAATATCTAACAAGAATTGTATCATTTGTCTTATCACCTACAGCTAACTGTAATTTGGGTAAAGAGTTAGCTATCAGATATAAGACTGTTTGGATCATCCCTTCTCTTTTGTTCAGTTGTCTACCTTCCATTTCTACAGCTATTAACCTACATATCAAATTCTGGAACCTATGGTACTGGCAAACTAACTAGTGATGTTATCATGGTATGTGCAGTATGAAGTTATCTGTAAAACCTACCATGTTGCATTACCAGATCTCTGGTTAAAATCCATGCTTTCAAATGTTAGGTAATTTATATTCCATGATAGGGGAAATTTAACTTAGTTCTAAGGCACCACTTGATTTAGGCACCACCAGAATGATGATCATATAAGAATGCTCACTTTTGTTTTTTTCTTAAATCAACACCCCATAGGTCCATTCCTAGAAGAAAACAAGGAAATGGTAAAGGGAAGCTCCTAATCACTTCACCAATCATCAACACTAAGTTCTGAAGGATGTGCAAAAGAGTTTTATGTAACAGTCACACCTTGTATTTCACTCAATTAGAGCCTTCACATATTAAGAAATTATAGGTAGTACTTGAAACCAATTCTACCAGAGTCTTTAGCTCTTTAGACCCTAGGCAGTCTAGGTTAAAATCCATACACTCTGGACAGATTCCATGCCTATCAGCATGTTCTTATTTGATATTACCCTAAAAAAGTTTCTCTTGCACAGTCTCAAGTAATGACAAATAATTTTGTAATTTGGGGAATGTTTTACATATAAATATTTTTACATATAAAATAATTATTATTGCAGTACATACTCTTTTCAATTCTCTATTATTTGTGTGTGTGTGTGTGTTATCCTGATTAATCTTCATGTGGAACAATATACATATTTTTTATCTGTATCTCTTTGCATATATATTCTTTCTCCCTTGCATTATTGTCATTTATTATATACTTTCAGTATAGTAACATATTATATTATATAACAAAGTATATATTACAATGTATAATATAATACACACACAGAGACACATGCACACACACACAGAGTCTATATTCTATATCCTTTCTGATCAGGTAAAAGAACCCAGAAAATAGGTTCTATATATCTCTGCATCAACTTTCACATTGTAAAATTTCAATCTGATGAGCAAATACTTAAGTCAATAGTGAATAAATGAGATGTATTGACTCTAGGCTCTTAGAAGGCAAGATCGTATCTGATTTGATAACAATAAATATCCAACTTCTAACAAAGTGAAAAACAATGAAAAAAAACAAACTGGGTAAGATGAGCTTTAAATATGACAAAATTCCATGTAACAACTCCTTTATCTACATTTGACAAGGTCTAAAATGTAACTATCAATGTGACTTATTTCTAAGAAATTTTAATTACTATTATGATTAGTTTTTCCCATTTATAGAAGTATTTTGGGGTTTTTGTTTATTTTTTATTTAATTTTTTATTGCTTTATAATTTAATTGTATTATGGTCACTAACTGTGTCCTGCATAACACTGATTTTTTTTCAAATATTCATTGAGATTGTGTTAAACACACCAGGAAAAGACCACCAAAAAGCCATTTATGTTCAAGCTAAGTTAGAAGTTTCAGTTTGATACAACAAAAGAGAACACATACAATTTTATATCTTTGTAAGTATAATTTTGGGGAACAATGATACCTTATTGTACACATTAGACGAATACATAAATCTCAAAGATTTAAAGCATGGCAAATCAACCTTACTATTGTGCTAACTAGAATATTGTGTTTGCATAGTTTTCACATGGTAGCAAACTGGTAGAGAGTTACAGAGCTGTTTTTAAACTAAAACTGAATTTGTCAAGATGGTGTTCTCTTTATCAAGAATATTCTGTAAACTCATTTTTAAATAAGAAGAAATTATACAGACTCTTTAAGTCATGCCAAAAGTTCTGAGTGCCTTGCTTTCCTTATCTTGTAGCCTAGCAACAAAGACCATTAATTAAACTCAAAAATAAACTTTTTTCTCTTTCACAGTTGCAGTTTTGCCGAAAAAAAAATACTGAAAAGACAATACAATAAAGATCTACAATTTTATGTTTCTTTTAGCTAAAATAGGACAATTAGTTGTCCACTTTCCCACGTCTAAGAAGTCACAAAGGAAATTAAAGGGATGCCTGGGTGGCTCAGTTGGTTAAGCATCTGACTCTTGATACTGGCTCAGGCTGTGATCTTGCAGTCCTGAGATCAAGCCTTGTGGATCGTGCTTGGGATTCTCTCCCTTCCTCTCCCTCTCCCTCTGCCTCTCCACAACTCTCACACATGCGCTCTCACACTCTCTCTCTCAAAAAAAAATAAACATTTTTTTTAAAAAAGGAAATTAGAAAACATTTTTAAGGGGCACCTGGGTGGCTCAGTTGGTTAAGCATCTGACTTCGGCTTAGGTCATGATCTCAACTGCTCGTGAGTTCGAGCCCTGCATCAGGCTCTGTGCTGACAGCTCAGAGCCTAGAGTCTGCTTTATATTCTGTCTCCGTCTCTCTGCCCCTCCCCTGCTTGTGCTCTGTCTCTCTCTCCATCTCTCTCTCAAATATAAAGTAAAACATGAAAAAAAGAAAACATTTTTAACTGAATGATAATAACCACACAATTTTTCAAAATGTGTGTAACGTAGCTAAATCAGCGCATAAAAGAAAGTGTATAGCTTTACATGTATATATGAGAAATGGAGAAAGACTTAATATTGGTCTCCTAAACTTCCACTTTGAATGAAAGGCAAATTAAATGCAACATTAGTAGGGGAAAAATAATAATAATAGGAATTGAAATATTTATGTAGAACAGAGGAAAACAATACAGAAAAGCAATGAAGTGGCAAAAAAAATAGATCTATGAAAGATTAATGTAATTGATAGGCCCAGAGAAAGACTGATCAAGAAAAAAATAAAACAAATTGTTGATATCAGGAACAAATCACTACAGATCCAACAGATACTAAAAAGGTAATAACAGAATATTAAGAACATTATTTCAGCAACTTTAATCAATTGATGAATACAATTTACCAAAACTGAAATAAATTACTTAAGCAAGAAGAGATGATCTGAATATACTTTTTTCTATTGAAAAAAAATTAATTCCTAATCAAAACCATTTCCACAAAAAAGTTCAAAGCCCAGATAGATTCATCAGTGAAATCCCTCAAACATTAAAGAAATAAATAATACCAATTCAGGAAAAACCTTTTCAGAAAATACAGAAGGAAACTATGAAGTCCAGCCTAACCCTAGGACCACAGAATGAAGACAGAGATCAGATATTATGAGAGAGAGAGAGAGAGAGAGAGAGAGAGAGAGAGAGAGAGAGAGGCTAGGGGCGTGGGGTAGAAAAATGAGTCAAAATCAAGTGAGTTTTATCCCAGGAATTCAAGGTTGGGTTATTATTTGAAAATAAATTAATAAGGTTTATCACAGTAAGGGAATAAAAGATAAAAATCATATTAGTAATGCAGTAAAAGTTATTGACAAAATTCATACCTTTTTTTGTTTGTTTATTTATTTATTTTGAGAGAGAAAGAGCACATGCGAGAGAGATCAGAGGAGGGGCAGGGAGAGAGAACCCCAAGCAGGGATGTCTACTAACATCAATGAAAGTAACCATGACTAACAGTATGGAACAAACCTTCATGTGCCCAGAAATAACTTGAGTTTCTTCATAGCTAAGTAAAGAAAACATAAAAGGCAAGCAATAGCACAGATATGAGCACCTTCAGTTTGTTCAGATGCAAAACACTGCGTGAGATTTCAGTATTTCTCTTTTCGTAACATCTGAATGTTATTATAGTATTAAATTTAACAACTGACTAAACACAGCACTCACAAGCTGATGGATGATAGGTAGTAATTGTTGAAGCAAAGCTTCAGAACAACATGTTTTACAGGGTACAGTATCCAATTTCCTGAAGTGACAGTTTTCAGTATCTTAATAGCTAACGGATAGTAAATTGTTCACTTCATGAGCATTTTTGGCACAAACTTTTAGAAGCAATTTCCAAGGGAGTCATCCAGGATGAATGATACGGTACTTAGTGCAGCACCGGAGTACAACATTAAACAATTGCCGTGTGCAGAATATGACACGATATGACCCTAATTGCAAGTTGTGTGCAAGGACAGCAAGAGGTGCTCATGTTACATGACATATGTTTTATCCTGTAACAAGAGAAAAGAATTTGCAGCCACTGAACACTTCTGAATGATAAGGCTGCTATTTACTGAAAAGTTTAGTTTTCTATGACAGGAGTTTTTAAAATACTTTTTTTATCACTTCCCAAACAAAGCTTTGTATCACGGAAACATAGAGGTGCAATGTGTTACTACCGAGATGAGTCTCCATTCATACATATGCCTTTAACTCAGCAGTGGGTCTGTAGTGTTGAACAAGTCCTTTTCTCCTATTCTCTCTGAGAAGTTCTTCCCTCTAACAGCTTTACTCTCCGAGAAAAATTTGTTTAAGATAGTGTAAATTGCAGGATATACACCCATCTTAGATAGTAGGATATGTAATGCAGAGTGAAGGGACTCAGTCTTTTCCTTGAGCTAAAAAAAGACAGTATATCAATACTTTCTCATGGACTAACTCCCTTTTACTAACTTCCAGTTTATCTGTTATAGAAAAGTAACTGCCTTACAATATTCCTTTCTATGCATCATGAAATACTTTGAGAAATATAAGTATTTGGTAATCTTTAGAAGGAGGTAATATGGGTGATTAAGAATTGGGAGTCTGCAGTCATATGCCTGACTCTAAATCTTATGTCTACCATATGTTATGTCTAGGATCTTGAGCAAGCTTATTTAACTATTCTATACCTCCATTTCCTTATTTGTAAAATTAAAATACTATTGATATATATGTCATAAGCTACTAAAAAAGATTGAATATATTAGCACATGTGAAGTATTTCAAACAAGATGGTCAAAAAAGAAGTCAATAGATATTTGCTATTATTGGGTAACATTTTGATCTTTCCTCATGTGTCATGTGTTAGGCAGATTATTTTAGAAACCAAAATTTAAGAAATAGTGTAGATAATGGTACTTAATTTTATTGTGTTGATATTATATGTTGGTGTTGCTATTATGATACATTAAATTAAAATGTTTTCATGTGTGATGCCATTGATAACTGATCCTAAAATTCTAAAATTAGTTTTGAAACAAACTAAGTTGCAAGTTATGACAGAGAATGGGGTAGAGATGGGGGCCAAAATTCTTGTCACTTGGAACCCCTCACTAGCTGTGAGAGTCTAAAATGTGTCACAAGGATCTGTGCAGAGATTTCTTGAGGGAGTGTTAATGCTTTCCACTTTCTCATAGAAAGAAAAGGAAGTGCTAGAATATACTTCAAGGAAACTCCCTTAGACAGCTCCTATGAGTCCCTCTAGAATTACCAGGGCATACCGGATGCATATATAAGGAATATCTAAACAATGTCAAGATATGAGGATGTAGCTACCAGCCTGATACAACTGGGCAGAGACAACAGAGGCATTTAGAAATGTCTTAGAAAGTAATCTCCTTTCAACAACAGCAAGGTAAAATATGCATATGTGCCTCCCATGTGTGAGCCAAACATGGAAGTCCATCTAAACTCATTACAAATAGGTTTTAAACCAAGATAATTTCTGTCAGGGAGTGCGAAGAAAAGAGAATAAGAAGCTAAGGAAGACCAGAAAGCTAGCGAAAGGGGAGAAAACCACTATCCTATGGGTGTGATAGTCGGAAAGATCCTGCAAGAGATCTCTGAAGATTTCATGGCATTACCAACGGCCACAGAGTGAGCCTCAAATATCTGCCAAAGAGCCAAAGCTGTCTTGAGATAGTTTCAGTTAGGTGAGAACATTCCCTTTGCCCTCTCCAGGTACTCCAACACTAAAGAGATCAGTCATGGCACTGAGCAGATGGGTGAGTATGGGATAAAGGAACCCAGCCACATCTCTTTCAAAAGTCAGGCAGCCTGCCAATAACCAAGATCTAGATAAAAAGAGGATGTTGAGATAGACTTGCTGTTGAATAAAGACTGAACTTCTAAATACAGTGGCTGTAATATTTTCCTTTTTTTTTTTTTTTTTTTTTTTTTTGGAATAAAATGTCCCAAGGATTCTCTATTACCTGCAAGTGACAGAAAAATTATGAGGCTTCCTAGAGGTGTCATTCAGTGGTAGAAGAAAATGTTTCCCCTACTGAGGGGCAGTGAAAGACAAAATTATAGGTGCATTTCAATTATACTACTTGTGCTTGTTCAAGTTGACCAGTCTCACTAATATTGATACTATCGCTTGTCATAGACATGGGCTCCTCGGCTCTCTCTTTTCCTCTTCTCTGACCCAAAGGACCCTAGTTTTGAGTGTGTGTGGGGAATTGGCCCCTCTCCCTTCTTTATCCATGGTATTACCACAAAAATTATTCTATTTTCCGCTCCAAGATTGTGCCACGACTGGGCTTAGGCCCATCAACATATTACATCTCTTTTGCCATTGAGAAGCAGGAAAGGTTTGTGATTGGAGTTTTCAGGGAATGCACTTATACCACGGGTGTTGCAGTTAGACCCAGCTCTTGCCTCCAGCTAATGGATGACATGGGAGAATGTTGAGTATAAAATTGCTGCAGTCACTCAGGTAACACACTGAAGAGCCCTTAGCAGGGTACCATGGGATGTGATACAGAGCTGACCGAAGAAGTCAGGCACTGTTTGAACTACTGTATAGAGATTAATTGAAGCTAGCTCTCTTGACTCTTGGATCGAAGCAAAAAATTATACTTCTTGTTTAATCCAGTGTGAGTTATTCTGCGCCATTTGTGACATAAAATGTTAAAGAGTTTGAGAATTTTTTGGTGCCTTGATAAGAACCTAATATTTTTTTCCATAACAAACATATTCTAACAAGTCTAGCCAAATCAATACTATTAAAATAAAGGTTTAACTTCCCAAAGTTTCTCCATTCAGATATATACATCTTGAATTACCTATTTCAACACCGTCTTTTAGAGTAATACTTCTTACCTAAATTTTCAAGAATTAAAACAAGGAGAACATTATGATTTTGGGGAGCCTAGGCGGCTCAGTTTGTTAAGTGCCCGACTGGATTTCAGCCCAGGTATGGTATCATGGTTCTTGAGATTGAACCCCACATGGGGCTCTGTGCTGACAGTGTGGAGTCTGCTTCGGATTCTCTCTCTCTCTCTCTCTCTCTCTCTCTCTCTGTCTCTCTCTGTCTCTCTCACTCTCTCTCTCTTCCTCTGCCCCTCTCCTGCTCTCTGTCAAAAATAAATAAACATTAAAAGAAGTATTAAAAAAGAACATTATGATTTTAGCTTTACCAACAATCTTTCCTGAAATCAGCTCTCTGAGAAAAAGTGAGAAGAAATACAGTCATGTTTATAGTAAACTAAAATTTAAGCCATACATTAAACTAATAGAAATAAACTTAAAAAGACAAATATATATATAGAGAGAAAAAAATACATCCACTGAATAATGAGATTTGAAGGGAGAATCTACTTTAACTATAGACTTCCCCAAGTCTCTGTATATTATTCAGTTATTAGATTTGTCATATTTGGCATCTAGTCATTCATTTCTTCTTCATTGCAAATTAATGTAATTACTAAATGGTTTTCAATTTTGGATATATTACTTGATCTTTAAAGTTATTTTCTCAGTCATAATATGCAACAAATTAATATTAGTCCTCAGAAGTAGCACTGGATTTATTTCTGTTTACTTTTCAGACATATTCCTGACCCCCAGATCCTACAGTTTCAGAAAATTAACAGTTCTTAGTCTGCTCTGATAGTTGTTTTGTTTTGCTCTGCTTTTTGGATCAAATATCATACTGTAGTGTCTGGTCTTTGAGGGGTAAGTTCTTCCAATTTCATGTCTGAATAAACAATGTTGTGTAGAGAATTTTAGCCTTTTTTAAGATTAATTTTTATATAGACTATATTTCAATGGAAAGATATGAACAGGATAGCAATCCCCCACTAGTTTAATGAATCCATAAAAATTGCAATACCCTTTTTCTTAGGCTAGTAACGTATAAATTACAGTACTTAAGAGAGCATGTTCTTGGGTTATTTACAAGGATTCTTATTTATCAGAAAACTGAAATTCACTCAGACTTGAAAACCAAAATGACCTATATATACCAGTATCATTAGCCTAGAAAATAGTATAGTGAGTTATTTCCCTGTCAGAACCCATGAGCTTGGGAAATATGTGGTGCAGCTAGGTCTGTTTAGAGGTTGGCAAGAAAAGTATCTGTGAAATGTCCTTTGTATAAAACAATACAGATACTTGAATAGAAGGTTTAAAAATATACTGTTTCAACTTTTATCTCTCTAAATATTTTTAAATTTATCCACAAATATAAATCTAACACATAGCTAAATTAAATACTGGGGAATTCTGTTCTCCCTACTTGAAGTCAAATTTACCAATCTCTGGTCTGGTTAAAAATAGACCAGGTTCATGATTAAAGCATAGGCTGGTGGAGACAGAATTTCAGCTGACCCAATATTTAGGAAGTGACAAATGATCCTGGGGCTCCTGACATCAATATGGCTTTAGGACTACAAAATATCGGCTACCTCTACATATAGATTCTACAGTTGATTCCATAAAATCTAATTTTGAAATTTGTAACCAAATATTTGAATCAACTGTCCATGCAATGTTCTCCATAAACATAAATGGATATCTTATCAAATAGTTGGTTATAACATTTGTATTAATCAAATAACAATTCCCATTTCTTCTATTGAAGTATTAAAAATGAAAAATGTTAAATCATTAAAAGTAAATTAACTCAAGGAAATTAATCAATAGTACACTTATTTCAATGAGCACTGAGTAATGTATAGAATGGTTGAATCACTATATTGTACACATGAAACTAACAAAATATTGTATGTTAATTATACTTCAATTAAAAAAGGTAAATTAAATCTAATATTCTCAAAATTTCTATTCTTTTAAAGACTATATAATGTATATTATATATATGTGTGTATGTATATATTACTAAATATACATGTGTGTGTGTGTATATATATATATACACACTAAAGGCATATATATATATATATATATATATATATATATATACACACTAAAGGCATATATATATATATATATGTATATATATATATATAGTTACTAAAGGCATACCTTGAAGATATTGCAGGTTTGGTTTCAGTCCACTCCAATAAAGCTAACATCATAAATAAACTAAATGAAATATTTTTTTTTTTTGCTTTTCCAGTGGATATAAAAGATATGTTGATACTATATTATAGTCTATTAAGCATAATGTCTAAAAATATGTATGTACCTTAGTTTTAAAAATACTTTATTTTTATATTGATGGCTGCTGACTCATCAGAGTGGTGGGTGCTAAAGGTTAGGGTGGCTGTGGCAATTTTTTAAAATAGGACTATAATGAAGTGTGATGCACCAATTGATTCTTCCTTTCACAAACAATTTCTCTGTAGTGTGTGATGCTTTTGATAGCATTTTACCCAAAGTGGAACTTCTTTCAAGATTGGAGTCCATCCTCTCTCATCCTGCTGCTGCTTTATTAACTAAGCTTACGTAATATTCTAAATTCTTCATTGCATTTCGACAATCTCTACAGCATCTCCACCAGGAGTAGACTCTATCTCAAGAAACTACTTTCTTTGTTCATCCAGAAAAAGCAACTCCTCATCCATTCCAGTTTTGCCATGAGATTGCATTAATTCAGTCCCATCTTCAGGATCCACTTCTCATTATAGTTCTCTTGCTGTTTCCACCACATCTGCAGCTACTTCCTACACTGAAGTTGTGAACCTCTCAAAGTCATCCATGAGGTTTGGAATCAACTTCTTCCAAATTCCTGCCAATGTTGATATTTTGACCTCTTTCCATGAATCAGTTTTTGTTTTTTGTTTTTTTTTTTAAGTAGGCTCTATGACTAGCATGGATCCCAATGCAGGGCTTGATCTCAGGACCCTGAGATCAAGACCTGAGCCAAGATCAAAAGTAGGACATTTAACTGACCAAGTCACCCTGGCACTCCTGAATCAAAAATGTACTTAATGGTAAATTTTTTTCCAGAAGGTTTTCAATTTGCTTTGCCCAGATCCATCACAAGAATCACTCTCTATGGCAGCTGTAGCCTTATTAAATGTATTTCTTAAATAATAAAACTTGAAATTCAAAACTACTACTTGAATGGATACTGTGTTGAGGGGTAGTTGAGCAGTCATGAAAATAACAGTCACTCTGTTGTATATATTTTATCAGAGCTTTTGGGTAACCTAATGCATTGTCAATGAGTAATAATATTTTGAAAGGAATTTTTTTTTCTGAGAATTAGGTCTCAACAGTGGGATTAAAATACTCAGTAAACCATGTTTTAAACACCGTGCTATCATCCAGGCTTTATTGTTCCATTCATAGAGCACAAGCCAAGTAGATTTAGCATAATTCTTAAGGGCCTTAGGATTTCCAGATGGTAAATGAGCATTAGCTTCAAGTTACCAGCTGCATTAGACCCTAACAAGAAAGTCAGCCTATCTCTTGAAGATTTGAGGCCAGGCATAGATTTCTCCTTGATTAATGATTCCTAGTTTTTGATTTAAAGATAGAGATATACAACTCTTCCTTTACTTAAACATTTAAAGGCCATTATGGGGTGGGGGGAGGAGCCTGGGTGGCTCCATTGGTTAAGCACCTGACTCTTGGTTTTGGCTCAAGTCATGGTCTCATGGTTTCATGAGTTTGAGCCCTGCATCAGGCTCTTTGCTGACAGCCCTGAGGCTGCTTCAGATTCTCTCTCCCTCTCTCTCTATCCCTTCCCTGCCCACACTGTGTTTGTCTCTCTCAAATAAATAAATAAACCTTAAAAATAAATAAATAAATGCCACTATAGGGTTATTAACTGGTCTAATTTCAATCCTGTTTTGCCTCAGGGAATAGAAAGTCCTAGGGAGAGGGAGGGAGATGGCAGAGGGAGATGGGATGGTTGGCCGGTGGGTAGAGGAATCAGGACACACATTTATTGATTAAGTTTGCAGTCTTCTATGGGCAAGTTTCATGGTGCACCAAAGCAATTAAAATTGTCACTTCAAAGACCACTGAGCACAGATTACCAAAACAAATATAATAATAATGAAAAAGTATGAAATATTGCAAGGATTACTAAATATGACACAGAAACAAGAACTGACCAACAGTTGTTGGAAAAATGGCATCAATAAACTTACTCAATACAGGGTTGCCACAACCTTCAATATACAAAAATCACAATTTCCCCAAAAGCTTAATAAATGGAACTATACCTGTCCTCAACTGTACACTTAAAAATGATCAAGACGCTAAATTTTGTGATGTATTTTTAATACACAGAGTCAAAAATAAGTAATTAGTGGGGCGCCTGGGTGGCGCAGTCGGTTAAGCGTCCGACTTCAGCCAGGTCACGATCTCGCGGTCCGTGAGTTCGAGCCCCGCGTCAGGCTCTGGGCTGATGGCTCGGAGCCTGGAGCCTGTTTCCGATTCTGTGTCTCCCTCTCTCTCTGCCCCTCCCCCGTTCATGCTCTGTCTCTCTCTGTCCCAAAAATAAATAAAAAACGTTGAAAAAAAAAAATTTTTAAATAAAAAAAAAAAATAAGTAATTAGTTAAATATAAAAATTAAAATAAAAATTCTCAATAGTAAAATGGAATAAGACATAAAAAGAAGTTACTTTTTTCACAAAGGAATACATAAAGGATAAGCACATCATGAAAATGTTAAAACCTATAATGGGTAACTCTTTCAGTTTCTTCCTAAAGAGGTGCTATGGTGATTCAATGAGCTAATATACACAAGTTCTTACAACAGTGACTGGCCTATTAAAGCTGTTCATCAAAGTTAGATGCTATTATTAGAAGTTGGATTTATTTATTTATTTTTAAATGTTTATTTATTTTTTGAGAGAGAGTGCAGGCACAAAAGTACAAGCACAAGCGGGAGAGGGACAGAGAGAGAGACAGAGAGAGAGAGAATCCCAAGCAGGCTCTGCTCTGTCAGTGCAGAGTCCAATATGGGGCTCAAACCCATGAACTGTGAGATCATGACCTGAGCCAAAATCAAGAGTCAGATGCTTTACTGACTGAGCCACCCAGGGGCCCTTGGATTTATTTTTTTTAAGTTGATTTATTTATTTATTTTTGAGTAAGTGAAAGAGCTTTTGTGGGCACGTGAGTGGGGGAGGTGCAGATGGGAGAGAGAGAGAGAATCTCAAGCAGACCCCATACTGTCAGCCCAAAGCCCAACACAGAGTTCAAGCTCACAAATACTTAGATTGTGATCTGATCCAAATTAAGAGTCAAATACTTACCTCACACCAGTCAGAATGGCTAAAATCAACAACTCAGGCAATGACAGAAGTTGGCAAGGATGCCGAGACAGAGGAACCCTTTTGCACTGTTGGTAGGAATGCAAACTGGTGCAGCCACTCTGGAAAACAGTATGGAGGTTCCTCAAAAAATTAAAAATAGAACTACCCTACGACCCAGTAATTGCACTACCAGGTATTTATCCAAGGGATACAGGTGTGTTGTTTCGAAGGGACACATGCACCCCAATGTTTATAGCAGTGCTATCGACGATAGCCAAGGTATGGAAAGAGCCCAAATGTCCATTGAGGGATGAGTGGATAAAGAAGATGTGATATATCTATACAATGGAGTATTACTCAGTAATCAAAAATAATTAAATCTTGCCGCTTGCAACAACGTGGAAGTAACTAGAGTATATTAAGCTAAGTGAAATTAGTCAGAGAACAACAAATATATGACTTCACTCAAATGTGAATTTAAGATACAAAACAGATGAACATAAGGGAAGGGAAGCAAAAATAATATAAAACAGGGAGAGGAACAAAACATAAATGGGCTAAATGGACAAGGGGCATTAAGGAAGACACTTGTTGGGATGAGCATTGGGTGGTATATGTAGGGGAGGCACTGGATTCTACTCCTGAAATCATTATTTCACTATATGCTAGCTAACTTGGATGTAAATTAAAAAAAATTAAAAAAAAAGACTAGGATGCTTAACCAACTGAGCCACCCAGGCACCCCAGGAGTTGGAATGAGAACTGGAATAGAAGTGGAGGAGAATGGAAACAAACAATTTAAAAAAACCTTGAGAGTGTCATGCCCAAATAAGTAAATATTTAAAAAGCCATGTGTTCAGTGTAGAAAAGTATGGTTCCTAAAACATTCCTGGAAAGATGTAAATTTGTATAACCTTCTTAGAAATTAATTTGATAATGTATTCCCAAACCCTTACAGAGGTTCCTTACTCTTGAAGCCATAATTTCATTGCAAAGACTCAATCTTAAAAAGTAATAAGACATGTAGAAAAATGTTCATTGCTGTTGCATTCAATTAAAAACTTTAGATGAGAGAATTACACCCTGTTAGAAATAAGAATTTTTTATTTTCCCTATCCCATCTAATGCAGTCTACCTGTGTACCTATCTATCTATCTATCTACATACATATCTATATATCTATATCGATGCAATTAGTGATCAAATAATGAACTTTGCAATATATTCATATTTAATGATGTTGGCCCCTTAGTGTTTTTAATAATACAATTCCTTAATATCAAAAAAAATGATCAAAATTGTATTGAGTATAATTAAAATAAAAATAAAGAGAAAAGCAAATAAATGAAATATAGTAACAGTTAAATGTAGGAAATAGATTATAGAATATTTATTTTCTAAATGACTAGAAATGTTTAACATTTTAAAAAGGAATGTGACTTTCTTACTTTGATAATCAAAAGACAAATAATTACATAGATGTACATGGGATATTTCTAATTAATTACCCTCATACAAACTCCAAAACTGAAAAGTTTAGGGCTCTCAGAGATATGTTCTCATTTTAATCTAAGTAATTATTTAATGAAATTTTGAATCTGATTATAATTATAATTATTTATAAGGTAAATTATTTAAATTATATTTAAAGGGTAAGTACTATGCTATGCTATTGCTTGAAGAAAATTAAAAAATAAATTCGTGACTCACTGATTTTGTTTATTCCTTATAAAATCATTATCATTCAAATCATGTTGGTGGTTTTTAATAGAAGGGTTGGGAACTTTCATATTCATGCATTCACCATTTATTGATTATCTTTGTATTAGAAGCTTTTCAAGGAACAGATTATCAGCTAAGACCTCAAATGAATCAAGGAAATTCATAAATAAACTGGGAGATTATGTTGGGAGTGTTATACTATAGGCATAATACACTTTGGACATTCAGAGTAATTATTGCTTAGCCTGAACTGAGAGAAGCTATGGGTTTTTAATAGAATCTGGTTGGACATGAAACATACTTTAAAATATTAATTCAAACCAATTTGACAATAAATTTCATATATTAAAAAAATAAAATAAATAAAAATAAATAAATAAATAATAAAAATGTATACTGTAAAAGTGAAAAAATAAATTAAAAAAATAAAATAAAATAAAATATTAATTGAACATTTTAAGAAAAGAAAGTTGAAAGAACAATCCAGGCAGAGGCAAGAAGTTGAAATTGTATATAATATATATATATATATATATATATATATATATACACATATATATATATTTATATATATGAATTTTAATGTGTATACATGTATAATACAATGAAATTCAATGTCATTTCCAGTGAATTGTAGAGCCAATGTGACTGGAATACAAAAACATGTACAACTGATCCCTGAGCAATGCAGGGGTTAGGGGCACTGACCTTCTATGAGGTCAAAAATCTGCATATAATGTTTGACTCTTCCCAAATGTAATTACTGATAGCCTACTGTTGACCGTAAGTCTTACCCATAGCATAAACAGTTAGCATAGCATAAACAGTTGATTAACACAGAGTTTGCATGTTATATGTATAATATACTGCATTTTTACAATAAAGTAAGGTAGATAGAAAAAATACACTTAAGAAAATCATAAAGACAAAATACATTTATGGTACTATACTGTATTTTTCAAAAAATATCTGCATATAAATGGACCTACACATTGCAAACCCATGTGTTCAAGAGTCAACTGTAGTTGGAAAAGATGATAGATGGATGTTGTGGTGACAGATGGATTTAGACTAAGTTGACAGAAAATGGAAAATATGTTTTTACATAATATGCTTAGAAGTCTAGACATTATTTTGTATGCAAACATTATCCAACAATCTAACTTATGCTTTTTGCTTGTTTATTTTAAGTTTTTATTTAAATTCGAGTTATTTAACATATAGTGTAATATTAGGTTCAGGAGAAGATTTTAGTGATTCATCACTTGTATATAATACCCGGGGCTCATCACAATGCCCGCCTTAATATCCATTACCCATTTAGCCTGTCCCCCTGCCCACCTCCCTCCAGCAACCCTCAGTTTGTTATTTACAGTTAAGAGTCTGTTTTGTGGTTTGCCTTTCTCTCTTTTTCCTCCCATGTTCATCTGTTTCATTTCTTAAATCCCATATATGAGTGAAATCATACGGGATTTTTCTCTCTCTGCCTGACTTATTTCACTTAGCATAATATGCTCTACTTCCATCTACATCATTGCAAATGGCAAGGTTTCATCCTTATTATGGCTGAATAATATTCCATTGTATGTGGAATACTTCTTTATCCATTCATCAGTCTGTGGACATCATTTGAGCTCTTTCCAAATTTAGCTGTTGTTGATAATGTTGCTATAAACATTGGGGTACATGTGCACCTTTGAATCAGTATTTTTGTATCCTTTGGGTAAATACCTAGTAGTGCAATTGCTGGATCATGGGGTAGTTCTATTTTTAACTTTTTGAGGAACCTCCCTACTGTTTTCCAGAGTGGCTGCATCAGTTTACATTCTCACCAATAGTGTAAAAGTGTTATCCTTTCTCCACATCCTTGTCAATATCTGTTGTTTCCTGTGTTGTTAATTTTAACCATTCTTACCAGTGTGAGGTGTTATCTCATTGTAGTTTTGATTTGTATTTCCCTGATGATGATGACATTGAGCACTTTTTCATGTGTCTGTTAGCCATCTGAATGTCTCCTTTGGAAAAATGTCTATTCATGTCTTCTGCCTATTTCTTTACTGAGTTGTTTTTTGGGTACTGAGTTTGATAAGTTTTTTTTTTTTTTTTTTGGGGGGGGGGATAATGACACTTTATCCAATATGTCATTTGCAAACATCTTCTCCCATTCCATAGGTTGCTTTTTAGTTTGTTGATTGTTTCCTTCACCGTGGGGAATATTTTTATCTTGATAAAGTCCCAATAGTTCATTTTTGCTTTTATTTCCCTTGCCTCCAGGGATGTGTCTAGTAAGAAGTTGCTGCAGCCAAGGTTAAAGAGGTTGCTGCCTGAGTTCTTTTGTGTCTGGTGTAAGAAAGTGGCCCAGTTTCATTCTTTTGGATGTTGCTGTCCAATTTCCCCAACATCATTTGTTGAAGAAACTGTCTTTTTCCCATTGGATATTCTTTTCTGCTTTGTCAAGATCATTTGACCATATAGTTGTGGGTCCATTCTGAATATTCTATTCTGTTCCATTGATCTATGTGTCTGTTTTGGTGCCAGCACCATACTGTCTTGATCACTACAGCTCTGTAATATAACTTGAAGTCCGGAATTGTGATGCATACAGCTTTGTTTTTCTTTGTCAAGGTTGCTTTGGCTATGCAGGGTCTTTCGTGGTTCCATACAAATTTTTCATTTTTTCTAGCTGTATGAAAACTATTGGTGGTATTTTGACAGGGATTGCATTAAATGTGTAGATTGCTTTAGGTAGTATAGATATTTTAACAAATATGCTTTCTTGAAGATAGAGAGTTTGGTTGATAATGAAAACTTAAAGACTGATGTGGGGATGAGAAGAAATTAGAAGCGGAGATACCACTTGGGAGGCAGCTTTGATAGCTATAATAAATATATATGATGTGCTGGACCAAATTATTTAGGGAGAGATAGAATGAAAAGGATATTTCTAAAGTATATAAGGCTCACTCTCTGACTTTCCATTAGTGGTAAAGGAGATAGAAAAATAATAAGAATGATTCATAGGGTATCTAAGCCTATTGTAGGTGATTGGGTGGATGGTTAATTGTATCTGCAAATCAAAAATGAAATAATAAATAAAGGTTACTTTTCTATTGCTCCACTAACAATGATATAGATTTATAGATGATAGATGATAGGTAGATAGATAGATAGATAGATAGATAATAGAGATAGACAAACTATCAAGTTTACTTTCTGATAAATACATTTGTAAGTAGAATATACAATGGTTGCTCAGACTTAAAATATTCCTTATATTCTCCTAGTATGAATTGTTTATATCTGTTAGGTAAAAAAAATAGCTAATATTCAAAGGGGGAAATAATGCATAAATTACACATCCAAAGATAGTGTTGAGATTTACACTTAAAAAGAGAATGACCATTTCCCACTTGCCCAATTTGAGTGGAGGTTGATTATATGAGACTGGCTTAGCAATATGGAGAGAATAAAGAATTCTAATACTAAGCAAAATATTAGAATTATAATATTTTAAGGGGTAATTTGACTTTTCGTACTCTGATACAAATTACTTCCTTTGATTTTAAGATTTAGTTTTCTGACCATGCCATCAACATTCATATGAGAATTATAACCTGCTCAAAATAAAACTTTATTAAATGTTTAGCTACAGAAATACTTGTCATCTTTATAACGATTATTTCAATTTTTCCCCTTCTGGGGGTTTGTTTGTGAACTATGAGAATGAAGCAAATTTTCTTTTTGACTTGTACAACTGGCTCAGTTAAATTTAATCAGTACTGTGCATGAAGGACAAGTGATATATGTAGAGGTGAAATAGAATTTGAGAATATGTTGGCATAGCACTTTAAAAACTGAAAGGGCTTCTTAGAAAACTTACTAAAGTACTTCTGTACAAAATATGATTTAATTTATGACTAAGGAATAAAATCTAGTCAAACTTGAGTATTTCAGGAAATTGGGTACATTTGACTACAAAATGCACATCATTAATAGTAAAAAGGCGTGCACACTTAAGGTCAGGGATGGTATGAGTAGAGTGAAGGAGAGAAGGGAATCTTGACCTTCAAGCTTAGGGTCAAGATTTATTTTCAGCTGGCACATTGGATTTTACTTTCTTTATGCACAATTTAATTGAAATAGTTATGTGATATTGTTTTAATACCCATGAAGTAATTAACATTTATCTAGACTCAATAATAGTGAACCGTTACCATTCTAAGATGATTTTAAAATCTTAGGAAAATAAAAAATAATTTGAGGTGCCACAAAAATACCGTCTTCTTTACTTGGAATGGTTATAAAATCTCTGCCCTTTAAACTTTTAGCAATTTCTAATGCAAATATTATATGAAATCATCCTCACTTTTCCAAAGATAACACTTCCCTACATAAGGGAAAACCCATATCTAAAGTACATTTTAAAAGCATTGTTAGAAAATGGTGACAAGCACTGAGACAATTTTTATGTTATCCAACTAACGAGGAATAATTGTGCAAAAATATATGAAAATGCTGTTCTGAAGAGTTTGTCAGCAATATTTGAGATTATGTGCTGAGAAACCATGGGACTGGGACAGAAACAAAGATGTCAATGGAAACAGTCTTCTTAAATGAATTTCCAAGCTTATTTTTTTAAGGTATAGAACATATACTTTTAAAAATTTTCAAAATATTTACAAGACCAAAAAAATTCAATTAAACAAAAACTTGCCAATTAAGTAGACATTAATAAACTGAAATGTACCCATAGGAACAATTTGAGTACATATGCTCAATATTAATGAAATGTTTAAATAAAAGATATTCATAAAGAACACAGCCTTACTCTGTCCAATTAGTTACAATATCTTAAACTATGTACCCAAGTAGAGTTGCCCAGGAGATTGGATTAAATTACATTTATGTACAGATAATGTGTCTAATTATCCTACAATTATTCTAAAACCAATGCTAAAACTTTTAAAGATACTTGAAACATATTATATTTTACTATTCAAATCCCCCTCACCCACAAAAATATCTGCTGAGATTCTTAATTTACTCAGCAACCCCTTTCTTAATACGTAAAAGAAACTAAACAACATCCCAAACTTCGTCAAAATTAGCAAAAAAACACAAATTTTAGTGTCTAAATATATGGCATTCTATTCAAGGATTTGATGTAATTACTAACAAAATGTAGAGAGAGGAGCACTTATAATAAGATTTGTTTCTTCAGGGAAAGCTTTTGCAGGCAGTGAGTTTACATCAGGTTTCTAAGGATATTGCTGTGGTAAATAAAGTTAGCTCCCAAGATCTGGGGGAGGATGCAAAAACAAAAAGAACCGAGGAAACTTAGAATTTGAGTTTTGTAGGTCGGCATCTCACAGCTCTTCTTATAAGGACAATTCTTGAATCTGTTACAACAGCTAAGGCAACTGTTGCAGCTCCTTTGAAATCCCCCGAATACATGTTCAAAACTAAGAGTATATATTTGCTTGAATGTCAGTGTAGATGCTCATCTCCCAATGAAGGAAGGAAAAAAGTGATGAAATGACACATCTAAAGATAGACGTAAAATACTGAAATAATTTGGACTCATTAGATAAAGACTGAAAAAGAGAAGGTGAAAGAGTAGCATCTCACAGCTCTTCTTATAAGGACAATTCTTGAATCTGTTACAACAGCTAAGGCAACTGTTGCAGCTCCTTTGAAATCCCCCGAATACATGTTCAAAACTAAGAGTATATATTTGCTTGAATGTCAATGTAGATGCTCATCTCCCAATGAAGGAAGGAAAAAAGTGATGAAATGACACATCTAAAGATAGACGTAAAATACTGAAATAATTTGGACTCATTAGATAAAGACTGAAAAAGAGAAGGTGAAAGAGTAGCCATCTCACAAGCACCTACTACGAGCCAACAACTGTGCAAATGCTTTTCTGTATAAGGTAGTGTTCACTCCTTGTGACCATTACCAAGGTTTGCGTGATTGACTTCCTTATACAGAAGACACTGAAGTTGAAAGATTAAATAACTTTTCCAAACTGACCCAAAGAATCTGAACTGAAATCTCTATTTGGATCTGACTAATGAAGTTTGTTAGTTGCTTTTCACTAGTTGCTGTAAATACAGAACTTTACATAGTTCCTTTGCCTGTTTAATTTCTTTGTAGCTTTCTACATGAAAAATGATAAGCCATTATATTGACATGATTTACATATAGCGATTTGTAGCATAACATGTGATTTTTACTACAAATCTTATTTGGTATTTCTATTTAAAATTCCAGGAACCTTTATGGGGCACCTGGGTGGCTTAGTTGGTTGAGCGTCTGGCTTCAGCTCAGGTCATGATCTCACAGTCCGTGAGTTCAAGCCCTGCATCAGGCTCTGTGCTGACAGCTCAGAGCCTGGAGCTTGCTTCAGATTCTGTGTCTCACTCTCTCTCTGCCCCTCCCCCGCTCATGCTCTGTCTCTCTCTCTCTGTCAAAAATAAATAAACATTAAAAACATTTTTTTTTAATTCCAGGAACCTTTTAATAGGAAGACAAAATTTTCTTGGGACAAAAGAATGAATGTAGGCAAAAATTTTTTAGGACAGAATGAGTGTAGACAGGGGTGAACAAGATACATTATTAACAAAAACAATTAATTATCCATCTCACACCTTTTACTTCACATACCTTGAAATATTCTTTACCTCCAGTTACTTTACACTCAGTGTGAAATTATTCAATCGCTTTGAAAACATCAAAGAAGTAAAAAAACGCTCCCAATCTGCAATTTACAACTGTGTCCCCTGATCAGTTACAGAAGGTCAAAGGGGCTAATGCATTCACAAAGTACAGGAACAGCTATACTGAAGGGGATATACTTAATCCTCAGAGCCAAATAATCATTAGCAGTGGTGACGGATAAAGTCGAATATGCAATAGCTTCGGGGTCAGTGCTACATTCATTCAGATTCATAAATGAAAGTAAGGAGTAATCAGGCTCTGAATGGTAACTCAAATGAAGGATAAAATGCCTAATCCCATAAACTCTGACAATCATGGTGAAATCGCATACTGCATTTCTGCTATGTGTTCTAATTTTAGTGCTTCAATGTTATTATTCAACATCGATCATTTGTGTGAAACAACACCAAAATGAAATATTTTCAAGTAGGAATTATGTATACTTTCATTGAACAAATGTTTATGGAGTTCATTCCATGGACATGTGAAGTTTGAAGTAACATTTTACTAAGTTAGCCTTTAAAAATTCCATGTATTGCATGCCAAATCTAGTTTTGTTATTTCCTAACACAATATACAAATATAAACTCCTCAATTACAAAGTCTGCTGATCTAGTAAAACTATATCATAAACATTAGAAATTAAAACTGGGGCGCCTGGGTGGCTCAGTGGTTTAAGCGTCTGATTTCGGTCCCAACCATGATCTCATGGTTTGTGAGTTTGAGCCCCGCATTGGGCTCCGTGCTGACAGCTCAGAGCCTGGAGCCTGCTTCGGATTCTGTGTCTCCCTCTCTCTCTCTGACCCTCCCCCGCTCATTCTCTGTCTCTCTCTCTGTCAAAAATAAATAAACATTAAAAATTTTTTTTAGAAATTAAAACTGTTTATAGACTGCAATTAAAAAATAATCCCATTGTGACAAATTCTCCATAAAGTTCTTTGAAAGACAAAATACATTTTTTACTCAATAATATACTTCTAAGTAAACTGGATTTCAAGCTTCCATTGCATAGTAAAATAGTGACAAATATTTTTTCTATTTCACAAATATATATTTCACATAAAAGTCTTAAAAATCTAAGGTATATCGTATTGTATAATGAAATTATCTCTAGTTCGAATGATATAAATTGTCAGTAAATCTTCCCCTTCAGACAATGTATAAATATTTAATAACATAAAGATGGTCAATAATTTAAATTCAAAGAGATTTGTACATTGATCTTCCAGATAAAATGCTATTAAGCCAAACGATTTCCCACAGGTTCAGTTTTCGCTATGACCCTATGTGTTCAGGTATTATATTTGCAATGACAACTAAAGAACCCATCTTGTTCAGTAGGTGAAGCAAATTAACTGAACGTTATAGATTCCTGCTAGTGCAACAATGATGGGAACATACTTACTGCTACTTGAGGTCGAGCCCTGCCTTAGGCAAAATCATGAAAGAAGCCCAGGTAATCACTGTCCCTCTTCTCTGCTCCTAAGGCTCTCCTGACCTACCTCGTTGACCCTTGTTTTCATTTCCCCTGGGTGGATAGCTCTTCCTTGCTGTATTTTGGGTGCACAGTACTTAACCAGGGGTACCTTCTTTGGGCAATGTTTCATGCTTCAAGCTTACTGTTTCGCTGTGTCAAAATATGCTAAGTGTTAGATACTAGTTGTCAGCTGGAACCCAAGTCAATAACTAAATAATAATAATAAAGTAAGTTGTAAAATGATAAGATTTCTTCCTCTGAGAGTATTTATGATCTAGCTGCAAACACTTTTTAGAATTCAAAAAATGACTCGAATAATGAAATACCAAGGGACATATTAAAATATCTTCAAAAAGATACGTCTTTCTCTGTGCCTCTAGATCATAAGTTCTATACACCAGTCCATTCAAAATTATATTCAATCCATATTCTCCAAACTTCAGTATTATATTTCATCTCTAGATGTCTTGGCATTGAAATAATTGGACTATATAATGACATTTAGCAAGTGAATCATCATTATGTATTTTTATAATCTAATGTAATTTTTAAGATTTGGCTTCCCAGTTAGGAAGAAAATAAAATTCTTAGGTGTTGGTTAATTTTTAAATTTGTCTTCAGTTTTATTAAGATATAATTGAAATATAACATTGTATTAGTTTAATGTGTCCAATGTAGTGATTTGATACCATATACATTTGTATATATTATGAAATTATTACCCAAAAAGACTAGTTAACATCTATCTACGTACATATAGTTGTTTTTTTTCCTTGTGATGAGAACTTTTAAGACCTACTCTCTTGGCAACTTCCAATTATACAGTAGAGTATTGTTAACTTTAGTCACCATGCTACATATCTTTAGAAATTATTTTCCATATAACTGCATCTTGGCTATTTTAAAACATTTTTAGCTAATTGGCATTAAGACAATGAGCATAATACAAGGTATCCAGATAGCTCAGTATGTCCATAGGAGATTCTATAGATAAAACTAAATTATAATTGGGCCTGAAATTTATATTTTATAAAATATGTATTTCTAAGACAATATTTTATATTATTAGAAAATGAATTCTTTTTGTTATTAATTTCCAGTAACATAGTGCGAGGGTAAAGGTTGAGAAACCTATTTTATAGAGATCATACTAATAATGAATTACTTAGTATTTTCTTCCATCTATGTTAGGAAAATGCATAGTTTAGTTTCTCATAATAATCATAACTTAATTATATCATGTGTTTGTCCTACTTCTTCTCTTATTATTACCTATTATTACCTTGATAAATAAATAAAATTGATACCAAACAGATTTCTTTTAATCCATAAAGTGAGGCCTTTTTGTTGTGTTTAGAAAAACAAATCAGTAAAAGCATAATAGTTCACTATATAGATCTGAAATAATGATAATTTTAAAATTAGAAATGGTTGCATCAAATAGACCCTTTTGTAATCTTGGTCTCAAAAACCTAGTAACTAAGGTGTTAAACATTTCCTCTCTGCTGTTGGAACTATACACTATTGCATAGTATACGCCCTCAATCTTCACTTGTCAAGATAAGGATAATCAATCTCAATTCCCCATAAAATGTAATTTCCATTAGAGACAAGCAATAAACACTACCAATTTCTTGGTAGCATTGGACTTCTACAAAATAATCCCTTTTAAAAGAGAGCAGGGAAAAATACTTTATTTTACCACTGAGATACTGGTATGTAGAAACAGAAAAGTCAATTCATCTTCTTATCTTACTGAGATGCCTATAATTAATGTTTTTTTTTAGATTTTTTTTTCTTTTTAAAGGCCAAAATAGAAGTCAGTGCAACTGATTGTTGCTGAGAGAAAAGGGCAGCAAGCAACATCCACAAAGAAGAAACGATTTCATGTGAAAACTGCATTGCATATAATCTGGCATGCATCCCAAAATCCCCAAACAAGGGTGAAGCTGTCTATGAATTCAAAACCTGGTCATTAATATCTTCTTATGTAAAACACTCTGTGTGGAATAAAACTTACAGGCTCCATCGTTAGGAAGCTTATTTTTGCCTAGGGTGTAGAAAACACTACAAATCAGGGTGATGTATTTTTCTTTATTCCAGAACACCCAACAAACAAGATGTACTCAGATGCTGCTAAACATAGTCAAATTGATATGTACAAACACTCACTGTGTTTACCCCTGGTGACTTTTCCAGAATACGTAAGTTTGGGTATCACTTCATTTTGGCAATCTTTGGGAAGTTCTGCATTCTTTTCAGGATAAATGGCCAAAGATGTTATAGAATGAGGTTTACTCAAACATTCCTTCAGTTTTAACACAATTCTAATTCCAGTGTCCTCTTTCCCTTTATTTTAGATCTGCAGACATGTTACTCCCCATTATCACTCTATCTCCTTTCTCTAACCCTGGTATTTCTCCTTATTAACTTGTACGTATCCTTCAGTACTCATCTCAAATGTGTTCTCCACCTGATTGATTTCTCTTCCAAAATTTCTCCATTGCATGCTTTATATTGTGCCATGTAGTATTTTGGGGATCTGTATGTTGAAAATCAATCCTATTATCTTGTGAACTCCTTGATAACAAGGTTGTATTTTAATCATGATCATACTACCCAATGTTTACATGATACTTTGCATATTTGATTGCAATACACTTACGCTTACTGAATGAAACATAGAAAAACTTCGTAGAAATGCCAAGAAAAGACATTAACAACAAATAGAATTAAGACATTGTGTCAGCTATTGATGTTGCTATTATCTGAGATTTTAAAAAATAATGACTTATCACATGGGTTATTTGCTGTGTTTTGATTTTGATTTCTACCCATTTGTTCCAATGTTCTCATTTAAACAATTTTTTAATGTTCATTTATTTTTGAGAGGGAGAGAGAGACGGAGCACAAGCAGGAGAGGAGGAGAGAGAGCAGGAGATACAGAATCCGAGGCAAGCTGCAGTCTCCAAACTGTCTGCACAGAGCCCTACACGGGGCTCCAACTCACGAACTATGAGATCATGACCTGGGCCAAAGTCAGAGGCTCAACTGACTCAGCCATCCAGACACCCCTAGTCTTTTCATTTAAAAGGAATTACATTGTTGGGGCGCCTGGATGATTCAGTCAGTTAAGCATCTGACTCGTGATTTTGGCTCAGGTCATGATTTCACGATTGGGGAGATCGAGTCCCACTTTGAGCTCTATGTTGACAGTGCAGAGACTGCTTGGGATTCTCTCTCTCTCTCTTTCCCTCCCTCCCTCTGTCTCAAAATAAATAGGCTTTTAAAATATTTTTTAAAATGAATTTCATTGTTATCAAAATAGTACCACTTTTTTAAAACATTTTAATTTTAAAATGAATTGATACCAACACATGGATGAACATATCTCCCTTAATAGAATAAATATACATTATATAAATATTATATGCAGCTATAAGTTTCCAATTATTTTTTGTATTAATCCGGTATTCACCACCAGCATTGCAAAGAGCCAACAAAAAGCAAGATTATTTATCATAAACCAATTGGTATTGATATTATAGAAATGGTCAAAAGCAAATGGTCTCAGATTCATGAAGTAGAATATACAACAAATGCTGAGAAAAAATTAAATACAGTTGCTGAGTTCCCATAGAGCAGCATGCACAGTTTATTACATCTTACAGTATTCTATTGAAAGGACACATCCTTTAGTGTCTTAAATCTGGTATCTTTTTCAATCTTTTCTTTTTTTTTAAATTAATGTTTATTATTTTTGAGAGAGAGAGATAGTGAGCAGGGGAAGGCAGAGAGAGAGGGAGACACAGAATCTGAAGCAGACTTCAGGCTCCAAGCTGTCAGCACAAAGGATGATGCAGGGCTCAAACTCATGAGCTATGTGGTCATGACCTGAACCAAAGTCGGACACTTAACCGACTAATCCACCCAGGTGTCCCAATCTTTTCTATTCCTAAGACAGTATCTTGTAAACAGTAGGTCCTCAAATAGTGTTAATAATATGAATCAAAATTCTAGTTTATCAGCAGCATCATATACAAAATATTGTAAAAAGTCAATTGAATTATGGCAATAATAATAATAAATAATAATATATTAATTTTATAAGAGGGAACTCAGATATCAAAAAACCTAAAGACTAAGCTCACCCCAACAGGTTGCATGATTCAACATTTATAAATACTTTTCAAACTCATTAAACTTTCCCAAGTTGATTGAAGAAAGTTTATTCTGAAAACTCTTCTACATTGTTATTCTTAAAGCTTTTACATGTACATAACTTTGATCACTTCTAGTGATTTTCTTAATACTTAAGAATGTAATTTCCCAATTTGTAATATCAAATTATGATCCAAAAAGCATTTTTAAAGGAAAGGAATAATTTTTAAAAAGATCACCAAAATTAAATTTCACTATTTCACATCTAAAACAATATCCTTTGGGCACCATTTGAATAGTTTTATAATAATTTGTCATTTTAATAACTGAGTTACTAATAACCATTCCTATCAGAAGTAGGAAATGTAATTTATTTATTTTTTTATAAAGTTTATTTATTTATTTATTTGTTTGTTTGTTTGTTTATTTATTTATGTAGAGAGGAAAAAAAAAAGTGTGAGCAGGGTAGGAGCAGAGAGTGAGAGAGAGAGAATCTGAAGCAGGCTCCACACTCAGAGCAGAACCTGATGTGGGACTTGATGTCATGGCCTCGAGATCATGACTTGAGCTGATACCAAGAGTTGGATACTCAATCAGCTGAGCCACCCAGGTGTCCATGAAATGCAATTTAGTGGATTATTCTTGAGATTGCCATGACAAATAAAAAATTAAACAACACACACATAATAAACACATATATTTTAATATAGTTCTATATTTCTATAATATTTATACTAATATATAGTAGGATCGTACATGCACAGATAACACGTGTGTGTGTGAGAGAGAGCGAGAAAGAGAGAAAGAGAGAGAGAGAGATGCCATACAACCAGCTTTCACATCACTAAAATATAAAGCTGAAGAGTGTCTCTTCCCTATAAAGTGTAAAAATACGTTAAGGAATATTTTTTAAATGTCCACCTTCCCAAGTTTTTCAATGCAAGATTTTTGTTTTAGATGTTTTAGTGATGTAAGAATTCTGTAAATCTACAAAACATATTGTACTTTAAATATAACTTAGAAAACAGAGGCGCCTGGGTGGCTCAGTGTGTTGAGCATCCGACTCCGGCTCTGGTCAGAATCTCATGGTGCGTGAGTTCGAGTCCCACACTGGGCTCACTGTTATCAGCTTGTCAATGCAGAGCCTGTTTCAGATCCTCTGTTCCCCCTCTCTCTCTCTGCCCCTCCCCTGCATGCGCTTTCCCCAAAATAAATAAATGAATAAACAAGTAAATAATTTAGGGGAAAAAAAGAATACCGGGGGGACGAACTACAAACATAAGTTCCTTCTACAATTTAAAAAGTCATATGCACACGTAATGTACAGCACGGTGACCTATGATTAACAATGCTATCTTAACAGATAGAGCCCACCTAACTTTCTATTCCATCTTCTAGGTCTAGCATACTCAGGATCCACTCATGTATATGCTTCTCAGTTTCCAAATGGTACACAGGAACAAATTCTTTCATTCCATGTGATGTGCAGACTCTCATCTCCCAAGTTAACTAGTGACTCTCCCCTGAGTTTTATTGGAATGTGACTCTAGTTTTGCCTACAGGCAATGAGGTATGATATGGATCATTCAAGAAGGCTAGTATCCTCACAAAAAGAAAGGGGGGGGGGTGCTTTGGTGGCTCAGTCAGTCAAGCATCTGACTTCATGATCAGGCTCATGATCTCACAGTTTGTGAGTTTGAGTCCCACGTTGGGCTCTGTGCTGACAGTGTGGAGCCTGGAGACCAGTTTGAGTTCTGTGTCTCCTCCCCCAGCTTGCTATCTGTCTCTCTCTCAAAAATAAATAAACATTAATTTAAAAAAAAAACACTTAGAAAATAAAAACAGTTACAAAACTCCTTACTATCTTGTTTTCACAGTGTAAAATACAGGTCTGGCTTATTTTCTACATTAGAACAAGCACTCTTTGTTTAGCTAAGAGAGGGACACATATTTAGAAATTCTTACTAGGCTTTCAGGAAATAAGTTTTTCAATATCATGGCATATGATCTGTGGCATTTCCTTCAGGCAAGCTTATTCTTATAACACAACAAAACCATCTTAAAGATAACTTTATGTATTAAAGTTAACACTTCTTCAAAGAACCATAAAGTGCAGAAAATGGGAAAAAATAAAGACGTTCTTTGGTAGGTAATATTGAGTGCTCATGACAAGTGATTTAAGTACATCTTTCTAATCATTAAATGTCACCAAGACTGTTCTAAGATAGTTCAATTATACATTACCAAATATCTCTATAGTTTCTTATATTTTCCGATTCGACATAATCAAGTGATTACATATTTTAAGATTCCACAATGGGGTGCTTGGGTGGCTCACTTGGTTAAGTATCTGACTTTGGTTGAGGTCACGATCTTGCGATTTGTGAGTTCAAGACCCACATTGGGCTCTGTGCTGACAGCTCAGTCTGGAGCCTGCTGAGGATTCTGTGTCTCCCTCTTTCTCTGCCCCTCTCCTGCTCATGCTCTGTCTCTCTCACGTGCTCTCTCTCTCTCTCTCTCTCAAAAATAAACATTAAAAAATAAAAAGATTCCACAAGACAAATTTTTAGTTCACTAAAAAGGTACTAAACCAAAAGTAAAACATTGTTTAAGGGAATTTCTCAAATCAGTTTAGCAGCTGTTGTATATATTGCTGACAATATTATGTCTTTTTCTAGTTACTGAGTCTCTTCCTCCTTCCCTCCATTCTTCCATCCCTCCCTTTCTCTCTCTGTTTCTATCAAACTACCACTTGAAGGAAATTTATTTTCAATGAAATCCAAATATAAATATGGAATGTCTTTCCCATAATATTATTTCTTTGTGTGAACTTAAAATTTGCTCACTACACTTCTGAAATTCACCCCAGTCACGGCTCCCACTTTCAACACTTTATACTCTTGCACTAGGTCAAATATGATATTTTCTAAAGAACTCATACTACTATTTATTGACTATCTTCACTGTCAGGCTTTATCATCTCTTTTTCATTGTCATTCATCATCATCATCATCATCATCATCATCATCATCAATCAACCACCATTCCTTTAGCGCCTACCATGCTTCAAGTCCTGCACTCAATGACTCACATATGGCATAAATGCTACTTTATTCAATTCACAAAACAAGTCAAAGAAGCAAGTAATATGATTTGAATTCTGCTGATAGGGAAAACGAGTATCAAAAAGATTACTCTGATTTATTAATCCCCAAATTAAATGATAGGTTAATATTTGAATATGTATTTATATGTCTTCAAAGTTGATATTTCCCCACTATTCCCTTCTGAAGAAAGCATTTGGAAGGTCCATCAAAAAGATGTTCTTTGAGGGCACCCGGGTGGGTCAGTTGGTAAAATATCTGACTTGATCTCAGCTCAGGTCTTGATCTCAGGGGTGTGAGTTCAAGCCAAATGTTTCTACACTGGGCATGAAACCTACTTTAAAAAAAAAGTCCTTTAAAGGCTTTTTATCAATTATGTTTATTAATTTAAACATTGTACTTCTGTCAATGACTAATACATAACCCAAATACTTCCTGATACTTTCAAAAGAAAAAATAAGAGAATTTACTTATGTAGATTCCCAGTGCATTATCATCCTTACATATGTTCTAACCTTTGATAAAATATCAACTTGTAATTATTTTTTTCTGGTACTCCTGATGTTTCTGCAGGACAAGAACATCAGAGTGTGTAAATGTGAACCAGCAGAGAATTGTCTAAAATATACTCTTGAGTGCTGGAATGACTCTTCCTCTATAGAAAAGGCCCTGGCTTGGGGAGCCTGTGTGGCTCAGTTCATTGGGTTTCAGACTCTTGATTTTGGCTCTGGTCATGGTCTCACCATTTGTGGGATCACAGTTCATTGAATCAAGCCCCACATGGGGCTCTGTGCTTGCAGCACGGGGCCTGCTTAGGATTCTCTCTCTCCCTCTCTCTCCACCCCTCCCCCTCTCATGCTTTCTCTCTCAAAATAAGTAAATAAGCGTTAAAAAAAGAAAGAAAAGGGGAAAAAAAAAGAAAAAAGAAAAGTCCCTGCCTGGCTTTGGGCCCCTCCAGACTTTATCTATGGGGCTGTGTTGATCACCCACTTTGAATAAGTCTTTGTAGATCAATCTGGGAAGCATTGGAAAGCTGTACACACACAATTAATTATATTCCCCAGCATTTGCCTAGCTCACATATAGATAACTGAGTAGATTTTGAATATTTCAAAGCATGACCAGATGTTTTTTATCTTTCTTTGCTTCCTTTCCCTTCCTCTTTTCTTTCCTTTTCTTTTTTTTTTCTTTTCTTTTCCTTCTTTCTTTCTTTCTTACTTTTTAAAGTCACTTTCTTTAGCCATTCTGTCCTCCCCTCTAACCAAGCTTGATGTATAATAATTACAAGACTTGGTACCCAGCAGTTATTTCTTGATGGACTAATTGAATTCAACATAAGTAGAAGTAGGGATGAGCTAAAGGTTATACATTGGTCCACTTTACAATGGACCATTTTGATGTGTGTTAATCAATAAGCCAAATTTGGTTTTGAATTAAGTGTCCTAGTTCAACCCATTAAGAAACTTAAATCAGATGTTGTACATGGTCCAGCAGTATGGTCTAATATTTAATTACTGAAATTGAAGAAACGAATAAAAAACTGAATGATTTGAAACTTTCTCATTAAACAATATATTTAATTTTCACTCTACTTGCAACATATATAGGCACTGTGCTGGTTTTGAAAGTAGAAATCCTTGTCTGTATTCCAGCCATCAAGATTATATATTTCGTTTCAGTAACCGTTGAGCCAGAAAAAGGAAAGTGCATATATTTGCCTTAAAAATAAGAGAAAAAGGAAAAGATGCTGCAGATGGGGCATAAAAAAAAGAATACGCAAAACATGTAATAAAAGTAAGAAACTTAGCTTCTCAGGAAAAACTGTATAAGGAAATAAAATCAAAGTGTCAGATAAGCATCAACGGAAAGGGTTTAGCCATCTGATATATTTCTGATTTGATAGTTGAGTGTTCAATACTCTTTCGTAGGAGAGTAACATAAAGAAGACAATGTCTGTATAAAAGTTTAGTTCCCAAAATAAACAGAAGAGGAGTAAAAGCGAGGAAAGGTTGAGAGTAGTGTCGTTGTCAGTGCTTCATAGGGATCCATGTGCTGGTGCTGCTGAGATTCTGACATAGACTTGACTACAGAAAATGAAAGACATGAGCAACCCAAAGCTAGTTTAGCAGCATTGTCAAACTTAATTTGTTTTCACTCCTTTTTTCATATATTTTTGTTTCCTTTTCTAACATAGTAACTTTTCTTTAGGTAGAGTAAAATTGCATGAAGAATGAATAATATATTACTTCTCATCACACATATACATTCAAAGGCTGTACTTACATAGCATTTCTTTTTCATAAATTATTTAGAGGATAAAAATTTTTGTGCCATTACATAAGGCTTAAGTCTTGCATTCAGATGGTGAAAGTGTTTAAGAAAGTTAAAAGTCTTCATTCTCTGTCTCTATTTCAAATAACTATGGCACTTTAGAAATCCTATCTCCTCTATTTCCTAAGGGTTTTGCTCACATGATAGATCAATAGAGCTATCTTTAGAAATTTTATCAATGTATGAAGCGATTATGATGAAAATTCCCTGGTGTTGATAAGGTGCCAACAAAACTGTCAATGAACTACAGATACAAAGAGATAATAGTGATGGCAAATAAAAGCACAAAAAACTGTTATAACAATAAAATCTATAATTTATGTTCAGTCTCAGAATATATGGATCAGTGATGAATGCTGCTGATCATACCAAAATGAATACAGTTATCCTGAAGAACCCAATTCATATCTGCCAATGAGAAAAATCCTCTGTCTGAAATAGTATGTCTGAAGCAGTCAAGAACTTACAACATAAGCTAAACTGTATGGTATGTGGGACTGGGAAGCCTTCATGTTTCCTTCCTCAGGATAACCTTGCTTGTCTTCTAAGAAGGCTCTCATACATTGATGTCAGATGATAGTGTTAGTTCTACAAACACTGCCAATTCATTTAAAAAGAGGATTAAGTTCTTGATTCACGGGGTGATTTACAAAATTATATGTAAATATAAGTTGAATATGTAGAAGGCTGTTCTCTGAGAATTAAAATAAAATGAATTAAAAGTATCACCATTTTTTTTTTAATTTGAGTATACTTTATTTTTTTATTTTATTATTTTTTTTAAATGTGTGTTCATCAATATGTTTGAAATTTATTTCAGTGTTTGAAATTTATTGTCAAATTGGTTTCCATACAACACCGAGTGTTCATCCCAACACCCACCCTCCCCTCCTCAATACCCATCACCCACCCTCCCCTCCCTCCAACCCCCCATAAACCCTCAGATTGTTCTCAGTTTTTAAGAGTCTCCTGTGGTTTGGCTCCCTCCCTCTCTAACTTTTTTTTTCCTTCCCCTCCCCCATGGTCTTCTGGTAACTTTCTCAGGATCCACATAAAAATGAAAACATATGGTATCTGTCTTTGTCTGTATGACTTATTTCACTTAGCATAACACTCTCCTGTTCCATCCATGTTGCTACAAAAGGCCATATTTCATTCTTTCTCATTTCCATGTAGTATTCCATTCTGTATATAAACCACAATTTCTTTATCCATTCATCAATTGATGGACATTTAGGCTCTTTCCATAATTTGGCTATTGTTGAAAGTGCTGCTATAAACATCGGGGTACAAGTAGCCCTATGTACTTGAACTGCAGTCTAATGTTGCCTAATATTAGTTAGAATATAGTAAGCAATAGGAAAAATAAACTATTTTTTGATCTTGGAAACAACTGTGTGTGTGTGTGTGTGTGTGTGTGTGTGTGTGTGTGTGTGCGCGCGCGCGCGCACGCGTGCTCATGTATATATACTTATAGCAATGGCCTGGATAAAATGACTAGCCACATTCGAATATCTGGTTGACATGACACAAGAGTCAAGGCTCCATTTTTCAGTGATACATATCCCTCTGGCTTGCCTTGTGATCATTTCCCCATCCTACTGTGTCCATCTGCCACCTCTATTTCTCTTTGTCTTCCTTCCTTCCTTCTTTCCTTCCTCTCATCCTCTCCCTTTCTCTCTGTTTCTGGATGAGAAAGTAGGTATATAAGTGGGTAGGTAGATTGTTAGATAGATAGCTGGATAGACAGACAGAGGATATCCATGTATATGGGAATGGAGCAGAGGGGAGATTTCTCCTTTCTGCTCAAACATGAACACATGAAAAGCGATCTATTTCACTGAAGCTCTTCTAAAAGCAGAGAGATTCTCTAGCTTACAGCTAACAATGCATTTTTTGGGGAGAAGGGAATGGGGTCTTCAGAATTCAGCTAGGGAAGAACAAACACAGACTAGGAAGAAGAGAAGAAATATTGCTACAATCTGAAATTCTTGACTTCTTTCTGCTTTGAACAAACTTTCCTGCTTAGAAGGTAATTACACTAGCCCTGCATGGATGCCACAGGCTTTCATAAGTGATTGACTTTAGGTTTTGATAGAAATCTGGATTACATTTATGTAACCATAGTCTTGTTATTTTAGGGTGATATCTCATAACATGAGACTCATACAAGCTCCTACAATTTCACCTTAAATGTTTGCTCCTTCTGTTCCTGGTAGGATGACAACATTGCCTAAAACAATGAATTGTTTGCCAATAATTTTTTCCCACTCCCTCTCTACCTTTAAAAAACTTTCCTTCTCAGGGTTCCTGGGTGGCTCACTCAGCTAAGTGACAGACTCTTGATTTCAGCACAGGTCATTATTTCATAGTTTCACGAGTTTGAGCCCTGTATCGGGTTCTGTGCTTACAGAATGGACCCTGCTTGGGATTCTCTCTCACCCTCTCTCTCTGCCCCCTCCCTCACTTGTGCTGTCTCTGTCTCTCAAAAAAGAAAGAAAGAAAGAAAGAAAGAAAGAAAGAAAGAAAGAAAGAAAGAATTTAAAAAAAGAAAAAAGAAAAACCCTTTCCTTCCCTGTAGCTCTTTGCAGATCCCCTTTACATGCTAGATGGGATGATCCATGAATTGGTTAATAAAGCCAATTAGATCTTTAAAAGTTACTTGATTGAATTTTTGTTACTTAACAGTATATATAAATTTAATACAGTACATAGCTTGAAATCCTTTTCAGAGAATTGAATACCCCAAATCAATTTATTAGCCCAAGTCTATTCTTTCATTCATTTATGTATCCACTCATTCATTCATTCATTTACACATTCCTTCTATAAACACATGTTGATTGCCTGTTATTTTCATTAGTTACTATACATGCAATAAATAGGCCACCTTTTTCATTAAGAAGCTGACAGTTTGCGATGTAGTCAGAGATGCAATTAAATAATTATATATCATGTATTGTGTTAGAATAGAAATACAACTGAAGACTGTAGGAGTGTGTATCTGGAAGTAATAGTATTATACCAGTTCAAGTTATGAACACTGGGTATCTACATTTGGGGATAAGATATAGAGAGCTCATCAAAGCAGCAACACCAAGCCAATATTTATTGAAAAAAATGATCATATAATCACACATTTTCCTAGTCCATAAGCTGCCTCCTACTTGTAGGCAAACAGTTAATTTAAATTAATGTTGATCTTTCTGTAAGGATAAATGATTTGTGGGAGTATACATGTGTACATATGGGAGTATATGATGCTGTATACCACTGGCAACTATCTATATCAGGAGGAAAATATCACTGGTGTTAGTTACATGAACATAGTTTCAAAACATATCTATTTAAATTTAAAATGTTCTTATGAAATGGATTTTCCTTCACGTGTGTGTGTGTGTGTGTGTCTATCAGTAATATGAAGAACTTGGGCTGTCCTAAGACATCTTCAAACATGAATATTGCCTGGTTGGAGATATGCCCTCTATTTTTCACACATTCTTCGGGAGTTGCAGCACGGAATGAGCCCTTCTGTTCCAACCTACTGGAAGTTAAATCTATATATCTGGGTGGTGCTAGGAGGTCATGGATCATTTCCAGAACCCAGATCTTCAGCCTTAAGCAAGACCTCAAAAAAATTTTTTTTCTACTGAATAATTATGCTAAGAAACATGCTGCTTCATTAGAGTGCAAAGCAGTCAGTATGAAACAAACAAAAAGTTTAAAAATGATTCTAAGTATTTAAAATAAACCCTTATATAAAACCACCATTCTATCTTTTAGCCTCTGTGTAATAGCACAGTGAACATGATAAAAACTCCAGAAGCACATACATAGGAGAAGCTATTTTTCTATGATTATTTTTCACAATGTTTTCTAAGATTACTTTTCCCAATATTATACATCCATCTAGGGAGTACATAACTGGGTTACACTATTGCAAATATTCATAGGAATAAAGAGTTTCAAGATTCAGATTTTTTAAATAATTGTTAATTATCATACCAAGCATGTAATTAGGTCCTGCCATTATGTTAAGTGTTGGATATAAAGAGACTGAGGGAGCTCTCAGATCATTTGGGGATGCTGATAATAAAACACACAATGAAAATATGGGATCCTGGGAAATTTTTGAGAGTTTTTAAGCAATAAAAATGTTCAGATTTGAGTATTAGAAAGAACTCTGGCATGCAGATACTTAGGTGAAATAATATTAACATAAGACGAAAAGGAAAAAACTAAAGCGTAGGAAGATAACACTGGCCCATAAAAGAAAACCACAGAGAAGCTGGAGGCAGCTTAACAGGTGGACAACTCAGTCAGGGTTCCCTGGCCTGAGGCAACAGTAGAGATACTGCCAGGCTATCAAGGCCTGAATTCCCCGCCAGAGTGCCTGCTTACTCGAACTGGGGTAGAGTGTGATGCAGCCACTTGGGTGTCCTTTCTGTACACTCAGTATGAGGAGGAAGAGAGAGAATGCAAGATAGGGAGACCAACAAAGAACCCCAGTGAATATAAGTTATTAGTCAGAGTCCTGAATTTACCCGATATACAACACTGTTCCTCTTGCCTTGCTAATCACATCCTCACCACATCCTTCTTCAAGCTACGGCTAGGGTTCGTGTTCGTCCAGACAGCTAAACTCACAAAGCTAACAGCTATAGCTATCACCTCTCAAAGAAGGAAGAAATCCTTAAGTTGAAATAGAGTGTTATTTCGTGAACACAAAGAGAAGTAAAGAAGGCAGGACAAATACTCAGTAGCTACACCACTAGATTTTCCAGAGAAGCAGAAATCTATTATTTGCCTTTAAGAATAGAAACATGAATGTGGCATCTATTCCGGGGTGCCCTGCCACAGGGTTACTTTGGGCTGCTTTGGACACCCCACCCAAGGCCTTGCGCACACTCCTCCATCTTCGGATTCTGATAGCTGCCTCCTCCCTGACAACTTCTGGCCCACAGTGGGAGCAGTCGGAAGGAAATGGACTCTCTTTTTTTCCCTACCCTAAGCTCATCCATCTGTAAAATTCTCATTCTTTTACTAAATTCTCAAATGACTCAAAAGCTTGTGCCAGATACCTAATGGGCATATGGGAGCATATGACTCCAGGACCCTCGTGTAAGCTTTACTAAGCGTAATTCCATTCTCCTCTGCTTACATATCCAGTTTGTGAGGGGTTCAATACTAGGTTTAATAAGTGAGTAGTATGTAGTATGTTATAGAGCAGGCCTCAGTTAGCAGTCACATATAAATCCTAATATTTTCTTTAATGTATATACATGTGAGTAAACTACATAGTAATCTACTTGAGTCCAGGTACTAAATTTTACTCATAGTCAGTACAATGGATATCAGATATTTGTTCTGTGAATGTACCAAAGAATGGATCAAACAGGAGCGCCTGGGTGACTCAGTACAGTGAGCGTCAGACTTGGGCTCAGGTCATGATCTCCCAGTCCGTGGGTTCGAGCCCTGAGTTGGGCTCTGAGCTGTCAGCACGAGCCTGGAGCCTGCTTTAGATTGTGTCTCCCTCTTTCTCTGCCCCTCCCCCACTCGTTCTCTCTCATGCTCTCTCTCTCTCTCTCTCAAAAATAAATAAATATTTTAAAAAAAGAATGGATGAAACAATTGATAGATTTCCTAAAAGTTAGTTTGTCCAAGGCAAATGATTTTCTAAAGGGCAAAAGTGTCCTGTCTGTTTCTCAAGGATAAAAGAATGTAAAAAAAGAATTTACTGATTATCCATTTCCACTAAAATTTTAAGTTTGTATCCTATGGGTGTTGTTCCACTTAAATAAAATTTCTGTATCTCAGTGTCTAGGGGAAACCACTAATTGTTTTTTGTTTGTTTGTTTGTTTGTTTGTTTCCTTTCCCTTTTCCCTACCTTATTTATTAAACCAAGACCACACCTCTGGGAGAGAACAATCAACCTATTTTGGAATCAGAATTTGCATTGACTGTAATGAATATTCTGATCAAGCCCCAAATTGAGGTCTGAACGAGGGCACCATACTGAGGCTTCTCTATTTCACTGCTCAATTGCATTGTTATAGATGCCCTTTACATAACATAAAACACCAAGTCTGGTTAAGGAGCACTTCAATCAGAACAATATTTCATTAAAAAGGGAAAAAAAAGATAATTACCTGGGAGAGAAAAATACCATGATCAGGAAGGTGGTTTTCCCAGGGTAAGGCTTATCCATGCACTTTGCATGTTCAGTGTAATTTTCCCAATTATGGGAAACTCAACCCTAGGATACATAATAGTGGGAGACTGTTGGTACTTTCCCCTGATAGTTTTGGTTCACAAATGTCACAGTCTATAATTTGCTGCCAGGTATTTGTAAGTTAGGTTTGGCCCTGTTTTTGCATGTAGACATTTTCAGTGTAGTAACTTTGCATTGTTACCATGCTGTGCTAATTATGACAACATTTTCTCTCCTTCCAAGATTCTTTTGTTTTGTTTTTTATGTTTGTTTATTTTTGAGAGAGACAGAGCACGACCGGGAGAAGGGCAGAGAGAGACATAGAATCTGAAGCAGGCTTCAGGCTCTGAGCTGTCAGCACAGAGTCCCATGTGGGGCTCAAACCCACGAACTGTGAGATCGTGACCTGGACCAAAATTGGATGCTTAACCCACTGAGTCACCCAGGTGCCCCTTTCCGTCCAAGATTGTAGTCATTCTGTGTGATTTATACTTATGTTTATGTCTACCTCTTGTGTTTGATTTTTGTCTTGGCAGGATTTATCCTTTTCTCCAGTGTTTAAAATCTTTTAAAAGGCTTCCTTCCTGCTTTGTGAGGTGGCAAAATCACCTCCAAAAATCTGGCCCTGCATTTTAAACTGCACTCAACACTATTCTCAACACTATTCTCAACACTATTCCTACCTTTGCCACTTTACTGCTGAATTTTTTTCAAGTTTTCATCTTGCTTAGTATGGTCCTTGACCAGCAACTTCAGCATCACCTAGCACTGTGGGAGTGTGCTAAGAATGCAGCATCCGAAATCTTGCCATTTGCAACCACATGGATGGAACTGGAGGGTATTATGCTAAATGAAATAAGTCCATCAGGGAAAAACAGATATCATAAGATTTCAGTCATATGTCAAATCTGAGAAACTTAACAGAAGACCATAGGGTAAGGGAAGGAAAAATAAGTTACAGAGAGGGAGACAAACCATAAAGAGACTCTTAAATACAGAGAACAAAGTGAGGGTTGACGGGACCATGGTGTTCGGGGTGGTGGGAGAAGTGGGTGATGAGCATTGGGGAGGGCACTTGTTGAGATGAGCATTGACTGTTGTATGTAAGTGATGAATCATGGGTATCCACTCCTGAAGCCAAGATTATACTGTATGTTAGCTAACTTGGCAATAAATCAAAAAAAAAAAAAAATGCAGCATGTTAGGCCTCACCTTTGCAAAATCTACCTAAATCAGAATCAGCAGTTTAACAACATTCTCAATTGATCTTATTTGCAATAAAGTTTGAGGGGAAAGAATAGGAAAAAAACAACAACAACAACAACAAACCACTAATACAAAAATATCTTCCCAATGTAATGATTGGAGTAAATTTTTTTGTGTCTATGGACAAAAATCTACTTAATTATTTTTTTAAGTTTATTTATTTATTTTAGGGGATGGAGAGGCAAAGTAAGAGAAAGACAGAGAATCCCAGGCAGACTCCACACTGTTAGCACATAGCCTGAAGCGAGGCTTGAACCCACGAACTGTCATGGCCTGAACCAAAACCAAGAGTCAGACACTTAACAAACTAAGCCACCCAGGCACCCCGTCCTTAATTACTTTTTCAAAATAACTCTGTCCTTAATTTCTTTTCACTCTTCTATCCTTATTAAATCATGTTTAAATAATTTTTACTAAAATTTATATTCTACATTTCCTAGACAGTTAGCTCCTTGAGGGGGTTGACAAAGGACTTTATAACTCACAAAGCACCATGCAGAGAGTTAACTATAAAAAAAATCCTGAAGTGAGATAAATTGCCGGTTGCCCTTAGGAGTCTGAAGAAATTGCAGAAAACCTATTGCATTTAAATAACTGTCTGCCTGTAATCCACCTCAGTAATAGAATGGAGATTTTCAGGGAGAGGCAGAGGGAAAAGGAGCCTGTTTTTGATAAGAGGAGATGATTCTCATAGGGTAGAAATCTATCATGAGCACTTTTCTGCTCCCTGCTTTGGTTTCTGCTAAAAGAAATTGGTAGCAGGAAACTCAGACACAGGAAATTGAAGAAGCAATGCTATAATAATCACTTTGATTGGGGATGACAGAGGCACAAAAATAGCAGGATTGTGAACAGTAAATGAAGCTAGGGAGACAGGAATAGATGCCACAGCACTGGAGCAAAGCGTAAGTATCCCAGGATGACTTATTAAAGAACATATGTATCAAAGCTGGATTGGAACAAGTTGGTTATAATGTTAGAATCACAAGGGTATTAAGTCATAATATTTTGAGGTTTTTAAAAAATCATTTTGTGATTAGTTAACCCATATTTATTGTTAGAGGTGTCAGGAATAATTTTCGTTTCAATTAAAGAAAAAGTTTTGTGCACTGTTTTTGTCTAACATCTGATTAGGAAAAGTAGGTGGTTCAGGGGCACCAGGGTGGCTCGGTTGGTTAAACATCTGACTCTTAGTTTCCTCTCAGGTCATGATCTCATGGTTCATGGGATTGAGTCTCACGTCTGGCTCTGTGCTGACAGCACGGAGCCTGCTTGGGATTTTCTCTCCCTCTCCCTGCCCCTTCCCTCCCTGTGCTCTCTATCTCCCAAAATAAATAGATAAACATAAAAAAAAAAAAAAAAAAGGAAAAGGAAAAGCAGGTGATTTAAACCTGTGAGTTTAGTTTGTGCATTTTTTAATGTTTGTTTGTTTGTTCATATTTATTTTTAGATAGATAAAGAGTGAGAGAAAGAAACAGAGGGGCAGGTGCAGAGAGAGAGGGAGAGAGACAATCCCAAGCAGGCTCCATGCTGTCAGTGCAGAGCCTGATGTGGGGCTCAATCTCACTAACCCAAACTCACTAACCCATGAGATCATGACCTGAGTTGAAATCAAGAGTTGGGTGCTTAATTGACTCAGCACCCAGGTGCCTGGGTTTGTGCATTTTAAACACATTGCTGTAACTACCTTTTTTTTTTTTTTAGAATGTTTAAAAACCTTTATATGTACATATATGTGTGTGTGTGTGTGTATACATATTTTTTAAATTTTTTAAGGTTTATTTATTTTTGAGATAAAGAGAGAGAGAGAGTGCAAATGGGATAGGGGCAGAGAGAGAGGGAGACACAGAATCTGAAGGAGGCTCCAGGCGCTGAGCTGTCAGCACAGAACCTGATGCAGGCTCAAACTCACGAACCCTGAGATCATGACTTGAGCCGAAGTCAGATCCTTAATCGACTGAGCCACCCAGGTACTCCTAAATCTTTTTATATATTAAATGGTAATAATTTTCTTCACAGTTTTCCCTCCTCAGCTTGAACCACTAAAGTGACAACAGTAATTTCGTATTTATAAAGGTATCTGCTAAGCCGATTGAAATAATTCATTATATATAACTAACAATATATTCTGTAATATATGTATAAATATATTCTTATAATATTTGAAGAATACAAGTAAGATGCATTTGTTATATACTTAGCATATTTTATTGAAAAGAAAAGAAAAAAAAAACTCCAGAGATTCACAGTGATTAAAAACGAGTACACAAATTTTCAGACATAGTAGGTGGGACTAGTTCAAAAATATCTTACAATTTCCTCTCGAACTATCTTAGATAACATATTGCTCTTTTGTACACAGGAAATGTAAGGATTCCCTGTTCTAAATGATGATTAAAGAAACCTTGAACTAGAAAGGGTAAGCAATTTTAGTTGCAAAAAATTAATGATGCAAAACATGACTGCTAGTGGTATAGGGTTTGAATTTGCTAACCAATATTTTAAAGGGATTTTATGTTTTTTTTGCTATTGTGATCTGTGGAGTACTTTTCCTTCCTTTACTTGACTTCATTAGTCTTCCAATATATAATTAGTGTCTTTTCTTTCACTGGGCTCCTGAGCGGCTGCAAAGTGTAGGGTTTCTAATGCAAATGCCATGGAGGCTCTTGGAAGGCATGTGAGGCCTCCAGTCAAGGAACAGGGCTGGAACACAGGCTTGCCTCACATGGGTCCCCAGACCACGAATCACTCATTTGGAACTAAAAAGATACTGTTATTTTCTTTGGAAAACCAGACTCATCTTACAATTCTAAGCAGCACAAAACTACTTGAAAAGCACTCTTTCCTAGCCAATCCCATGCATTTTCACTTGGAAATTTACGTCTAAGAAAACAGTTTAGCTATATTAACTGTGATTGGGTCCACAAAGTTTCATCTCCAGGAACAATAGTCAGCATCTGCTCTGGAAAAGCCCTTATCAGAGAATGGATCTTGAGGCCAGTAACATTTTCACAGTAACAACACCAAAAATGGGAAGGACCCAAAGATGGTGGCTTTTTTATCAATATTATTATTAATATTATTATTATTATTATTATTATTAATATAAAATTATTTATTTTGTTCTTCCAAATAAAAACCTTTGGAAAACTACCATCTTTTTCCTCTATCAATTATTTTTTCAGGAAAGGACAATATTAACTGACAAATTTCGTGAGAAAATAATTTTTTAATGTTTATTTTTGAGAGAGAGAGAGAAAGAGAGAGAGAGGGAGATAGTGAGCAGGGGAGGGGCAGAGAGAGAGGGAGACACAGATCTGAAGCAGGCTCCAGGTTCTGAGCTGTCAGCACAGAGCCTGACACGGGGCTCGAACTCACACACCGTGAGATCATGGCCTGAGCCAAAGTCGCTTAACTGACTAAGGCACCCAGGTGCCCCAAGTGAGAAAATAATCTTAACTATTCTTATTAACACGGATTTAGCTTATGAAAACTTACTTCATTTTTTTATGTTTATGTCGAATTATCTTACCTCTGTCAGGTAAAATTGCTATCTTAAATCTAACATGTGTCAGGAAGTGAAGACTCGCAAAAATGCAAGGGGTTTTCTAAGATTGCAGAGAGCCTCGTGTTTCTGTTGCAAGGTCCTGAAACCATCAATACAACTGAAAAATCAAGCGATTAAACAAACTTCTGTGAAAGAGTACCTGTATTTTCAGTACAGATCTAACTATTTTTGTAATATTTGAGGAATACAGTCAAAATACATTTGTTATATATTTGGTGTGGGTGTGTGTGTGTGTGTATTTAGTGTGTATATATATTTAATATATTATATTTGGGAAGAAAAGCTAAAAACATAGAAGACATACAACAATTAAAGAATGAATACATGAGGGGCCCCTGGGTAGCTGCTGATTAAGTGTCTGACTCTTGATTTTAGCTCAGGTCATAATCTTGTGGTCCTAGGATAGAGCCGCACGGAGGCTCTGCACTGACAAGGTGAAGCCTACTGGGATACTCTGTCTCCCTCTCTGTCTGCTCCTCCCCTTCTTGTGTGTGTGTGCCTGCTCTCTCTCTCTCAAAATAAATAAATAAACATTAAAAAAATAAAGAGTGAATATACAAGCAAACATGAGAAGCAGTACATGTTGGGGAGGATGTGGAGAAATGGGAACCCTCTTGCACTGTTGGTAGGAATGCAAAGTGGTGCAGCCACTCTGGAAAACAGTGTGGAGGTTCCTCAAAAATTTTAAAAGAGAACTAACCTACAATCCAGGAATGATACCTCTAGGTATTTACCCAAAAAAAATAGAGAAACACTAATTCAAAGGGATACATGCATTTATATTTTTATTGCAGCACTATTTACAATAGCCAAACTATGAAAGCATCCCTAGCATCCATTGAGATAAATGGATAGAGAAAATGTACAATATATATTTATTATATTATATTATATTATATTTATATATATATACATATGTACATATGTGTGTGTGTGTGTGTGTATATATATATATATATATATATATATATATATATATATATATAAGAATGAAATCTTGCCATTTGTACCAACATGGAGAGCTAGAGAGTATAATGCTAAGTGAAATAATTCAGTCAGTAAAAGACAAATACTATATGTGATCTCACTTATATGTGGAATTTAAGAAACAAGACAAATGAGCAAAGGAAAAAAGAGAGAGAGAGAGAAGAGAGGCAGAGAGAGAGAGACAAACTAAGAAACAGACTCTTAACTATACAGAACAAACTGATGGTTACCAGAGAAGAACAGCTGGGGGGATGGGTCAAATAAGGCATAGGGATTAAAGAGCACACTTATCATGATGAGATAAAATAAAATGATTTAAAAAAAGAAAAAAATTAAAATAATAAAAATAAAATATTACTGGCAAAATAAAGAACAAAAGACACTTTTACTCAGGAAATTCCAAAGAATTTAGGAACTCTATGTCAGGAACTCTGTGTAGGGTCAAAGACCAAATACTGGAACAAAAGAGTTTTTATCACTTAGGTATCCAAAAGGGTTTGGGAGCTCTGTGCCCAGAACGGGAGCAGAGACTAACAGACGTATTTTCTATTACCTCACTGCGGCATGTCCCAGGAAGTAGAGTTTGCACACGCACACTAAGAAGAATAAATATGTGGGCAATGTTGGGCAGATCCAGGTGGTAGGTGGGAAAAGTCCTGCCCTCATGACAGATCAAAACAAAAGGCAAGCGCCCTGTGGTTTGGTGATGGAGATGATGGAACAGGAGCAATGGATTTATTACGGGAGCCTAAAATCTACGGAGGTACTTAATTCAGGATGATATTATGCTCCCCAGTAAGTCCCGAAGGAAGAAGTGGTGTAGGCTCCCCCAAGATGTGAAGTAGAATGAATTCCAGAAAGAAAAGACCTCAGTAAATGCCTGAAGCCATGGAAGAGCAACGTATATTTGAGGAAAGTAGATGCGGTGTTTCCTGGTGTCTCGTAGGAATTAAAACGCTTATAACTGGAAGGCCTTTAAGAGAATTTGGCAAGATTAAAACTTTGGGTGGTCTACTCAAGTCAATGCCAGGTCAGGCCAGCACCTACAAACTTGATTGCCTGTCAGGTTTTCCTTTCCTTATTTAGGGGGAGGGAGTGTATGTTTTATCCTCCTCACAACACTGTGAGAAATCTAATTAAAAGTAGTTGATTTTTTAACTATGATATTAAGAAAAAAACCTAGCGAGCCCTTAAAGATTATAGAAACAGCTTGTAGGAAGCTATGACTACTTTTCCTTTATAGACACCCTCATGAACCATACCCTTATCAGTAAACTGCTCAGTTCTGGATCCAGCCTCCCCCAAAATTACAGAAAACATAAATAGATAACAAATAAGTATTTAAGAACTAGAGGCATATGGTTTTTTGAGGAAAGACCTTAGGAAACAAAATAGTTTATTAGTATTTCTTCCTCTCACATGTCTCAAAGCTTTCTTCTCGGTTGACAACACATAGGAGCAGAATAAGATATCACTGAGATGTTTGGCCCCAGCAAGAGGGAGGATCAGCATTCTCCTTGGGGCACCTTCTATCTAATGACATTCTGTATATATGACGGCACATCTTAACTTCCTTGGTCCCTTCAGTTGTCTCTATAGATTGCGGGATGCCCTTTCATGGGGAGACGGCACGTGACTAAAGGTCAACACGGAGTTATTTACTACGTGGGAATGATCTAGAAGGAATAAAAATGGCATTGACATAAATGCCACAAGGGATAATTCTATAAAAGGATTAGATCAGCGAACTCCATCAGTAACAGGAAAGATAACAGGCAACTGCAAAGTTAGGTACTCTGGTTACCTTAAATAGTATTTGCTTGGCTATGAATACTCTGAAAAAAAATATTGCTCTAAAAATAATGAAACATCCTCCCCATTTGTAAATGTTTTGCCAGCTTTAAAATGTAAATGTAAAAGAAATAAGCTAAATGATTTCAAAGACAGCTCTAAAATGTTTGATAGTCCTTTAAAGAACACTGGAATATATCATACCTATTATACTGATTTTTTTTTTTTTTTACACCACAGATCTCTGTGGGTAAGTAGATTTGTTATGAGTTTGTGAATATGTGTGCCTACCTATTGACTGTCTATCTATATAGAAGATTCTATTATAATTATGGATTGATGTTACAAAAAACTTCCCTTTTACATTTAATGTAAAATAGAGATTCTCGTGTGTCTCCCTCCTTTCCTTTTTATTGATTCATTTTATGGTTAAATCCTCCAAAGGACAATAAATGACAACCAAATTGATTTTTAGTTTCAAATCTGTTAAATAAAACATCTGGCACCATGTGCAACTGCCAGTGTTTTGGGAAATTTCTGCTGTTTTAGAGGTCATTGCAGGTACCAGGTAACATATTAAACCAAGCTTGTGGAAAAATGTTAAGTACATTATATACTTTTCCCAGGATTTCTTTTCTGAGTCCAGCTTGCTTCCTGTCTTGTTTTGTTTACCCTCTTCTCCCACACCCCCAAATAGCTGTGCTTCAATCAAAGCACTCAAGCTCTGGCCCTGAGTTTCTTCCCTGGCTAATTATGGTGACTTAGCAAAAAATGACAACAAAAGAAAGTGACTAAAATATGGAAGAAAAAAAAATAATTGCTGCTTTGTGATGTATCCTACACCTAATTAAATGAGACTATTAAAACTTGGTAACAGGATTCACGCCATCAACATCTGCAGTCACATTACCTTTGTAACAGAATAGAATGTCACATAACTGAGGTTCGTGGTAATGACCCTGAGACATCAGGAAATCATTAAATTATCTTCTGTCTTCTCTGTTGAAAAAGCAGGAAATCATAGAGTGCAAGTTATACTTTTTTTTTTTTAGGCCACTATTTTAGTACTTGATTCTGTGTCATGAGATGTAAATATTTTCTACTATTATGGATTTTTAAGCTCACATTGTGTTATTAAGCCATTGTACTTGCAAGTTCTTGGAAGTATATTTGGTAAAACTTTCTGGTTATTAGTATTGTGAAGGATATTTGCAAATTCTATGTAATTTATATCATTAAAAATTGTGGAATTTCTAACATATCACAGTTTTCTTCTTTTAAGGTGATTCATTTTGAAAGAAAGATAGAGCAGGGGAAGGGCAGAGAGGGAGGGAGACAGAGAATTCCAAGCAGGCTCAGTGCTGTCAGTGAGAAGCCTTATGAGGGGTGCAATCTCACCAATCGTGAGTTTATGACCTGAGCCAAAATCAAGAGTCAGTCGCTTAACCGGGGTCACCCAGGAGCCCCACACATATCAGAGTTTTTAACGATGTGAATACCCCTAGTTATTGACTTGCAAAGGTTCCCTTTGCAGATAATAGTAGATAAGCCACATTTGCTCCTGCGTTCAGCAGGCATTCATTGAGCACCTTTTATGTTCTAGGAACTAAAAATAATAGGTTTTAAAGACAAATAAGTCAGACACGGGCCTATATGAACAATTCTCAAATCCCTGGAATGATGGTAGGGGAAGGTGCTAGCAAGGAGATACACATTTAAAATAAAATATGAAAAGAGCTCAGGAAAACCCTTAAGTTGTGTGTGACAATTGTAAACTAAGTTGCAATGCTACTTAAAAAATGTTTGCTGATGAATTAAACCTGACTGAAAACAATCAGTCTTAAATAACCTTCAGAATAGTAAACACTTCCATAGTTCTCAATTAAATATCCTTTTCCTCTATTGTGGATTTGTCCTACTCACTTGTTCAGAGTTACCAAGAATATTGAAATCTGGCACATCTGGGTGGCTCAGCCAGTTAAGTGTCCCACTCTTGATCTCTGCTCAGGTCACAATCTCCTATTTTGTGGGATAGAGCCCAATGTCAGGCTCTGAGCTGACAGCATGGGACCTGCTTGGGATTCTGTCTCCCTCCCTCTCTCTCTCTCTTCACCTCCCCTGCTCACAAGTGCTCACGCATTCTCTCTCTCTTAAAATAAATAAATAAACTTAAAAAAAGAAGAATATTGAAATCTAGTATATAACTCTAAAGTTAAAATACTGTATGTCCTTTTCTAGTATTTCGTATATGATTGACAATAACATTATAACAAGGTATTTAAATTTTTGTTATATAAGTTTATGGCAGAAATGGCAACAATAAAGTGTTCAAGAAAGTACTTTAATGTATTTTATTTGTTGATTTATTTTGTCAATACTAAATATATTCCATATTAACAAACGAGAATCATTAGGGCACACCATCCATCACACAATTTCCCACTTACGGAAAAGCAAATACGCTACTCAAAAATCATTTAATGCTTTAAGAATTGACATTAATTTAGATGGTGTTTTCATATACAACTTTTTCTGGTTCCATCTATTTAGTTTAAATCTATTTTTTAGAATATTCATTACTGAAAGGATATTTGATAACATATCCTTTGGAGACATTGTTATGTGGAGTAACACTTCTAAAACTACTTTACATATACATAAACTTTAAAAACACACTGAAAGTTAATCATAGGTCAAGTAACTTTCCATTTAATTGCTAATTAAAACTTGGAATGGAAACTAAAAAGCTTCATTTCGTGCTGCTTTCCAATAATTGCCATTAATATGATTATATTCTTGTTTAAAGCTTATCTAAATTAGCTCATTAGCCAGCATGGTTACTTATACACCTCAAAGAATGAAAAAAAATCAATTTCATCACATTTTTATACTGATCTCAGGGAACATGGCTGGTGTATTCATTACCATCTGTGTCCATAGCCCTGTACAGTATGGCATATGTGTCAAACCAATTACTATGCAAATCCCAAGATCATCCCAGCATTAATACCCCAGTGATTCTGAAATCTTCGCTAGTTTAAATAATCACAAAGAAAAATTGTATTCTTGGAATTAGTAATACATATTTTGTCCAAGTTGGGATTCACAGGAAACTAAGTTTCTTTAAAACAGACATATTTTTAAGTAGGACTGTACATTTTAACTTTTTCTAAATTAAGCAATATAAAATATAGAAAATGTGCTAAGTGGTCTACTATATTAAAAACATTAATTTATAGAGGTAGTTACAATAGTAACTAAGGAAACAGTACTGTAAAAATATTGTCAGTATTCTCTCAACGAGGACTAGAACTTCCTTGATAGGTAATGTGCAGTTTTATTTTATATTGATAAATATGTTAGAATAACTTGAAGCAAACTTTATACTCTCCCCTTTTTAATACTAAGTAAAGGTAGACTCTCCCATTTGCCCAATTTCATTTCTTTATATCTTAAGTTCTTGTTGATTTTTGACTCATTCCATTCAAATTCCCAGATGTAAACTGCAACATGGTTTTTCAGCCTGTTATTTTCTCAATTTCTTTTGTCCTTAAAGCAAACCTATTTTTCCTTTGAGTTCAAAAATATTTTAAGTTGATTTGTGGCATGATCCTGGTAACTCTTATTTTTCTTTAGGTTGTCTATAGCAGGTGCCTTTATTTATAAAGTGCTGCACTAACTAGGTGCTTTGTACATAAGTAAGACAGATCCTTTAGGACTGTATTCTTACCATGCAAATAGGCAAATATTCCAGTATATTAGAGCTTCCATTTTATCTATGAAATTTCTGTCATCAACATACCAAAAGTGCATTTCCAACTGCTGAGATTCATTATTTCAACCATTCAACTTTTAATGAGCACTATTCTAGCTATTTAGAAATCTCTTCATGAAGCTTACAATTTAATGGTGAAACAGGTAAAACCAAACAATAAAGAAATAAGTATGGAAATTCCATGATGGCTTTTTATGGGGTAACAGTAAGTGCCCTGAAGAAAGGTTAAGCAGAAGACATTTTTTATAAGTGAGCGTCTTTTAGATCAAATAATTGGAGGCTTATTCCTTACACACAAATGTCTGATCACATTAAAAGGTGAAAAAATTGGGCTGCCTGGGTGGCTCAGTCGGTTAAGTGTCCGACTTCAGCTCAGGTCATGATCTCACACTCCATGAGTTCAAACCACATGTCGGGCTCTGTGCTGATAGTGCAGAGCTTGGAACCTGCTTCAGATTCTGTGTCTCCCTCTCTCTCTGCCCTTCCCCTGCTCATGCTCTGTCTCTCTCTGCCTCAAAAATAAATAAAAAACATATAAAAATTTTTTTAAGTCAAAACATTTATAGGCCATTATTTTTTCTTTGCCTTTGTGAATTTGTTATTAATAAAAATCATATTTTTAAAGTCAATTGTATGTTCTTCAGTATTCTTTGTAAATTCTGTAATGTTTCTTATTAAAATATATGTTCAACTTAAATCACAGTTAAGTTGTGTACCACAACTTTTAGATTAAATTCCAATGTCTTTGCAATGGTGTTTACAATAGTTTCTGTAACTACTATGTCATTATATCTAAAATAGCAATCTTGTCATATTCTAAGCCAATACATTGCTATATAGCACTTATAGCTACCTGATATTACATACCTCTTGTTACCCCTTCTGTCAAAATACACACTCTGCTGAGCCAGGAACATAGTCCTATTTATTGCTATTTCCTCACTGCTTAGCACATAGTAGGCAAGTAATAAATATTTGCTGAATAAAAGAATTAAGGAATAAAGGTTCAATGACTTTGAAACCACTATCATTCCTTCTTTCCTCTTCTGCTGTAGTCTTAGGTGCCCATTTTAAATCTCCTTTTGTATCAGTCAGCTCAACCTGTCGTAACAAATTACCACAGAGTGGCTTAAACAACAGAAATTTATTTTCTCACAGTTCTGGAGACTAGCTGTCTGAGATCAGTGTTCCAGCATGGTCGAGTTCTGGCTGTGTCCCCCCCATGGTGGAGAGAGGAACTCTCTAGCATCCCTTTAATTTTAAGGATACTAATCCTTTAAAGGCCCCACCATTATGACTTCATTTAGCCTTAATTTTCTTCCTTCTAGGCCCTATCCCAAATACAGGCACTGGATGTGAGGGCTTCAACATACAAATCTGGAGGGGTAGACACTGACAATTTAGCCCACAGAACACTTTAATATATTATTTAGGCTGAAAATAACCCATATTACTATTGTTAATAATTTAAAGACGTTTCTCCAAATAGTAATTAGAATCTATTATACTTAAACAAATTTTTTAAAATCAAACACTTATTTTTATGGTATTTTTAAAGCAGTTACTGACAAATATAACCTATTCTTTTTTTTTTTTTTTAACGTTTATTTATTTTTGAGACAGGGAGAGACAGAGCATGAATGGGGGAGGGTCAGAGAGAGAGGGAGACACAGAATCTGAAACAGGCTCCAGGCTCTTAGCCGTCAGCACAGAGCCCGATGCGGGGCTCGAACTCACGGACTGCAAGATCATGACCTGAGCCAAAGTCGGACGCTTAACCGACTGAGCCACCCAGGCTCCCCTAACCTATTCTAAATAAATAAATAAATAAATAAATAAATAACTTCATAGTTTGCTATGGAAAAGTGAAATGAGCTACTCTTTTCATCAACAGAAGCTTAAAAAAATGCATATAACTATATATAAATTATATTTTTTAGGTTTTCACCTCTACAATATTTTTTAAAAATTATGAATAGATGGGGAAAATGCATTCTTTATAAATCAAGTTTTCTATAGAATAAAGTATGAGAAAATATTTTTCTCTTAAAATACAATAAAGGGAAATTTTTGCATATTTTATTTTGAAATATATCTAAATTTAAAACAAAATAGATAACTAATAATACTGAACAAATAATACCAACCACAACTATTGAAAGAAAGCAAGGCTAATTAAAATTTCTGACTCACAGTGGTTTATTTAGTATAATCCAGTATTTAAAAACATCTATTTTCAACAAAATCCATAAATAATAGTATTAAAGTGAAAAAAAGATGCAATGGATTATATTTCCAATGCAATATTACCTGCTCTTTGGTTTGGAGTCTTTTTCCTAACTTAGTACTTTTTTCCCCATACTATTCAAAAATAATCAAATTGTTAAATTATTAATCATCTACAGTCACAAATGTTATACATATATTCCTTCAAGCTCAGGTAATGGAAACCTGTATTTTTTAGTCAGCATAATTCAACCCTGCATTACCTCAGAAATGTCACTCCCTTGACACTTCATCATGTCAAAACAGTGGAATGTATGTCATATCTTCTGTGTAGCAAAGGTTCCTACAGGAACAACATGGAGCCATTGTGACATTTTTCTAATTATCGATCATTTCATGTCTATGTAGTTGAAGGGCATTGGTTCAAACTGAACATTCAGGTCACTTTTGGTATTCTATATTGACTGTGCTACTAGAAAAATTTATGCTGTATGTTTTTACACCTCTTGCCTAATACCTCTGAATTGCTTGATCACCGTATCTGCATTTAGTGTCATTATAGACTATACGTGTATTGGAAGAGAACAAGACTGTAAATTCTCTGAGCACAGAGACTGTATCTTTGTGTTAAAATTTCTATCTCCAAGGCAGATACACAGTAGGTGCTTAGTGAATATTACTGAACAAATATATAAATGAATATAATCCATCCATCCCAATCTTTAAACTTCCCTGCATAGTTCTTTATGTGAGTCTTTTAAGGACTATTCTCTTTCCGGTTTTATTTCAATAAACGTAACACTATCCATATGAATTTTGGGAGAAAAGTGGACAGATTCTGTGTCAAAGTTACTATAGTTGGAGAGGATTTGGAAGGAACAATATGAAGCATAATTTTATATACACTATGTATTTATCTATAATATGGGCTAATGAAGCACACCTTATTTATTGACCTGTATCAGGTTAGAATATATGCTTTCAAATAACAGGAATCCAATCCCAACAGGCTGGAATAATAAAAGGATATTGTTGGCATATGTATCTGAATAATTTAAATAAAGAATGATCCTGGGGTGCCTGGGTGTGTCAGTCAGTTGAGTATCCAACTTCAGCTCAGATCATGATCTCACTGCTGGTGAATTTAAGCCCTACATCAGTCTCTAAGCTCAGAGCTTGAAGCTTGCTTTGGATTCTGTCTCCATCTCTCTGCCCCTCCCCTGTTCACACTCCATCTCTCTCTCTCTCTCTCTCTCTCTCTCTCTCTCTCTCTCAAATATAAAATAAAACATTAAAAAAATTAAAGAATGCTCCTATAGCAATCAACACTTTACCAATGTTTATATTAGTAAAGTCTACCAATTTTGTTTGTTTTGTTTCTAAAAGACTTAAACTAGATTATCCCAAATTTAACATGACTTGCAACAGGTTCAAAGGGGTTCCTTGTTCCCTTTAAGAGAAATTCATGTTTCTTCGGGTGAAAAGGAATTTTTCTTACTCAGAAGCTCTCACCTAATACCATAGGGGCTGGATTTGGACATCATGGTCATCGACAAACCATTCACATGTCCATGGGAAATTGCTGATTGCTTTAAAGCCCACACCTAGGGCTGTAAGAAACACAGCAAACTTCAAGCTTGAGATGAACACCGGAATGAAAAACCATAGTGCTGTGGCCAAAGGAAAGAGAAATGAATGCAAGAAGGCCAAAAACAGAACATGTCCAGCAATGTAATTTGAATGAGATTCATGTTTGAAATTCACACTGTAAAAACATAGGCTGTCAACCAAACAACCTTTGCTCAAAACAATTACTGGGCACCTGGGTGGCTCAGACAGTTAAGCATCTGGCCCTTGATTCCTGCTCAGGTCATGATTTCACAATTTGTAGGATCGAGCCTTGCTCCAGGCTCTGCAATGACAGCGTGGAGCCTGCTTGAGATTCTCTCTCTCTCTCTCTCTCTCTCTCTCTCTCTTTCTCTCTCTATCTCTATCTCTGTCTCTATCTTTCAATAAATAAGCTTAAAAAAAGAAAAGACTTAAAAGAAGATTTACCAATTTCACAGTGCAAAACCTCTTTTTTACCTCATTTTTTACACCTGAAAGTGAGGATAATAGGACATAGAACAAAGTTTTATTATAAATTTTAACTTAGATAATAAATGCAAACTGTTCAGTAAATTGCCTGACAGAAAGCAAATGCATAACAGAAGTTCACCATAATAACAACAACAACAATAATTGTTATAGTCCTCACATGTATATCATTTTCTACAATAGGCACTTATTACCTTAATGCCCATCTCTAGAGTATTATTTCCAGGATTGAATACAGTAATAATCTACATGTTTATTTCCATTATAACCCTTGTTTTATTGGATTGTAATCATTTACTTAGTTGATGTTAGATAGTTTACTAAAGTTCTTTGAAGACAACGTCTCTACCGTATTTACCTGTATAGTCCCAGTGGCGACTACAATGTTTGTTATATAGTAGATCCTGCTTAAATCTGTATTGAAAACAAAAATTAAAAAAAGAAAGGACAGAGGGAGGGAGGGGGGTGTTGAAAGGGAAAAACGGTTAAAGGACATGAGGATAAAGATGACTACCCTCGGGCAGCAGAATGAAAGGTTGTGAGAGGTGTCTGTGCATTTTCTGTGCTGTCACATGATTACAGGTCTTCTTTGCACACTAGGAAGACACACCTGTAAGGGACTAATGGCAGAAGTTGCACATATGGAATTATGTCTCAACGTGAAAACAAACGAAATAAAACAGCAGCCACCAAAAGCAAAGCGACAGAGTGAGAAGTATCCGAAAGTAGAATGGGCAACTCATTACCACACACATAGAGACATGGGAACTACTGGGAGAAACTTCTATAAACGAGTTTGTTTCAGGGGAGCCTGAGTGGCTGAGTCTGTTAAGCATCTGACTCTTGATTTCAGCTCAGGTTCATGAGTTTGAGCCCTAAGTGGGGCTCTGCCCTGTCAGCACAGATCCTGCTTGGGATTGTTTCTCTCCTTCTCTGTCTGCCCCTCATTCTCTCATTCTCTCTCTCTCTCTCTCTCTCGCTCTTGCTCTCGCTCTCGCTCTCACTCACACACACACACAGAATAAATACATTTTAAAAAATAGTTAATAAAAAGGAGTCTGGTTCATTAGAAATGCTTTGTTTTGATGAGGATTAAGGTGCTCTTGAACTCTGAGATTATGTGAGACCTATGATTTGTTATATTTGGAAATTAAATATTAAACACTACCAATCTTTCGGCGCAACAGCCTCTAACATAAGGCACCAGAGCCTGTTTTCTGGTGTTTATACTTGGCCTCTCCACTGCCCATCCTGCCGTCACAGCTCAAGTGGATAAAATTTAAAGCAGGTTTGTGGATGTCAACCCCACATGTTTGAATGTAATAAAACTGTACTTTTAATTTTTATTTAATCAAAATCCTTTGGGGGCAAAAAAAAAAAACATTTAAATATGTTACTTAAAAACCAAAATTAAATTCACTTTCTTAAGGATATATCATTCCTTTTAGAATTTTTAAAAATGCTAGAAATGACATCACAAAATAAAATATAAAAATGTTGAATGCTTGCTTTCTCTTTTTAAAAAAATAAAATAACATAAAGGATAGCTAATCCAAGAATTCTGCACCCGCTCTCTGTATTTGAGGAACAAAGACTACATTTCACATTTGCTCTACACGAGGCAATGAATAAAAGATCACAGATAAAAGAAAACCAGTAAATCATCATTTGCATTGTATTGATGTTTACTGAGGTATAAAATCCCCTAGAATTTAGATGTGCTATCACATTGTTATGGAGAAGGTGCTCTCTTCAAATAACATGGGATTCAAAACACACATTTGTGTGTGAGGATTGATTTGAGATGAGCAGTCTGACAAATTCCTGGAAAAAAAAAAAAAATCTCCGTGTTCTATTATACCTTGAGAGGTGCTAAATTTCCTATATTTTAAGGCTTTGTTTTTTATTCTTATTTTATTATTTTTAGAATCCACACCTACAGTAAATAATGACTGATTTCTAAGAGCATCGCTTAAATAGTAAAATGTCAAAATAAACATATAACACTTCTTGATTTATTAAGAGTATAAAAATATGGATTTAATTCTTTTTTACTTTAATAAATGGCAATTTAAAGAAATAAACCATTCCCCAATAATAGTTTTTCAGACAGTGATGTTAAAACCTCAATAGAACATGATCAAAAATGGAATCAGAGTTAATAAATACAACAGTCATTTAAAATGTACCCACGAACATATTATCAATATATAGGATTAGTATGTTCTGGTGCTATTCTCCCAAGCCAATGTAGAAAAGCAGCTTACGATTGCTGTGTGACATTGCTACCTTGGTCTGTTTAACACTTAAATTATAAAGATTTATTGGGGGGAAAAAAGAAAAAGTCAAGATGAAGTTGAGAGTGGCACAGTGGAAATTTCAAAGGCATAGCTGTGAGTCGAATTATTCATTTAAGTTTTAGGAAATTGCCAGGCATGGGAATAATTTATATTCACTAGGAAGCAGGTGAAGCAAGGAATACTGTGCACAGACAAGCACAACAGTAAGAATAGAAGAGTGATTAGGGGTTTCATAGAACCCTAGAATTTTAGATTTGGGAGATGTCACAGAGACATTTTTTGCCTCATTATTGTTATTAAAATGTATAATCCAATAAGAGTAATGTATCTTAAGGGTGCAGCTGTGATGAACTTTTATAAATATATACAACTGAGTAATTGTCACTAGAATCAAGATAAGAACATTACAAACATCTCAGAATCCTTCCTGCTCCCCCATCAGGCACTAGTTTCCCCAGATGTAGCCCTTAATCTGAATTCCATCGCCTTTGATTATTTTACCGTTTTTAAGTTGCATAATTTTATTTTACTCAATAATATCTTTGATTTTGATCCCTGATGTTTTATGTAGCATAATTCCTTCCTTTCCATTGTTGTATAATACTCCATTTTAGACCAGTATACCATTTATACATTCTTCACTTTATGATATTTTAGTTGTTAGAAGTTTTTCACTATCACATCGAGAGTTGATACAAACACTCTTGTGCGCTGTATTATTAGACATAAACATCCATCTGTCTTTGGTATATAACTGGGAGTTGAAATTGTTAAATCATAGGATAGATATATCTTTAACAAGCAGTTTTTTTACTAGTTTTTGTCACAATTTTTACTCCCACTGACACTGTGGTTATTTTAGTGGCTTTAATTTTTGTCATTTATTGACCATTTAGATACACTCATAGGTGAAGTGGATGTTCAAGAATTTTCCTAGTGTTTTAAAACTAATCTTCCAGGGGTGCCTGGGTGGCTCAGTTGGTTGGGTGTCCAACTTTGGCTCAGCTCATGATCTCATGGTTCACGGGTTCAAACCCCACATCGGGCTCTGTGCTGACAACTCAGAGCCTGGAGCCTGTTTTGGACTCTGTCTCTCCCTCTCTCTCTGCCCATCCCTGCTCATGTTCCGTCTCTCTCTCAAAAATAAATAAACAGTGAAAACAGTGAGGGACGCCTGGGTGGTTCAATCAGTTAAGCATCCGACTTCAGCTCAGGTCACGATTTCACAGTTTGAGCTCCATGTCGGGCTCTGTGCCGACAGCGTGGAGCCTGAGCCCACTTTTGAGCTCTGGGTCTCCCTCCCTCTCTCTGCCCCTCCCATGCTCACAGTCTGTACCTTTCTCTCTCAAAAATAAATAAATGTTAACAAAAAAAATTTTAATAAAAATAATGTTTTTTTAAAAAGCTAACCAAAGCAGATTTATACTTTCTGGTACTTATAACTAAATAAAACGAAATGGTATTATTGCAAAAATATTGCTTTGATCTATGACCTTTTCAAATCAACCTTTTCATTAAATTTCTTGAGCTAAAAGTAAATGGCCTATTTGAAGAAAAGAAAACTTATAGATTTGAATAACATGCTTTCTTTGGTGCTTTAAAGGAGTATTATGTAATATGAAACTGAAACCATGAATACTTTCGCAATAAGTGTTGCATATCTAATTTCCTTGGCTATGTATTTTTTTAAGTTTATTAATTTATTCTGGGAGAGAAAGAGAGAGAGAGCAAGCGAGCAGGGGAAGGACCGAGAGAGAGGGAGAGAGGGAATCCTAAATAGGGTCTGCACCAGCAGCACAGTCCCCATGTGGGGCTCAATCTCACAAACCTTGAGATCGTGATCTTGGCTGAAACCAAAAGTTGGACACTTAACCGACTGAGCCAGCCAGGTGCCGCACTTGTGCTATAAAGACAAAGAAAGAATACATTCCCTTAATTTCTGAAGTGTGATCATACAGCAGATTGTAATTGAACATTTTTAAATCTTTTAATTTTAAATTAAATTTGTAATATATTATAAAACGAGCATTATTTATTATTCACAAATGATCAGAGTGGTATCTTTCACAGACATTAAAAAGAGTGGTTGTCATCAAAGTCCTTACACGGAAATTAGAGTAAGATATAATTACTTTTCATCGTGATTACTAGTAAAATATGATGTAATGAAGATGTCTTGATATCTAGAAAATAAAAATAACCCTTAATACCTATTAATATGACTATTATAACACATGCAAAATAATGAGCGTTGGCAAGGATGTGGAGAAAGCAGAACCTGTGCCTTCCTGGTGAGGATGTATGACGACGGTGTGGCCAATGTGGCATATGATGTAGTGATTTCTAAAAAATTAAACATAGAATTAACATACGATCCAGCAATTTCACTTCTGGGTCTGACCTCCAACCCCCACCAAATTGAAAGCAGCAATTCAAACAGATATATGTAGACCCATGTTTATAGCAGCATTCTTCACACTACCCAAAAGATGGAAGTTACCCGAATGTTCATGGGCACATTAATAGGTAAAATGTCATCTATTCGGAGGCACCTGGGAGGCTCAGCCAGCTAAGTGTCTGACTCTTGATTTTGGCTCAGGTCATGGTCTTGTGATCAATGGGATCAAGCCCCGTGTCAGGCTCTGCACTGACAGCATGGAGCCTGCTTGGGATTCTCTTTCCCTGTCTCTCTCTGTCCTTCCCCCACTTATGTACACATGCTCTCCCTCAAAATAAATAAATAAACTTTAACAAAACGAGATCTACACGTACAAAGGGAGGAAATTTTGGCACAGGCTACACAAAGGATAAATCTTGAAGACACTATGCTAAGGGAAGTAAGTTAATGACAAAAGAACAAATATTGTGTGAGTCCACCCCTATGACGTCCCTAGAGTAGTCAAATTCATAGAGACAGAAAGTGGAATGGTGGTTGTCAGGAGCTGGAAGACGGGATGCTAGGAGTTAGTGTTTAATAGATAAAAAGTTTTAGTTGGGGAAGATGAAAAGTTCCGTAGACAAATCAGGATGACGGTTGCACAACAATATGAATATGATTAATGTCTCAGAACTGACTACTTATAAATGGTTAAAATGATAAATTTTGTGTTATGTATTTTGCCACAATTTTTATAAAAAGAAAACATAAATTGAACTAAATCCTCAGAAAATGAAATCATCTGCCTCTAATTATGATTAGTCAAGAAAATATCTTATTATTTCAAAGGTCTTTTGTTGTTGTTTTACTAAGATTCCTCCCAATTATTCATATTAAATTCAAATTATTTGTATTGGATGAAGAAAGGTATGCAAGATGCTTTAAATGTTAAATATTCATATAATTTGTATACTAAAAAAAATCTTATTATAATGACTATATAATAAAAGCTGTTTAGCAGAGTGTCATTGAGTACTTAGGTATTATTTGTTACCTCTGGTTCTCAAAGTGGAAATATTTTAATACAAACACTTTTCCTCTTTTCTCTCAATGGGAAAGATGTCCATCAAAGACTTCCATTAAGAAAACGTCCCTGTACATCTCAGGCAGATGCCATCTTGATCTTTGATGAAATTCTCTTGCTATTCTTGACTGCATGAATCGTAAATCTTTTATAATACACTTTCATGTGCATTGTGTGGTTAAGGGAGTTAGGTTTCGTTTGCTTAGTTGGCTGGTTATTTTTGGTTTTGCTTTTTTGATTAGCTTTATTATTTTTTTTTCATGTCAAAGCTTGGTTTTGCACATTTTGGTAATCTATTAAGTGTTTGACACAGTTGAAATTTAAATGAACTGATTGACAAATGAATTAAACTAATCGAGAGTTCTAATAACCAAAACAATTTTCCTTGTGATTGAAATATAAAGAAATTGGTGGAAACTGTATAGGAAAAGCTCTCATTTGTTTGGTGACTGATAGATTTTTAATATCTATGCATATGTCCTGAATACAAAAAAGTTTCTGGAACAGAAATAAGAGTTACTGTTACTTATAGCAATAACAACATTGTTTCTCCATGCCCCAATATTTCTCTTATATTAGGTGATGCTATGAAAGCCAGATGAACTCTGTAAGTGCACAAAAAGGGATTCATGTACCACAGGAGAGAAACCTTAAAAACCATGAGTCTGGGAACTCATATACATTTTGCTCTGCTCTTAAGGAGAGAGAAAGAAATTCTTCCTAAGGTAAATAAATTCTCCTCCAGAAGAGGAAGGGAAGTCCCTAAATTCTACCTCTTTGGAATATAAATAAATTATTCTGGGGGGCAGATGAGTGTCTCCAGATTCACAACCCCTAAAACGTCTCCGTGGCTTCAACCCATTTTAATATGTAAAAACACACCTCCGGGAAGTTTAGTCTTTCCAAAGTTCTATCTATTTAGTCATCTTTATACTCCAAGCTTGTCCCCTAACCCAAGTTCAAGTAAAATTTACTCAGAAAGCTCTAACCATTCAGAGGCATAAAAATATTTTCTCTTTTCATGCCTCAATCTTTTTCATCCTTTAGTATGAAACTTCTATATATATTATCCCATCCAAATGTCTATGTAGTCTTTTGCCAACTATGAATTCCAATGTTGAGGAGAGAAAATATTTTCAAGAATTCATAAACCAATAAGCTTTCTAATTTGATTATACTTTTGCAAGCTTTGAGCCAGTTGAATTCTCCTCCCCTTACCACAAACACCTATTGTATCATAAGCCATATATGGTTCTTTGGTTGAATTGTACCTCTTGTGGCATCTTCGTCCAGCTATCTCTTGAATATTTGTTGTATATGAAAACAAGGCACAAGAATGACAATATTATTGGGCAAAACAAAAGTAATTGCTAAGGCCATTTTAGTGTTGTATTCCATTTTCACCGTGTGTGGTTAATACTTTGGTCTGTTATATTATTATTAAAGCAAGTGGTAGTTTATCTTTACTTTGAACAATTAGAACAGGGAGAGCAAGTTTTAAAGATATTTTGTGGGAAATAATTCTTTTGGTGGGAAATACATTCCATTAAGTTTCTTTATTTAAATTTAAGCAATGAAAACTAAAATCTACTCATGCATTAAACATGTTTAGTTTCCTAGTATGTGTGGCACTGTGGTTGTCTGTGAGATAATGTGAGAAAACTCAACCACCAGTAGTCACACGTAATTAGAGAATTATACAATTTGAGAGCCCAAAGGCATCTTAGCGATTATCTTACAAAATACTCCTGTTTCACTGATGTGACATTGGGTTTTCAGAGAATTTAAGTTATACAGGTTAAGGTATGATCTTTCAGTAATATACTGTGTATTACTTATTGAAATAAGCCATCTTTTGCCCCAGAATTACTTGTGCGTTTAGGATCCATTAAAGTTTCTGAATAGTTTAAGATGCTTATGGATGTGGTAGGCATAGAAAGCAGGAAACTATATCAAAAGGTGTTGTGTTTGCTTTTTACCTTCTAGTATTTCCATAGAAAGTTTTCAGCAGAGTTACAGTGACATAACAACATAGTATTTGTGTTTTAGGCCACAGTGCTCTTCATCCTTATTTGAGAAATATCCTTTTATTGACCAGCATGGGCAGGGTTAGAAATTTCAAGCCAGGCCTCAGAAGAGCCCTTCACTAATGGACAATTCCTCAATACATTTGCCCATAGTCCTTGGACAGACCAAACCTCATGATTCTGTGTCCTAAATCGTGAGGCACATTTTTTTCTTTTAGTGCAACCTTCCCTATACTGTCTCAGGTGTGTGTATGTGTGTGTGTGTGTGTGTTTTCCTGGCTTCTGGAAGAAAGCCCCTAATTCCTGAATAACTACACTGCAGACTTTGATTAAGAATTTTTTTCAATGTTTTTTAATGTGTATTTACTTTTTAGAGAGAGACAAAGAGAGAGGGGGTGTGGGGGGGGGGGGGAAACAGAGGGAGACACAGAATCTGAAGCAGGGTCCAGGTTCTGAGCTGCCAACAGAGATTCAGACACAGGGCTCAAACCCATGAACCATGAGATCATGACCTGAGCCAAATTCAGTTGCTTAACCAATTGAGCTACCCAGGCGCCCCTGGTTAGAAATTTTTGTGACTATAAAGACATAAAGACACACTGTCTTTACGGCACTCATGCTTTGTGTACATCAGCAGAACCAACTCAAGCAGCATATACTGTGAGAAAGACTGCCCAGCTCACCACCTCTTCCTTTCCTGGCTTATGGCAGTGGAATTTGATCTTTTGCAAGGAAACTCTTCCTTAGAACTCAGGCTGAATTTAAACCCTTGTGCTACAGTCATATGTGAGAAGCCAACTTGTAAATGGCCTCAGAATATATAAAACTGCTTTCACTATCATGCAAAGCTCATTGCTGTACCTGATGCCTCAGCCTCATGGTTTGCTTTGGAAAACAACCAAGCTGTCACTTTTTGCCTGGCAGTGGCTGGCAGGAAGAATCATCTCCTCTAACATGGCTTCTGGCTGTCTTCATTCTTCTCCTCTTAATGTTATCCTTTCTATGTAAATCATTTTCAGGTCATAACTCTGTTGATTCCATGATCACAGGTTATTAAATGTAGTTGCTAACAAAGTCCCTTTAGATCATTTCAGCTTTTCTCCCTTGTTGTGTTTCCCTGAATCTCTCCAACCTGCCTTCTAATCACCGATTCATTCATTCATTCATTCATTCATTCACTCATTCATTCTCAATCATTTGCCAGGAACAAAAGCAACTTTAAAACTGGTGAAAATACAAAAAAAGAGACAATAACAGAAAATAAATAAAATGAAAGAAAATAAGTGAGGAGGAAAATGGGACAAAAAAGCAGTGAGAAAAATAAGGTAAAGACAGGAATAAGTAAGACAAAAAATTGATTCTGAAAAAAAAATCTGTGTATTATAGATAATGATTGTTTCAACATTTTAACCCCAACTTAAAGAAGAGGACATAATTCATGGCCTTCATAAGATAAACATAACATTGTTCAGAATCATTCTTTCAGGTAGGAACCTGAGAGTAATATGGTTTTTTTTCTACTTATCCTCTCAAAAAGGACACAATAATTAATTCAGCTAATAGCTTTTTTAAAATATACTTATGATGAGTAAAATTATGTACAACAATAGTTTTAGAGATATCTCTTTTAATGTATTCCAATATCATAACATCACTCCGAAATTCTAAGAAAAAGAAAGAAAGAAAGAAAGAAAGAAAGAAAGAAAAATTCTGTAAAGGAAACAAAACAGTTTAGTTAACAAGCTTCAAAAATCTGGTCTAATGCAGAAGGAGATGATAATATCAGGTGTGGAATGGAAAATATATGCCATCTACACCCCTCTCTGATGGTATCTCCCATGCTGATAGTACATATAAGTAACTGATTGCTAAATACTTTTGCTTGGGTTCATGTGTGGCCTTAGGGAGCCACTGTCAATCAGTTGGGCATGGTGTTTGAGAAGAAGCCTACATACGATTAATTTATTCAAGGCATAGAGGTTCTGCAGATTCATTTTTTTTAACATTTATTCATTTTGGGGAGACAGAGCACGAGCAGGGGAAGGGCAGAATGAGAGAGAGGGAGATACAGAATCTGAAGCAGGCCCTAGGCTCTGAGCTGTCAGCACAGAGCCTGACACAGGGCTGGAACTCACCAACAGTGAGATCATGACCTGAGCTGAAGTCGGTAGCTCAACCGACTGAGCGACCCAAGCGCCCTTGCAGATTCTTTAGGGAGTACTACATAACATCAATTTTTCTCTACTGACCTGTATATGTAATAAGAGGAAGTGACAAATCACTGTAGTGCAGCTATTTTAGATTGCTTTAGGTAAGGATTCCAAAGTTTTACCAGGCTTATTTGTAAATGGAAATAGTTTTCTCTTTTTAAAATGTAGTAGCCTAAATAAGAAATATGCCCTATTAACCCACTCCAACGTTGCTCACAAACGTAATAAGGAAGTACTTTCAATACAATATCTTAAAATGCCTTAAAGGTGTTTTGCTTTTGTTTTAGTTTGTTTTTTGGTTTTGGTTTTGGTTTCGGTTTCGATAATGAGGGGTGGAAGGCATGGACTAACGAATTCTAAAAGTTATATGTAAATGAAAACTGCAAAATCAGTTAAGAATAGCCAAGAGAATTTTAAAGAAGATAAAGAAGAAAGCTGGAGGAATAATATTCTAGAAATGAAGATCTATAATAAAGCTCTATTAATTAAGTCAGTAGGTATTGAAAAGAGCATTTTGAAGTTGATCAGTGGAACAGCTTGGGGACTCTAGTACTCATGTATATGATTATTTAATTTATGATAAAGGTGTCCGAAGAGTAGTGATAAAAGACAGTATGACTATCCACGGGAAAAAATAATTTTGACCTTTATTTCAAAATGTACACAAAAATTATTTCCCGATAAATTGTGGCTCTGAATTAGAAAAGTAAAGAAGCACCTGAGTGGCTCCATCAGTTAAGCATCTGACTCTTGATTTGGCTCAGGTCATGATCTCAAGGACTGAGCTCGAGCTCTGCATCCAGCTCTGCGCTGACAGTGGGAAGCCCATTTGTGATTCTCCCTCTCTCTCTGCCCCCTGCCCTTCCCTTACTCTCTTTTTCTCGAAATAAATAAATAAACTTTTTAAAAACAAAATAAATTAGGAAAGTAAAACAGAAAGCTCTTAGTGAAAAGTGTAGGATAGTATTGGCCACCCCTTGGTGTTGGTAAACATATCTCAGTCTAGACATAGCCTACAGAGGGAGAAATGATAAATTAGGTTGCATTTAATTTAAAAACTAGTCTATTCATCAAAAGCCATCGTTCAGGAAATAAAACGTAAGAGTGGGAAAAAATATTCATTCTACATACATGTAACAAAAGACACATTCAGAATATATAAATAATTCATATAAATTCAATAAGGAGAAAGCAAACAATTCAATTAAAACTGGGCAAGAGTTGAACACACATTTCCAAAAAAAGAATATCCAAATACCCCAGGAATAAATTATTCATCAAGAGACTTCATTATTCATTAAGAAAAAGCAAGGTCAGACTAGGCTATCTCAGGTGAAATGTCTAGGGAAAAAATTTAAGGAGACACTAGTGTTCTGTCAAACATATATCAAGTAAAAATTGATACAACCACTATTGAAACTATTTTCTTTGTACCTATCAGTGTATATCCTGGTCCAGCAGTTCTCCTACGAGAACCCAACAACAACAAAAGTAATACTGTATTCACCAAAAGACAAGTACATAAATGTTTATGGGAACATATACAGGACACTCCATACCTCTATTGACAGAAGTCAATATTGACATAAAGTCATTATGGTATATTGATGAAATGGAATGCTATACATAGTGAGAACTAGTGAGAACATTGAACTATAACTATACACAACAGACATGAATAAGTCTTGCAATGTAGATTGATGGAGTCCTGACACAGAGAAATATATACTGAATTATTATACATATATGCACTTTAAAAACAGGTAAAACTAATCTACAGGCAGGACATTGGTCATCCTTGGAAAGGGATATTGCTGCAAGGGGCCAGAATGGGCTCTTGAATACTTTTAATATTCTGTTTAATGATATGAGTGCTGGTTACACATGTGCTCACACTGTAGAAATTCATTGATTTATCTACTTATCTTTAATGTACTTTTTAGTACATATGTTTAATTAAAAGTTCATACCAAATAAACAAACAAATCATGTTAGATTCAATTAAATAGAAATTAAACAGAAGGTGTCTTTGCATAAACACAGAGTGTTTCTGCACAAAATATCTTGACCAGTAAGGTTCAATAGGACTAGAGGCATTCATATGGCATTCAAGTAGTCTCACACTTTCTACACATTCATATAACATTTCATTTACATATATCTTCCACAGATACCTTTGTCACCAAATTTTCAAACTCCGACCTTCAAAATCTCTAACTATGCTAAGTTGACAACAAATAATCAAGCAAATTAGTAGCTTAATAAATTTGACTATTATGTATGACTTTTTATAGTCATTTTCCTTTTTATTTAATTACCTACTTTGTTGTCAAAGTATCCAACTTAAAAATCACAATCAGATGTTTTCCATGACAAGGAGAAAAATCATGCGTGTAAAATTCACTCTAAAATATAAGAACAAGTTTATACCCCAAATAGAACCAAAAATATAAGGACTTAAGAAAAATAGACCTGCCAGTTTAAAACCAGATGTTTTCTATACAAAATAATGGAAAATAAGCATCTGATACTTTGCATAGTAGACAATGCAGAAGCAGTCTATGGTTTACTACAATTTAGATGAGGATTAGAACCAGGATTATCACTGGGAAGCACTGGCCATGAAACAAACAAGGTAGCCTGGGATCCTAAAGGATTCCTTTATTATTGGCATGATAATTTTAGGTAGATAAATAAGACGCATTTGCATACAGGAAATGGAGATGCTGATTCTTCAGATGTAACAAGCAAAACCAACATAAGTAGGAGATAAAACTATAGACTCAGCCAAACAGACAACAAAGATTGGAGGGGATTGATGTTACATATAAATCGTGTGAATCAAAGTATGTTTGTTTGAGAAAATCAAGTCATCTGTCCTCTTGAAGTGACTAGTTTCCTGAAACCATTAAACAATCAGGAAACAAACTCAGTGTTGAGGAGCTTAAGGTTTTTTTATCTTCTCTACCTATTGGCTATTTCTAGTAGAACTGGTTCTGAGATGGGAATATGGGATAGTTCAGTTCCTCAGCAAGGCTCTTGAGTTGAATACCATTGCAACATTATGACAGCCAATGAGTATAACAGAATTTTTTCCCTCTTCTTTATGGCAACCAAGGATATTGAATCCATTTGATATAAAAGATAAAGAAAGAAAGGGTCACAAGAAACACCTGGGCCTGTGCAAATCAAACAAATCATGAAGTCTTGATCTTGGTACTAAACTACAAGACTCCCAGAAGACAGGTTACTTGAACAAAATCTGTGCCCAAAATTGAGTCCCCATAATTGAATAAGAATATACAGGTAAATGTTTATGTAATATTTTATGACATTTATCTTCCAGGAGAAAATATTCTTTGTCTTATCCAAATATCTTTTGTTTTTTTGTTTATTGTAATTGGCTACAGTGAGTTTCGAAGGCTAAGATCAATTCTGTCTGTTGTATTCTCTTCCTATAACCTACTGCCTGGCATATGGTTGGTGCTACATAAATGCTTAATAAGTATTTTGAGTATTGAAAAGTCTTATATTTGAATAATTTATTATGTTTTATAACAACAAATTCAAAGCAAATTCATTTTGCTTGTTGCTATTTGTGCGCTTAATGTAAGATCTACTAAAAGAACTAATTAATATTTATGATTAAATTGTCTATGTTAGGGGAGCCTGGGTGAGTCGGTTAAGCATCCAATACTTGATTTTGGCTCAAGTCATGATCTCAGACTCTGCTGATGGTGGAGATCCTGTCTGGGATTCTTTCTCTCCTTCTCTCTCTGCCTCACCCTCACTCTTCCCTGGCTCACATGCACATGTGATCTCTCTTTCTCAAAATAAATAAACATTTAAAAACTAAAAAAACAAAACAAAACAAAACGATGGGTCATTTGAGTGGCTCAGTCTGTTAAGTGTCCGACTTTGGCTCAGGTCATGATCTCTCAGTCTGTGGGTTTGAGCCCTGTGTCAGGCTTTGTGCTGACAGCTCGGAGCCTGGAACCTGCTTTGGATTATGTGTCTCCCTCTATCTCTGCCCTTCCCCCACTCATGCTCTGTCCCTGTGTCTCAAAAATAAATAAACATTAAAAAAATTTTTAAAAATAAAATAAGATGAATAAATTGCCTATGTTAGAGAGATAAAATTTGTTTTATTTTATTCCAGAAGGAGAGATACATTTCTATTTATACCTTATTTAGATAAATAGATAGACAGACAGACAGATAGATAGATAGATAGATAGATAAACTATCTTCCATCTAACTAATGACATTGAGATTTTTTACTAGAAAACTTTACAGATATTTTAATCTTCATATACGTGTATCAGTATGCACACTTCATATATATGACTCGATGCACATACATTTAAAATAAAGAAATATTTTGAATCATAGTTTCAATAACAAAAGTCCTACTGCAACAAATTCACATACCAAAGATCAGGACCTAAAACTCCTTTTGACTTTAATAGCTAATGCTCGCCATTGCAGAGATGGCCTGAAGCAGTGAGAAGAGATAGAAAGAGGGATTTCTCCAGTTCATGTGAGCTGTGTCATTAGTGAGAGAGGAACCTTACATTTCTATGTTTAGTTCAATTTGACTTGAATCCTTTCCAGCCTTTGCAAGTCATGTGGCCTTTTCTTGTTCCCTCTGAGAATTGTCTGAAGGGCTTTTCCTTCCTCAAAATTTTAGTCATAGTTGTTGAAAAGCTGCAAAGCCATGACATTCTTAATACTGACAAGACACATCTCTTTTACAATTTTCTGCCTGATAAATTCTTAACATTTCCTATGGGCAAAAATCACAAGAAAAGGTGTGAGGGAAAAATTATTTCACTGGCTTTTGTTTGTTTGTTTTCATATAGATGGAAAATTCTTCTCTACTAGCCCATTTGTATTCAAACCATCTCAGGCCAGAATTTTCTAGGCTAATTATTTTGTTCTTGAGTGAACGATATTGGAATTTTTTAGTAGGCAGTGAATAAACTGTTCAGCAGTTACAAAATATATACTTGACCTATGCTTAATTGTTTTAAGTATGTGCTTCATTGCTTCCAAGAAACTAAGTGGAGTGGAGGTCAGGGGTGGAATGGAATTATCCTCGGGGAAGCATGACAATTCTGGCTTAACACACTGGGTCCAATCCTTCCACAGGTCCAGGAGCAAAACAGACAAAGTAAATGTTTTAGAGAGGAAAATTTATTAGGAAATGATGGCAACTGCCAGGCAAACCTCATGTGCCAGCTGGTTGTATAAAGGGATGGTGGTTATATAAGCCTCAGGGGTTTTTTTTATTTGCCTAACACGGGCTGACAGGAACCACAGCCTTCTCAATGAAACACAGTGAACCACAGAGGCATATGCTAGGGGCAACTCTGTGAAGAGTATGATACCATCGGCACAAATCCATCATCCCAGAAAACAGAACTCCATACATCTTATTTTTATGGGGAGCTATAACTAACATCCTTTGTCTGTGTACACAGCATTATTTTTAGTTATATAAGTCACAGTACTGAAGAAAATAACACAATTTACCTGAAAAGGTTAATGGTTTTCTTGGACACCTAATTTAAAACATTTATCTCTCTAGGTGAAACCATGGCTGTAAAGAGTTAGTTAGTATAAATCTCAAGTTATGGCTCAAAAGTTCAATACACTTCTAAGAGCACTTAATGCCCAAACAGACTAAAAGTGTTTTTATGGAGATCAATGGGCAATCCCCTCCTCAATCACATTTTATTTTTCCTATGAAGTGGAATGGTGGTACAGTTACCCATAATATTTAAGACACAGAGAAGTCTTGGTGAAATCTACGTACTGATCAAATCTTTCAACACTCAATGTGTGCAGTGGGTACAGATTGACATAGGTGGTTATAAAGGCGGTTGGGCATTTGGTGTCTCTTGTGGGCCCTAAATAAAACAAATTTTAACTCATCCCTGCAAATTAAAAAAAAATACATATATTTAAGGGGATAAGGAAAGGGTGGCTTCTCTAAAGAGCTCCTCACTTGACAAGGATCCCATTTCTAGGGCATGATATTCAGATTGTTAGGCTTAGAAACACGATTGTTTGTGCACCCTGAATCAGTCAGTCTCCAGGGGATAAAGTCAGGCTAACCACAGTCACAAGACTCTAATTTACAAGACAACCAAGTGGGACCTAATTATTATTAAATAAAACATATAGCCGTCAAGAGGACTGAATACTTCTATTTACTGATCAGCATATTCCTTCCCTATAGGCAAGTTAAATTATAATTATATGATTTCACAGTCAACATGGGAATAAAGCAAGAGCAGTTAATTGGATATTTTATTGCCTAATGTCATCAAGCCCTGAGAGCGTGAAGTATTCATCTCAACACAGAGACACACAACAGAGGTCAGTTGTTCCTGGGTGGGAGCCAGGGTTCAGATAAAACGTCTCTAAAATAACAGTCTTGCAGAGATATAGGGGTGTAAACAAGTTAGTAGCATACTGTGTTATGCATCTTGTTAAGTTTAGAGTGTTGTGCTATGTGCTGCATCAATAAATATCACCTATGCTTAGGTACCTCTTTGAACAGATCTGTAGAAAATTCCTATTTATCTACAGTTTTTTGAGTCTGTCACAACTTCGTGAGGCATCTGTCAATCCACAGAGCAGCAGATCTCAACATTTTTGGTCTCAGGGTCCCTTTGTACTCCTAAAAATTATTGAAAGCCCCCAAAATTTAGCATTTATTTTTTATTAAATCAATCAATATTCACCAACTTAAAAATTAAAACATGATCTATTTATTTACTAATTAATTTAACAATAATAAACAAAAATGCATTTTAAAATTTCCATTTTTAAGTATTGGTGATGTATTATGTATATTTTTACAAGCATTGTTAATGTCTGGCTTAATAGACAGCTGTATTCATCTCTCTGCTTCTGCTTTCAATTTATTGACCTAACATATCATGTCACCTTTGAAAAAAGACACAACATATAGTCATGAAAAAATAACAGTGAAAAAGGCAAATGACCTGATGCTACTGTTATTTAAATAGTTTTGATCTCAGGGACACATTGAAAAAGTCTTCAAGGACCCCAAAACTCACAAATCACTCTGTTTTGGTTTTTTCCCCTAGATCTAATTTCCCAACTTCTATAACAGCAGTTCTCACTTCTGGCCACACAAGAGAATCATGTGAAACTTTAAAAATTTCCAACTCATTAAAAAATTAAAATAAAATAAAATAAAATAAAATAGTAAATAAAAATATCCAACTCATGATTATACACAGATAACTCTGGTAACTGCTACCCTAAAGCGTTAAGACCTCTCCACTTGCTACAGTGACACTTTTTCTTTAGGCTGTTGACTGTCTCTTCTCTGCCTTCTTCCTCACATCCCAACCTATCTCCTAAGTAAATCCCTGCTTATTTGCTGATGCATGACAACTGGGTGAACTCCATCATTTGCTGCCATTCAGTGAACCAGCCATATACACAATAATATAAGGCCATTCAACTAAAAATGTTGACTGGTAAAGCCAAGGACATCAGCTATCTAAAGGATAAACGAGGGAGAAAAGTCTGCAAAAAAAAAAAAAAAAAAAAAAAAAGGTTATAAACTGGGGAGAAATCACATGAGAATAAAATAATTCTGAGACAGATTTTTAGATCAGGAGAAATGCCTTGAGATTTGAGGACCTAGGGGAGAAGGAAATCCATTCAAGTTGTGAACAGGTTTTTAAATTTTGCGTAGAGGGATTGAGCCCTATTCCCACATTCTGGGGCTCAGAACTGTCACATTCATGCTAGTTGACACTGGTTTAGCTTCGTCTCTGTGTCTTAACCCTAGCTTTAAAAAATCATCTCTCTTTTTCTCAAAGTCCAGTTTTCTCTATCTGAAATATCTTCAGATTTCCTGTGATCTGTGCTTACATTCATTCATTTTTTAATTCTTTTTAATTTTTTAATATTTCTTGTAATTCTATATTCCTAGCAGTATGGTTACAATCTTGCTTCTCAGCTAGGTAAAGAAGAAAATATTTTGGTACTAACTAGTTAACCATCTGAGTCATCTGCCTCTGTATACCTTTTAGCATTACTTTCCCTATTTTTGCTGTGTGTGTGTTGTTTTGTTTTGTTTTGTTTTGTTTTGTTTTGTTTTGTTTTAGAGAGGGCGAGCAAGTGGGGAAGGGAACAGGGGGAGAGTGAGAGAGAGAAAGAGAGAGAGAGAGAGAGAGAGAGAGAGAGAGAGAGAATCTTAGGTAGGCTCCATGCTCAGCACAGAGCCCCAAGTGGGTCTTGATCCCACAACACTGGGATCATGATGACCTGAGCTGAAATCAAGAGTCAGAACTCAACCCACTGAGCCACCCAGAAACCACCTATTTTTTGAGGTATCTCACCACATGTCCTAACTCATTGCTAATCCCAGACTTGCCATTGCCCTACCAATAATAGATTAAGAACCTGGAGATTGAACTTTTTAAACAGAAGTATCCGTGTGTCCTGCCACTTGGTTTCAAGTCCGATCCCTTTTTGTCTAAGGCATTCTAAGTAATGGCATTATATCCAGCAGATCTCAAGGTGGGTTCTAGAATGGGTAAGTGTGCCATTAGCATACAAATTCATTGAGAAAACTTTTTTTTTTTTCAGTATGATTGGACACACAGAGCCATTTGAAACATTCCATCTGGAATAACTTGGCTTTAAATTTTCTGTTATATTACCTTAGGACCCATCAGAGCTCTAAGGTAATATAATAGTAAAGCAATGAAGAGACCAATAATTCTTCTCAGGTCACTGATATCTCAGAGGACGTTGTGCTTCAATATTTGTGCTTCTGCCATTTAAAGTCCCTATGGTGATACTCTACAGTGAGCAGAGACCTGTTTCCCACCTACTAATACCAAAACAATAAGTATCTCTCCAAAATGATTTATATCATTTTACTCATCAAACTGGATTAACATTAATTCATCTTCATCAGAGATTCTGATTGATACACAATGTAAAAAAATGTAAAGATTGATTTTTTTTCCACTTGTAATTCATGATGTAAATTCATGATGTTAAAAATGGTGCTTCATTGGGGGATACAAAGTAGCATAAGCACCAGGGGTCTATACCAGAATTCCCCAGGTATACTACATTTAAGTTTGTTTACCTTGCAGTATAGGGATTTCTGCTAGATTTTCAAATTAAATTACTATTTTTATGTTTTAAGTTTTACTCAGCAGTAGAATCAAAGTATGTGCTTTCCATTATCCATTTTCTTGTCTAAGTTTCTTCTGACATGAAAACATTTCATAGAGAGATTTTCATCTATATTTCATGTGAGTAAAGTTATTATAAATTGATTAAGTAAGCTGAATAAAGTCTAACAGATTGTACCATTTAACAGAGTTTTTCTAGTGCTGATTCCCTTGGAATGTTTGAACATCTGATATTTTCCAGTTTTGAGCTATAGGAAAAATGTTTCTGAGTGTATAGCTGATTTTTTTGTTTCTGGCCTCCTAGCTTCCATGACCCATTCACAACATCCCTTGATTTCCTTCTGGGACATCATTGCTCCTACACTTTATGCCCTATAGGAAGTGGGAAAGTGAATCAGGGTGCAGATTCCTCCCATCAAAGAAGTCAAAGGAATGCCTGGAAGCTCCTGACAGCAGATTCCTCCTCTAAATTTTAATCTCCTTTTGAACTTTATGCATTCCATTGGTGGCTGTTAAATGAATGGTCATCTGTACATCACCTTCATTCCTATATTATCCAAGCCTGGCTGTTAAATAGTTACTTAGTTAGTTGCTTTTTTATTTATTTATTTATTTATTTTCTTTTTAGTTTTTCATTGTTCACCTTGAATTCAATCTTATCCTTCCAAAAATTCCACTTCTGTCTGTCAGGGGCATTTTCTGTTGCTTACAACCAAAGTACCCTGAAGGACATGTGGGAAGATAAAGAACAAAGTTTTGGGATTGTAGGTTTCATTTCTTAGGTATTCTGAGTCCACTTCAGAGATAAAAAGCATAACTAGATGCCAATGTGTGTGAACCTCCAACCAAAGTGTTTAGTTTTTCCCTTCCCTTCCTAGTGTTTCAGCATAGGCTCAAAGTGGAAAACAGTGCAATAATTTCCAAGTACCTACAACAAGTGCAGCCAGTGCCAAACTACTGTGGAAGTGACTCTGTCTGCATTACTCAGAACCCACCTCCAGGCTATGAAGAGAGTTGCATGTGGAGAGTCTCAGCTATTTTGGACAGAATTGTCAGTGTTTTGTGAATTGAACACACACCACACACACATGAAGTGTGGTAATTTTTTTCCTCTATCACCTTAGGCAAAATAAAGCTTTAGAAACAGTTCTTGTAGGGCTTAAGAGATATTCTCTGAAATTTGTGGGACAGAAAGATTAACTATCATCTATCTATCTATCTATCTATCTATCTATCTATCTATCTATCATCTTTCTACCTATCTATTGAGGGAAAAAAAAAGAGAGAGAAACCAAGTAATTCGGAAATGTCCATATATGTGTGTGTGTGTGTGTGTGTGTGTGTGTATACACACATATATATAAAGGAATATTATATAATCATATATAAAGGAACATATTTGTTTTCTTAATAATTTTTTTATGTTTATTTATTTTTGAGAGGGAGAGAGACAGAATGTGAGCAGGGGAGGGGCAGAAAGAGAGGGAGACATAGAATCTGAAGCAGGTTCCAAGATCTTAGCTATCAGCACAGAGCCTGATGCGGGGTTCAAACCCGCAAACCCCGAGATCATGTCCTGAGCTGAAGTTGGACAGTTAACCAATTGAGCCACCCAGGCACCCCAAGAAACATGTTTAATTACAAAAATGACGGCACCTTTATATTTATTCACACAAAAATATTCATAAAATACTTGTAAGTAGAAATCAACTATTCTTGCCTCTATTTATAATATATGTATACAAACAACTCCCAGCAAAATAGTGGAAGAAAATAAATGAAAAATGTAGTGCAAATTGTCTCTTAATATTTTTCTGAAGTCATTACCCTCTTTTTACTTTTGCTTATTCAACGTTTTAACTTTTCTGTATAATAAGTTTTACGTGTAAAATTATGTGTGCTTATTTTTCAAGGCACTTGGCATTTTTCACATAGTCAATTTTTAGTTATAGCAACAGCCCCAAAGTATGTCAATAAAAACAGAGAAATGATTAAATGTTTCTGACTCTTAATCTCAAACACTGGTTTGGAGGAATAAAATCACAATTACAGTGCCTGTGAAGCTTTGGAGTTACATAGTCTAGGCTTGGTTTTTGGTTCTCAGTTTCTAATAGTATATCCTTGCACCAGGGTCTTACCCTCTCTGGGCCCCAGATTCCTTATCTGTCAAATGAGCATGTTAAGGAAGGCTGTTTTGCAGAACTACTGTGTGCATTAAGTGAAGCAATGAACATTAAGTGTTAACCCAGTGCTCATAAGATCATCCAATAATGTGATGCCTGTGATGATGATGCCTTCATGATGATGCTCACCACTTTTGCCTTATGAAAACCTGGTGATCTAGATCCCCAGAGCAATTTCAAGAGGTAATTTGGTCTCCTCCCACCTCTCCAGGGTTCAAAACATCTTCTTTTGCAATCACTTGGCACAGTGTTCATGACCTGAGGCGCTCCATGGCAATTCCCAGAATATCACTTTAAAGTACTTACAGTGAAGGGCAAACAGAATGAATCTAACCTTTTTCAAGTTGGATCGGGTTTACAGTCCTTCATGATGTTTTCATTAACCAGAGGTATGTTAATTGTTGTGTTAGGAAGAAAGACACTCTGTGAATGAGTATGTTTGGATAAACTTTTTAAAATTATATGTCTCCTGAGTGCCTTTCATAATTTAATGTCAGGCATATGTCTCTGTGAATGAAGGTTAATCCTTCAGCATTTCTCAACCTTAGTTTTTTCAGGAACCATCTGAAATGAGTATGGGAAGTACCAACCTAGGATTTCATGTAAATGTTTTAGAGTATTTATTATTCATACAAAAATATTTCACCCCTCGTAACTACTTGACATTGAAGGATATGTTGCTATCCTAAATGATAGAAATATTGAATGATTTTGAAAAACATTTGCAGATATCAAGATAATGTTGAACGTGCTAACTTGGAACCAGGGTCTTTACGTCTTCAAAAGAGAAACAGTAAAAGGATGGAAATACAGTCTATACTGAATTAACGACTATAGCAGCCTTAATTGAATCCTGTAATAAACCTAAAATAATCAGGTTATTTATTCCACTTCAATATCTGTTCAATTTTTTTTTAAGGAATGGTTAGTCTTAATTAATTAGTTGCATAATACTACCTATTTTGAAACAAAACTTGTGACTCTAGCTAAAATTAAATATGACAATTTATTATGAGTCTCTCAGTTTCCCCAAGTGGAAACTTTAAATTACATTTAATGAAAAATTTTAAAAATTTAAGACCATTCCAAAATCATATTTGGCTTCTTTCCGTTTCTGGATTACATCGAATTGTTTCCTATTTCCTTAGAGATACAAATCATCTTGTTAATATTTTCTGTTTATTTTTGAGGATCAGTTGATGTGTATTCAGATTGCAGCTTTTCCCTAGATACAAACAGCAAGGGCACCAATTAGGTTGGTGTTTTCAGTGAAGCAGGCAGTTCTTCAGAAAGAACTGGAGTAAGACCAGCCAAGCTCCCTAGGAGACACCACTGGGTCTGGCCTCTGCCTCAGGCTACATTCAAAATTAAACTCAAGATAATAACCACAAACCCGAGTTATCAGCATTTGACAAAAGATAGAGGTGATTTCAAAGTTTTGGAACAAAATAAGAGTGAAACACAGTTTGTCTGAAGATTAAGAGACACTTATATATGAAAATTCTAGACACACAATGAAAATATTTCACGCCACCTTTGTGTTATTTCTAGAGAATATGATGACATGCTATTAACAAGGTAGAAATGATTTTCATCGAAATGGAAATTTACATGCAAATACTAAAAAGTCACAATCAGGCATTCCATTCAAATATTCAAAAATCAATATGTCCTTCATGCACGAACTAGAAAATTTGATTATATTCAATATTGTTTTCTCCAGGCTTTGGTCTTTTCTTTCCCAATGTTTTACTGAATTCTAAACTTATTCCAGAAACTTACAGAGATCTGAACTTTCTTCAGTTATGAAATGTTTCAACTGTTCAAAAAAATGTAGAAAATTACCTAGAGGACATATATATATATTTCCCACCCAAATTTAACTGCCTTCATATTGTGTGATAATTTTTTCAGATATTTTTTAAACAAGCAAAACATTAATAATATAATAAGAGTTCAATTCCTTTTCCTTTCACTCCCTTCATTCCACAGATAGTTTTGAATAGTTCAGTACTGGACAGTATCTTAGGAGTGAAGGTGTCACAGTGTGAACACGTAATACAGGCCAAGTCCCAGATCTCATGTTTTTCTCTCATAAAATATAATTACGCACAATTATTGCTCAGTGCTACGACAAAGGGAATAGTGGAATAAAGGGCCAGAGTCTGAGAGACGTTTTCTTGTAGGAGGATTTGTTTGGGTTTTTCTAATCAACTTTTCCAGGTTTTGATTTGAGACTGTTGGTGACAAAAAATTACCGGTACTTTGTACTTCAAAAGTCTTACATTTTACAACATAGACTTTTAGCTAGTCCCTCCTTTCTTATAAAACTCCTGGTCAAGATATAACTTCTGATGATCCTTTTTTTGGTGGCACCTGGGTGGCTTGGTCAGAAGTGTCCAACTTCAGCTCAGGTCACGATCTCGCAGTGTGTGAGTCCGAGCCCCACATTGGGCTCTGAGCTGGAGCCTGCTTCTGATTGTGTGTCTCCCTCTCTCTCTGCCCCTTCCTCATTCATGCTCTCTCTCTCTCTCTCTCAAAAAATAAACATTAAAAAATTTTAATAAACTTATTTTTAGAATGGGTCTAGGTTCACAACAAAATGGAGCAGAAAGTACAGTTACCATCTATCTCCTCCCCAATGCCTGCACAACTTCCACCACTATGGACACCTTATAATTGATGAGCTTATACTGACACACAATTATCACCCAGAGTTCATAGTGTACATGAGGGTTCTCTCATGGTATTGTATATTTTGTATATTTTGACAAATGTATAATAGCATGTATCCACCATTATAGTATCATACAGAATGTTTCACTGTTCTAAAAATGCTCAATACTCAGCCTATTCATCCTTCCTTCCTTCCAGCAGCTGGAAATCACTCATCATTTTACTGTCTTCATTGGTTTACCATTTACATAATGTCATATAATTGGAATCATATGGTATCTAATCTTTTCAGATTGTCTTCTTTCACTTAATAATAAACATTTAAGTTTCCTCCCTGCCTTTATGGCTTGATAGCCCATTAGCTTGGGACAATGAATATGATTTCATTTTCTGAATACACCAGTTTACTTATCCATTCACATACTGAGGGGCATCTCTGCTGCTTCCCAGTTTTGGAATGATGAACAAAGCTGCTATAAAAATTTGTGTGACCTTTTAGTGTACACATAAATTTTCAACTCCTTTGGGTGATACGAAGGAGTGCAGTTGCTGGATCATATGTTAAGGGTATGTTTAGTTTTATAAAACAAAAGCTGTCAAAATGTCTTTTTAGGTAGCTCTACATTTGTCATTCATGCCAGCAACGAATGAGGATTCCTATGTTCTGCATGATGGCCAGCATTTGGTATTGTCAATATTTGAGGGTTTTGCTATTTTAATAAGCATGCAGTAGCATCCTACTGTTGTCGCTTTCTATAACTTTTTTAATGTTTATTTATTTTTGAAAGAGAGACAGAGCACTAGCGGGGGAGGGGCAGAGAGACAGGGATACACAGAATTCAAAGCAGGCTCCAGGATCTGAGCTGTCAACACAGAGCCTTCATGGGGCTCGAACCCACAGACTGCAAGATCATGACCTGAGCTGAAGTCCCACGCTGAATGCCACCCAGGCACCCCCATCTTATTGTTTTCACTTGAATTTCCCAGTGACAGATGATGTTGAACATATTTTCATATTCTTATTTCCTAGTTGTGTATCTTTCCCGGTGACTTATGTGCTCAGATCTTTTGCCTTTTTTTTTTTTTTAATCAGGCTATTTGTTTTCTTATTGTTGAGTTTTAAGAGTTCTTTATGTATTTTGGATAAGAGTTCTTTATCAGACATATCTTCTAAACTATTTTTTCCCAGTTTGTGGCTTGTCTTCTAATTCTCTTAACAATGCCTTTCAGAAGGTAGAAGTTTTAATTTTAATGAAGTATAGCTTATCAATTATTTTCTCATGTATCATGCCTTTGGTGTTTTATCTCAAAAGTCATCACTACATCCAAGGTTGTATAGATTTTTCCCTGTTATCTTCTAAGATTTTTATGGTTTTGCATTTTACACGTAGGCCTATGATCTATTTTGATAATTTTGTAAAGTGTCTAAGGTCTATGCCTAGATTGATTATTTTTGTTTTGTCGGTAGACGTCCACTTGTTCTGTCACTGTTGTTAAAAAGGTTGTCAGCTCAACATTGTATTACCTTTGCTCGTTTGTCAAAGACAGTTGAGTATATTTGTGCGGGTCTATTTCTAGACTCTCTGTACTATTCAGTTGATCTGTCTATTTTTTTGCCAGTGCCATACTGTCTTCATTACCATAGATTCATAGTAAATCTTGAAGTTGTGTAAGGAAGTTTTTTAAAAGAGTATGGTCACTTAAATCTCTCTTGTGAGGTGATATTTGAAAAAAAAAATTCAAATGGGAAACCATGCAGATATTTTGGGGACAAGTATTTCAGGTGAAGGAAACTACAAGTGAAAATATCTGAAGAGAATGATGTTGACTTCTTAGAATAAAAGCAAGGTTACCTGTGCAGTCGGGAAAGTGATCCTGAGGAAGAGTGAAAAGGAATAAAGTAGGAGTAGGAGCAAGCACTAAGTCAGGTGGGACAGGGTAAACCCTGCTAAAGGCCTTCAATTACATTTTAAGGGTAATAGAAGCCATTAGAGGATTTGACCAGTGAGTGATACTATCTGATTTATATTTTTAAAGAATTATCTGGCTGCTTATAGAGAATGAATATTTTGTTTTACGTGGGAATAAAATAGAGAGACAAAACAGAATATAAGTAGACACCATTTAGAGTACTCTTGTGGCAGTCCAGAAGAGAGTTAACAGGAGTGCAGATTAGGAAGAGAGCCATGGCAGTTTGGGGAAGGGATTGCATTCTGGATGTACTCTGAAAATCATGCAGAGAAGGTGGATTGAGTGACAAGATGGCATATGAAAGAGGAAGCTAGAATGACATTGTAAATTTTGGTCTAAGCACTTGATGAATTGAAGATATTATTGAAGCCAACAAGAAGTATTTAGGGAAGAACAGGTTTATTAAAAAATAACAAGTCCTATTTTGACCATCTTAAGTTTCATAGGTTATTAGAAATTCAAGTAGAAATGTCAAGTAAGCATTTGGATACAGAAGTCTGTATACATTGTAGAACCATCACAGATGATATGTGGTAAATCTGGGAAGAGTCTGGCTCCACCCATCCACCATTGAAAGAAATAGTGACCCACTACTATTTTCCAAGTTTGAAAATTGACATCTTAGAAGACTAGCAACTTATTATCTATCTATTACTATGTTATAGGGTATTTACATATGTCACACCAGAACTCAGATTTCTCACTAAGCATTTCCTGTGCACATGACTTTATTCTTCCAATCTTCATAATATACCTGGACATTCCATCATCTCTTACTGTGATTTTCTGTTTATCCCTGTTTTATCTTCTCTGTGACTCTTAAGAAAGACCAGAAGTAGAGGTACCACTTGGAAAGACAACATAAAGGCTAAATTGGAATCAATACTGGAGATGGAAATGAGGATGTAGATTGAAGGAATTTTATAAAGCAAAACTGAGGAAACAGTTTGTATTAGTTTCCTAGGGATGATGTAAGGCAGTACCATGAACTGCATGGCACAAAACAGAAATTTATTCTCACACATTTCTGAGGTAAGAAGTCTGAAATAACATGTCAGCAGGATCATCCTATCTCCAAAAGCTTTAGGGTGAAATATTCCTTTCCTCTTCCTAGGTTCTGGTGGTTGCTGGCCATCCTTGCTTTGCTTGTGTTATAACTGTATCATTACAATCTCTTTTCCCTTTTTTACATGAACTTCACCTCCCCGTGTGTGTCTTCTGGGTGTCTGGATCGTTTTCTTCTTTAAGGTCACCAACCATTGGATTTAGGGCCCACTCTAATCCAGCATGACATCATCCCAACTTGATTACATCTTCATAGATCTTTTTCCTCAAATAACAACATTTACAAATGCTAGGGGTAAGGTGTTTAACATATCTTTAGAGGGAATACAATTCAAGCTACAACACAGATGAAAAAAGTGGGATGTATGGCAGAGAGACAGGGGGGCAAGGAGAGATGGAGTAAGAGAGGAAAGACTCATATATTATTCTCAGGATTCTACCTAAGGACAAGCTAGTTTGTGTCAGACAAGCAAGGTTGGAAGAGTGAGAGATAATGACAAATTTGAATGCCTATGGGAAGTTCAGGCTCAGATACCTGTAGATACGTGTCTGAGGCCAGGTAGACTTTTGGACAATGAATAGAGTCTTCGGCATATAGGAAGTACAGGAAACCATAAAAGTAAATGTGTAAATAAATAACTTAGTCATAGCTAACACGTATTAAGCATTTATTGTGTGCTAGCCACTATACCAAGTAGTTAGTGTGTATTAACTAGTGCAATCTTTACAGCAGCCTTATAAATTCAGTACAGTTATTATCCCCATTATACAGATTTGGAAACTAACTCACAGAAAGATTAAATAACTTAAGTTGGTAACTTGCTGAGGCAGAAGTCAATTCTAGGCTGTTTGTGTAGAACATATCAAGGACAACTTCTCTGAAGTCTCAAAGGAGAGCAACGGGAAACTGAGATCAATACATGCCCATATATGGAGTAATTGAAGCAATGGCAGCTGTTTGGTCTAAACAGGGTATTCTTTTACTCTGAGGAATTTCCCTCTTCTCCATAATTTTAGAGGATTGAATTATGGTCAGTGAGTGTCAGTGAAGCAAGTCTAACATAAAATTAAAGTTATCTGCAGTGAAATGTCAAATCTTAAGACCAAATAGTCTCCTTCCCCTTAAGACACTGGACACTCAGAAAATGATTAAGAAATGTTATGATATAGGGTGACTGGGTGGCTCAGTTGGTTGAGTGTCTGGCTTTTGATTTTGCCTCAGGTCATGATCTCATAGTTTTGTGAGTTCAAGCCCCATGTTGGGCTCCGTGGATACTGCTGGGGATTCTCCCTCTCTCCCTGCCCCTTCCCCCACTCACACTTTCTCTGTCTCTGTCAAAATAAATAAATAAACTTAAGAAAAAAAGAAAAAGAAATGTCATGATATTGAAATGATGCTAGGAAGACTTTTGAAGGATTTTATAAAGAAATGCAAGAGGTACTGCTTATTCAAGCTTACATATTTCATTAAAGAACTAATGTTAGATCCAGGATTTCCAAACTGCAGAATATCATTAAGAAATAAAGAAAAAGATGACAAAATCTGTTGGAAACCTCAATGGGTTTGCAAAAACCATCCCAAACTATGGAATTGAATATAATCAGACCTTACTAAAAATAGATAAGACCCAGAATGTATAATAAGAGATTTTATCCGGGCAAGGAGGTTTATTTTATGAAGAATGTTTTTAATAACATTAGTTTTAACTGTCAGCTCTAAGGAATCTAAATTAGATGATGCTTAATGGTTATCATTTAGTTATTAGAAGTAAATCATACTGGGGCACCTGGGTGGCTCAGTCGGTTAAGCGTCCGACTTCGGCTCAGGTCATGATCTCATGGTCCATGAGTTCGAGCCCCGCTCGGGCTCTGTGGTGACAGCTCAGAGCCTGGAGCCTGCTTCAGATTCTGTGGCTCCCTCTCTCTCTGACCCTCCCCCGTTCATGCTCTGTCTCTCTCTGTCTCAAAAATAAATAAACGTTAAAAAAAAAAATTAAAAAAAAAAAAAGAAGTAAATCATACTGAATCGTAGCCATAGTCCTTTAATTTGTAAACAGAGTTTTTAAAAACAATTTACAATGGACTCATCTGTGTGTGTTATGGAAATAAGAGACAGATCGGTAGCTTAAACTTTGTACGGGATGGGAACTTTCATCTTCTCCTTCAAAGCTATTTTATATTAAATTACATTAAACCAGGTTGAGCTTTTAGACCGCTGACCAAAGATGTCCTATAAGCAAACATTTTAAATCATATGCATAACCAAGCATTTCACAGTTTATATGGCCATATTATGGTAAAGTATGAGATCTTACTACATATGTTATATAGGATCATCACATATTATTTGTTGTCTCATTTGCATTTATATGCTATATTCTAGTAGTGTCTATAGTTCTATATTATTTCCTATTCATTTAATCTGAGAATCTATATTGAAAATATTTAATTGGAAATGTGAGAGATAATAGTAGATAACACCTGTGTTTCATTAGACTGCACAATAGAAATGGAAATGTGGTCTTATGAAGTAAATAGATCATTATCATTAAAATTATATCTTTGATTGTAGGACAGTTATATTTAAAGTAGATAACAAAACCATGTAGGTTTTTTTGCTTCAAATTTTCAGTGGGTTGTATTTTGATTAATCTTATTATAATTCACATTCTGCATTATTATTCTTTTTTTTTTTTTTCTGCATTATTATTCTAAGGCAGTAAAGCCAGATAATTAAATTACCTGTGACTTTGCAACTAATTTTCAGATTTTTGAGAATATATGCTACTTTTCATCCTCTAATTTATTCAAACTTTGACCTGGCAAGTTTTTTCCCCCTCCAAATTAACCCAAGGATCAGTTTCACAGAATAATAACATTTTAATAAAACTGAATAGCATAGTATGGAGTATCATAAATGAAGTCCAACATTTTTTTAATTGTGAATATTTCTGAACACCTGGAGAGGATGATTTGAAATGGCAGGACACCAAACAAACGATGCCCTCTTTTTAATCAGTGAATTCACCATTAGATTATGTTAGTCATCTGATGAGTCGGGTTTTTGTTCCTTAGGGCATAAATTTTCCACAGCAGCATCTTTACAACTGGATCCTTTTCCAATCAGGGATCATGTTTGTCTGCCTATAACAGAAACTTGTCTCAAGGCTTAATCACATAGGGGTTAATTTCGTCACATAGCAGGAACATCCACAGCTAATAATAAAGAGGCTTCTCTGAGCTGTCAGAATCCATGCTCCTTCTAGATTTCTGTTCTGAGCTCCTTAACCCAAGGCCTTCATTCTGATGTTCAAAATTTGGCTTCTGTGCATCCAGACAATGCACCCATTTTTGCACCAGCTAGTTAAAAGGGCAAGGACAAAGAATAAGGGCTAGACCAGTTAAGTCAGCTCTTCGTAAACAAATAAACAACAATAACAAAACTTTTTGAGGAATGCCTCCTGGGCTATTTTCATTTACATTGCAATGTCAACAAGTATATTGGACAGTCACTCCTTGCTGTAAGAGAGGGTTGGCTGTGAGTACATATAATTGGGAACATTGTCATACAAAACAAAACCTCAATTTTCTTAGGAAAAAATGGGAAAACGAATATGAGACACCTAGGAGAGTGTGGCATATAACTCACACCTGGTTTATTAAAAAATGCCTCAACCTAACTTCTGCCTATTAGTGGTATACATTTTTCTACCTTTAACCTACCTAACCAAATTTCAGTTACTTTAATCACTGCTAGTCAGAAACGTTGCTATGAAAATTTTTACTTTTCTAATTCACTGGTCTCCCAATGGCACAGTGATCTCCCATTTCATCACTTTTTCCATCTCTTATTCTCCACTGAATTCGATCTCTGCCTTCTTTGTGATTTGTAGGCTTTCAAACTTCTCCCAAGTCTGGTGAACAATCAGTTCCCTTCTAAATGTATTTGCCAACTCCCTCTCCTGTCCTCACATTGCTGTCTCACTGACATGGCAATCAACACTTTTCTCAGTGCACTCAATTATTCTCAAGTCCCTCTTTCATGTGCTTTCTGCACAAAGTCTACCACTAAAACCAATGTAGTATGGATGTCTAGATAGTTCTATACAAGCTTCTTGCCACCTTATTTCCCAAGCATTAGGAATGAGAGGGTTGGGAGTGCTTAATTTCATACCGCTAACAACCCACCAAGTGCCTGAGACATACCCTCTTTATATTTGGTAAATCATGAGTGCTAATGGAAGGATGGGAATCACAGGAGTCTGGCGAGTGTGGTCTGGGCAAGAACTAATGGTCCTTGAGTAAAGGTTTAGGGACAACATATTGGAGCAGAAGAGAGAAATTCTTCCTTGTCCCTTTCAAATATCTTCCCCTAATTGTGTATTCTCTATATTTTTCAAGGAACTAGGACAGAGAGTAAAATTGTTTTTCACATTATCACAATACTTTCTTAAGACAACGAGCCCAAAAAAGCCTAGGTACATAAAAGTGAAGGGATCAAATTGGCAAAGAGAAAAGGAGAATTCCCAGGGTTGATTAGATACCTTAAAATAACATCCTCTCCTCCCATATTAACAAATAAATCACCTTCTTATCATTAGGCTCTAGCTCCCAATGTTAATATTTTCTGACCTCAGAAAAAAGCAAAGATTTGGGACTCAATGTCTCCCTGTCTATTACAATACAATGATACAAACATAGAAGGAAATATTTTATGAAATCTTAACAATGAACAATCTTTCCACTCCCTAGACCACCAATACTGTAAATCCACCCCTTCCCTGCACCTCCTACGTCTGAAAAAATAGGAAATATTATAGCAGAGAAATTTTTAATGCTAAGAATCAAGTAGTTCATACCTAATTCTCACACAAACACAAAAATGGACAATTTTTCAACAAAATTACAGGAAGCAAAGAATTCAAAATAAAGAATAAATTTTAGGCAATTAAAATTACTATGACTTTTGAAGATGAAAACTGCCTGATAAAGTTACTTGGTGCCAGGGAATTTATTCTCTCTAGATCTACAGAATTCTGTTAACATAGGCCACCAGCCAGCACTTACATGAACTTTCTGTTATGGTGAACTTTTTATTGCAATGGTGCGTGTAGGAGGGATTTGACCTGTATATGCCCCAAGAATTCTTTTCCAGAATATAACTCACTTTGACAAGGCATTTAGAAACACAAGTATACTTTAAATAAGGATATCTCCAGGCTTCAGAATCCTATGCCTCTAAAATTACAACCACTCAAAGGGATAACTGTTTGGCTTCGAAACAAAATAAGTTTAGGGGTCTGCTTAGTAATTTTATTTTAAAAATTCATAATTATTAATAATATATAGTATTTACTGGATATGATGCCAAAAATCTTAATTCAAGATCTCCCTCTTGGTACAAATATTACTTGAAGATATGTATATATATACATATACATATATACATATATTATATATATATATATGTGTGTGTGTGTGATCTATATTAGTAATGAGAGTGAAAACTTACTGATTGCCAACAATTATGTGCAAAGTACTGTTGTAGATGCTTCTTTTGCTTGAGTTGGAAGTGAGATGTTATATGTATATATGTGTATATGTATGAATATACATATGAATATATATTTAATTGTAACTCAAAACAAGCAAAGCATCACAAAACAGAACAGAGAGTCATTTGTCATTTCTTAAGTTAGTTCTCCTGTTACTCAAGGATCCATTGCATGTGTCATAAATTTGGCAATAGGCTTTTCATCTGCGTTAAAACTCTTCCAACAATAAAATCATTATCAGCATTTCACATAAAAAAAATTGACCCCCTTTGCCTTTCCCACTCCCTACCCCCAACATACACATATTCTTTTGCCAAAGTAAGAGGTGGTGAAAGATCACTATACTCTGGAGGCGCCTGGGTGGCTCAGTCGGTTAAGCGTCCGACTTCAGGTCAGGTCATGATCTCGCGGTCCGTGAGTTCGAGCCCCGCGTCGGGCTCTGGGCTGATGGCTCAGAGCCTGGAGCCTGCTTCCAATTCTGTGTCTCCCTCTGTCTCTGCCCCTCCCCTGTTCATGCTCTGTCTCTCTCTGTCTCAAAAATAAATAAACGTTAAAAAAAATTTTTTTAAAAAATCACTATACTCTGATCCTAATGCCCTTTGAAAAAAAAAAATTGGTGTACCAAGCAATCACTAGTACTGCTGGTCAAATATTCTCAGTTCTTTTCTTTTGGGCACATGATAGAGTTATGCTTCCCTTCCCTTGGAATTCTCTACTCTGGGAATCAAGTGTGGCCTTGTTACTTGTTTTGGCCAGTCAATTCTGAGAAGTGCTCTTAGACACTGTTGGGAGAATTTGTTAAAGTTAATATGTAAAATTCATTATTCTCTCTCTCTCTGGCACAGTAACAGGCAAGTGTCAGGACACTGGTGTGCCATCATCAGTTTGGGTGTTTTACTGACCCAAATGAGCAGGGACCCCTGCCAACATGATAGACATAAGGCATCAGTAAGAAAAAAGACTTCATCACCTTAAGCCATCAAGACTTTCAGGTTTTAATACTGTGTCGTAAGTTAGCCTATCCTAACTGATACAAGTGTGAAAGTAAACTTTCTGCTCTGAGATTCAGCTGATAGTTGCTGTATAAGCAATCATGATGAAGTATTACTTTCAGATTTGAATTCCTTGTACTTGTTCATCCATTCGGGAATCACGGGAGGGTGGGAATGGTGTTGATCATTTTGCTAGACCTGGGGGTGTAGAGATGAATTGGGTGTGGCCTTGGGTCTCAGAGACCTTGAATCCTCATACAGATTTCTGACATGTATCAGATAGACATTAGGAAATGTATCCCAAAGGAGGTGTATTTTAGTTTGCCTTTGTACTTGGTTAAGCATTTTAGGGGAACCATGGATATACAAGCATCTTCCTAAGCTGAGAAAACAGTGTGAGCAAAAAAAAGAAAGAAAGAAAGAAAGAAAGAAAGAAAGAAAGAAAGAAAGAAAGAAATTATACATTTTTTTTAAAGTTATGTTGAAAAGCTCACTGTACCTGAAGCAATTGTCTGTACCTTATCATAACATGTATGCTCAAAGAAAAAGGGGAATTTCAAGTTTACTTTTATATTATTTTTCCCCACTTACTTTGAGTTAGCCACATAACAAAATATTTGGAGGTGTTGCTAAGTACCTTAAGGATTATCCAGATATATCTTATACTGAGACAGGATTTCTATAAAAATAATCCAAAAGTATATTTTCCTTTTTTCTATTCAATTTGTTTTGATTTCAGAAGAATCACGAAATGTTTGGTTGAACAACTTTATAGTTCAATATATTGGATATTTTGAATATTTAAAAAAGTCATTTATTTTCTATTCAGCTGTGAAATCTATATTCAGCATTCTATATAAAACTTTCAACAAAAAATCCTTCTTTGTTCTATGCTACCACTAACAAAGTCCATATTGCAATTCTTTTTTTTTTTTTAACGTTTATTTATTTTTGAGACAGAGAGAGACAGAGCATGAACGGGGGAGGGTCAGAGAGAGGGAGACACAGAATCTGAAACAGGCTCCAGGCTCTGAGTTGTCAGCACAGAGCCGGACGCGGGGCTCGAACTCACGGACCGCAAGATCATGACCTGAGCCGAAGTCGGCCGTTTAACCGACTGAGCCACCCAGGCGCCCCCATATTGCAATTCTTTATTACAACAGTTGGCCTGTTGGTTAGGAAAATTCACCTTCACAGGTGGAAGCTGTCAAGCAGCTGTAGCATGTTCATTAGGTAGCTTTATTGTATTTAAAGTTGTAGTTTATTTTTATTAAAATGTGTTTTGGGGGCACCTGGGTGGTTCAATTGGTTAAGTGCCCGACTCATGACTTTGGCTCAGGTCATGATTGTGGTTTGAGTCCCACGTTGGGCTCTGTGCTGACAGTGCAGAACCTGCTTGGGATTCTCTCTCCCTCTCTCTCTGTCCCTCTCCTGCTCGCTCGCGCTCTCTCTCTCTCTCTCTCTCAAAGTAATTAAATATATTTTAAGAAATAAAATAATGTGCTTTTAGTAAATAGATAAAAATATACAGGTAGGTATCTTTTTTGTTTCTTCCTATATCTGTAAAATTCTCAGCTGTATCATTTGAAATTCCTGTTGCTGTTCCTGCTCTTGTAGAAAAAGTTGGTATGTTAGCTGCTTAAACTCTTGTCACTTCTTACAGACTATTAAAATGTGAACACAAAAGAGCCCATCTCCAGAAAAACTTTTGGCATCAGTTTGATTTTACTTTTTATGGTTTAGGAAATTTAACTTTTGTTATTTTGTGTTTTAGAAAGATGACAGGAAATGGAACACTTGATTTCACAGTATCCTTTCTCTTAGTACATTATATAAAAATTGTGATAGAGGCACAAATTGAATCACATCTAGAACAAAGCAATAGCCAACTTCCCTTTCCTTAGCAATCACAGAAATATGTTATAAACTTCCCACATGTGACATTGAACACTCTATTTTGGTGTCTTTGTGATTGCCTCTTCTCTTTATGTCTGAGGTAACCTTTCATTTCCTAGTCACTGGTTTCATTTAAAATTGTGTTTCCTGTATCCTTGTTCATATGCTGAATTCTATGCAATTACCATTGGAAACATAGTACTCTGTATAGTAGTCTTGATTCTGTTTATATATCGTTCACCAACTCATGTCTACAAATTGTTCTTAAAACATTCCATTTTTCCTACCTACTCTATATTCATTTGGTCCATTTGCCACATTTCTTCTTAATACTATTAACACTTCTTAATACTATTCATTTCCAAGAGCATTTTAGGACTAACCTTACTTGGACATGAAGACCTTGAGCTCTCAGGTAGTAGTTGTTTGTTTATTTATTTATTTATTTATTTAATATGATTTATTGTCAAGTTCGCTAACATACAGTGTGTAAAGTGTGTTCTTGGTTTTTGGGGTAGATTCCCGTGGTTCATTGCTTACATAGAACACCCAGTGCTCATCCCAACAAATGCCCTCCTCAATTCCCATCACCCATTTTCCCCTCTCCCTCACATCCCCATCAACCCTCAGTTTGTTCTCTGTACTTAAGAGCCTCTTATGGTTTGCCTCCCTCCCTCTCTGAGGTAGTACTTCTTTAAAAGAAAAATCTCTTAGTGTTAAACCAGTGCTTCTCAAACTTTAATATGCATGCAATCCAACTGGGATCTTGTTAAAATGCAGATTCTACAAAACTAACAAGCTCCTAGGTCTAAAACCACACTTTGAGTAACAAGGTGTTAATCCATCAATATCTGACATCATCTGGGAATGATATAATCAATTATTCAAAATATTTACTGAACATCAACTATCACTGAAACATCAAGCATTTCACTGTAACAGAGTCTGGTGATTAACTGGTGGAGAAAAAAAAATCAAGTTTCCCACATTCATGTGATTTACATTCCAGTGGAGAAAAAAAAAATAAATGAATAGTAACATTTTAATTTTTTTATAAGAACCATAGGGGAAATAAACATGATCTGTCCTACAGAGTAAATGGAAAATATCTAGCTTGTATAGGATGTTTAGGTAAGAACTGAGGAAGTAGCAATTAAATAGCCAAAAAAAGTGAAGGAGTCAGTCATGAAGACTGGAAGAAAAAAGCCTCCAGCGAAATCAGGAAGTACAAAATCTTATCTAGTAATAGCTAGAGAATTTGAAGTATTAAAAACAGACCAATACAGCCAAAATCTAGTAAGCCTTTAAAGGAGAACTAGACTCTGCAGGACCTAAAATTTTAGTAAGACTTTTGGATTTTGGATTTTTTGTTTTGATTCAAAGATCAATAAACATTCAGTAAAATAGCATTTGTTTATGTAAATAAAAAATGGGCATGGTGTGTGTGTGTGTGTGTTTGTGTGTAGAACATAGGCAGAAAGCAAACGTAGAAATATGGAAACCATTTAGAAAGCAGATGTAGGAATCTATGTGGTAGGAGCAAGAACAGTGATAGTAGCAGCAGTAGTAGTAATAATGCAGCAGTAGTTGTAGTAATGGTAGTAGATTAGTAGAGGTCAGAGATGTTTATAAATCAAATTAGAGAGCTGACATTGAACCCAGAGTTGGAGAGGTGGAGATGCATTTTTGAGATAAGATGGACATCTGATGAAAAGAATAGTAGAGAAGAGAACCCATGATTTAGTTTGAGGAACCAAGTGGCTAACAGCACTATCCATTGATGCTTGAAGTACATGACTAAAACAGGTTTGAGAAAAGGCACCATTTCGGTGGTAGACATGTAGCGATAGTAAGTAGCCATTTAGATGTAAAAGTCCCAGGCTCATGATAGGTCCAAGCTATTGACAGAAACTTACATGTCATTAACCATATGACTTCTGTGTCACTTAGGGAGAGGGAATAGAACACATAGAGAAGATCCAGCCCTAGGGTACTCAAAATTTAGATATTCGAGACATCTAAGATATCTCTTGCAAAGAATAAAATGGAGGAGGGTAAAATGGAGGAGAAACCTGGTTTGTTTGTTTGTTTGTTTGTTTTGTTTTTTCATTTTTTTTGTTTGATTTCTTTGACAGGTCAGAAGTAGAGCTTCTACTTTAGTAAAAGAAAAACTAAGAATAGGGGCAAAAATGCAGGCGGGTTTTTTGATTTACTGGAGCATATCAGTCCTCTGATGGTGTCTATGTGTCAAATGTTCCATCAGCTGAGGAAGCAGGAGCATGAAACTATAAAGATAAAAAATGGGTGAGAGGATCATGAGGGGAAGCTGGGTTCTGTTAGATGCTAATAAATATGCAAGTTAACAATTATCTTTTCTCGAAAAGTGTATCATTTACATTTAGATCTACAAACTATCTGGAGTCAAGTTGTTCTCATATGCTATGAAGTTAGGGTCAATGTACATCATTTTTTTCTATGAGAATCCAATTAATCCTGCACTCTTTATTCGATTCACCACCCTTTTCCACTAAACAGCAGGGTCACCTTGTCAATTATGATTTAATTTCTATGTGCTGGGTATGTTTCTGGACTTTGTACACTATGATTGATCTTTTGACAACCTTTGTTTTTCACCATGGTTTGCATTCTGTACAATGAAGGCCCAAGTTAAACCTGTTGGCACACTCTTAACACCATTAGGAATTCTGTAGAGTTTGAGTATCAATACCTACAAATGAAATAGAATGCCTGCCCATGCCCATTATCTTCTCCAAATAGAACGTGAAGTAGGTAGTAACAAATATGGTGTGATAAATTGACCCACACGAACAAACCTGTTATGAGGGAACGCAATATGTGGAAAGCTTCAATTACAGAAAAAAAAATTAATGTCACTGATCCTTTAAATAACCTATTGCAAATGCACAAGCAAAATTACCAGAAATAAGACTTTCTCAAACAATGAGATCAACAAAATAAATATCCATTAAATTACCAAATCTTTGAGTTTAAAACCTTCATATAACAAATAATAAATTATGACACAAAATTTACATAAAACTCCCAACAGAAAAAAAATTACCATCTCCTTGTTTGTTTTTCATCTATACAGTAAGGATAGTTCTTTATTATTCTCTCACACCTAGAACTATGTCAAATATCACTTGGGTAATTCTAACTGTGATGCAAATGCAGTTCTAGAACAACTTAGTCAAATTGACAGAGCTCCCTGAGGTGTCCTAATGATTCTATACATATCATCTTTGGAGTGTTGATTATTTTCCTTCATATTCAAATTTTAGCTCACTTGGTTTTTATCTTCATAATTTACTCTGCAGATTATATTGCATTAAAGATCCGACCTGAAAACCAAAAGCTAACGTCCCCTAACAGTGAACAGTTTTGTTTTATTTGTTTTAAATGGGGATGGATAGCGAATTGAAGGACAGTTACAAGGAACTTTTAGTTTAAAAACATGATCGTATTAAATGGAGCATTCATTTGAGATGGAGAGATCTGATGTTCTGACAAGACAAAGTAGAGTTATTTTCTGTTTAGTCTACCTTGCTATAGAGGATTTAAAGGGCAATAGCACTTTATGAGGATTCATCTCCTCCTCAAAGATTCTGGCCCCAGAACAAGTAGAGGTCTTCATATATTCTCCCTTTCTATTACACTACGTCCCATTTCAGTGTAGTATGAGAAAATTGCCTTTCAAATCATTGATTTTGAAATACTAACTGCATTTTAAAACACGATCTTAATTTTACTCTGGGCAACAATTTTCCTTTACCTTTGGTTTTAACATAAAATTAGGCCTGGCAGTAAACCTGCGAGTAAAATTACCAACTTTTACTTTGGGCTACCCCTTTTGCTAAAGACCAAATTTCTTTCTTCTTGAATCATAGGCTATATACTAAATATTTTAAAATGCAGTCTATTTGTATATTTATCTAACACATCAATGTTTTAACAGTAAATTTGAAATGTATGTGTTTCAATGAAAGAAGATAAGGAAAAAGAATAATGATCTCCTTTCTCGTCTCCTGTCAACATAAGATTCTCTCTAGTTCCTGTGTCTGCCTCTGCACTGAGACCTCAAATCACTTCAATTAGATATTCTGAACCATACTGTTATTCAAAAAAACATTAAAAAGGAACATGTATTAACAGTTTCCTTAACCTCCAGAGGTTACGTGACTACTGGCCTCATAAATGGAGACTGGAGGCTGAGGATTTTCCTTGAAAGCCCAGCTCTCTAGCATCTTCTCCATCCCAATCACTTCAGTTGAAACTCATTTGCTCACAAAACCTGGTTTTCTGGCTTCCTAGCTAATTAGAAAAACTTATACCTAATGGTATGAGAAGGATAGTAAAACTCTAAGATTTCTCTTTTCTCTCAGAAGCAAAAAATGCATCTATGTTGGGTCATCCAGACGAAATACCACTGATGTGTCAGCTTATCTAGTCCATGGTACTCAGTAGTTTAGTCAAACACCAGTATAGATGGTGCATTTTTTTAGATGTAATCAATATTTAAATCATTAGTCTATGAATAAAACTGATTTTTTTAAGTTTATTTTAAAATTATGAATACTATATTTACTACATTGTTAAGGTGTTTTGTCACAGGTGTAGTTCTAAAGGAAGCAAGCACTGGGAGTAAGTTGGGAGTGTAAAAGTTTTATGAAGTAACACTTGTGAAGGAAAAGGGAAGGAAGGAAGCAGAATTGGGCAAGGGAAGACACCAGACCAGAATAAAGTCTCTGCCACCCAGTTTTGGAGAAAACTGACATCCTTAGAGGCATCCTTCATTGGGTAGAAATGGTCAGGCCCTTATCCTAGCATCTTGCTCAGTCACTGTTCAGGATTTCCCCCAAGAAAAGCATTCTCTCACCTAACACTATGTCGTTCAATCTTTGGCTGGGGTCATCCCCAGAAGAACATAACCTCAGCTCAAAAACTATGGTGGGAAAACATTAAGAACAACAATGGCAACAAGGGTAGGCAACAAGGGGCTAACAGCTGGAGGCTTTCAGCTGAACACACTTTTCACTGCTGAACAGTGAGTCCTTTCTAGAAGGGGGATCTGAGCATTACATCCTATGTCTGCCACAGTCTATCTATTATACTACCCCAGTCAACTTTTCCATGTAGGATTGGGAAGAAGCTCCTCCAGAGTTTCTGTGAGAAGCTCTTCCAAAGGGGGAAATTAGAATTGGGGGAAAAGAGAGAAACATAGACCCAATTGTTCCAGTGGTCTGGGAGCCACAACTGGTATTCGTTTCTCCCTCTCCTACTGTTCATTCTAAATTCTTCCCACCCTTAGCTATCCATTTTGCTGGTCACAGTGGTCTATCACAAGGTAAACCACTCATTCCTGAAATGTCTGAAGTGCTCAGACTGGAAATGCTGCACTTGCTTGTTTACAGTTATGAGTAGGCAAGGGAGTATCATGAGTCACCCAAGTGAGTCACCCAACTGAGTTAGCCAACCTCTACACATATTCCACCCTGCCCCCCATTGTAGAACAACAACCCTGTCTCCTCCTAATAATCAGGTTCAATTATCCCTGAAAAGATAATGACTCATTTTCTGGCCTACTGATTCCTAAAGTGTCCAGGTGGCATCTCCAACTTACAGCATTTTGAGACTCTTGCTATACTCCAAGCAAGAGGGCATCCCTGTTGGGGACCAGAACCAGGACCTCTAACTTGGTAGCACCCAAATTTGAAGGGATGGGAAAAACAAAGTTCCTAGCAGATCATGGGCATACTGGAAGGTGGGGCCACTTCTGCTTCTACATCTTGGTTGTTGAATCTCTTCTCCCTTTTGGGGGCATGGTGTCATATAGTGGTCTCTGATTTAATAATTATACTGCATCCTGGAAAGTGATACCTCATCCTTGCAGGGTATCACCTCTAGGTTATCATTTCAGCTTCCCTTTCATTGGGCCATTTTTGTACTCGTAATGTTTGGATGGTGAAGAGTGTAATACAAACAGCGGGTCTCATGGTGATGGTTCCATTCCCGCAACTCTTTCACCTTCTGATTGTTTTCCTGATTGGAAACGGTGTTATGTGGAGTTCCATGCCTGTCGATCAGGGCTTCTATAAGCTCCTGGATAGAGCAACTGGGAAGTCCTGAGGACAGGAAAGACAAACTCTAGCTTAAAAATAGTGTTTACTCCTGGAGAACAAACTAATGGTCCTTCCGATACAGAAAGACCAAATGTAGTCAACATGCCACAAAATAGTAGTTTTGTTTCTCTGAGAAATACTGTCAGAGCTTTCATGTCATTGAAAGGTTGGAAGCAGTAGCAGCAGGGGCTAGATGGGCCCTGGTAAGTGGGTATCTATGCTGTTGAACTCTTGCATTGCTTCCATCTTTTCCACCATGGCCATTGAATTTATGTGCTCAGTGTATTGGGATGAGTTCTAGCAAATCCTGCCTGATACAAATCGATAAGTCATTTTGTCTACTTGGATTTGTAGAGCTTCTTGTATGGTGGATGTTTGCTGGTGGGCATGAACATGCAATAGAAAGATCATCACTTCATATCCACTCTGATATGTCTATGCATATGTCTCTATCACAGATCAATTTGTCCTTATCTTCCAATATCTTTCGTGCCAGACCAGTGTATATATATTCTAAACTGAGGCTACTTCTCCTTCACACAGAGTAGAGGATCAGGTGGGCCACCTAAATCTCTGCCCATTAGGATAATTTTTCCTCATGTTGTCTTTTTTATGTTTAATTTGAGAGAAAGAGAGAGAGAGAGAGAGAGAGAGAGCGAGCGCATGAACAGGGAGAGGGACAGAGATACAGAATCTTAAGCAGGCTCCACATTCAGTGCAAAGCCCACTATAGGGCTCAATTCCACAATTCTGGGATCATAACCTGAGCTGAAATCAAGAGTCAGACACTCACTCAGGGCTCCCTTCATGCCATCCTTTAAGACCACTTCTGAGTAGGGTGGCATTGCAACTGCCATCCATTTCTGGATTGCTCCCTCATACCAAGTCTATCCATCCATGAAACAAGCTATGCCTTTTTCTTCATTCTATGTTAATCACACAGAAGCTTCCATAAATCAACATTTGTGAGCTGAGGGAGAAATGCTGCTACAACCACGATGATTACGTGGGAATTAAGGACAACCGCATGTGAAGTTTGCTTGTGACTTCTGACCAGGACCTTGTATTTGATTGCAGATATCTCATTTCCAAGGTATGATAGATGACCAATATGGCCACTTTATGATTCCTGAGTCCAGAATAACCCAGTCTAGGATGACAGTTCCAGATGCATGCTCAGTTTTTTTTTCTTATGGTCAAGACTTTTTCTTTCTCTAGTAGAGCTCAGTCAAACCCCAAAAGCTGTCTTTCAAAGGTGTATATTTCTCTACTGTAGATAGAATTGCTTTCCTCCAGAACCTCAAGAGTCCAGGTTGCATACTTCTAATTGCATCTATTCTCAATTGCACACAGAATCTTTTCCCTCCACTGACACCCAGACATTGTAAGGTCTGCAGATTATTATGGCCAAAATTGTATGATTGTTTGCTATGCTTCCTGGACCTCCTCTTTCATGCTTTAGGCTCAGCTCAAAGCTTAGCTTTCCTCATCACTCAGTATAAAGACAAGAACAGTATTCCAAGGTATGGAATGTATTATCTCCAGAACCAAGTGGCCTACTAGCCTTTGTATTTCCATTTTTTTGTGAGGAATACTAGTTACATCAATTTGTCTTTTACTTTAGAAAAACTGTTCTGTCATGCCCCAGGTCACTGGACCCCTAACATTTTACTTAAACAGCAAAGCCTATTTTTCACCTTTTGAACCACATATCTTACCAGGCCTCCAACATTTTTGGAGCCATCCTTGCTCCTTTTATCAGCATGATGCCATCAATGTAATGGGTCTGTATGATGTTCTTTAGAGTATACACATGGTCCACATCTATTTGGATTATATTATGGCAAGGGATGAAAGGGTTAACATAGCTCTGGAGGATAATAAAAATGTATATTGTTGTGAATGTAAATAAATTGTTTAAGATTTTCTTTCCTGACTAGAATATAAAAGGACACATTTACTTATTCAGTGGTCACACACTATACACCTGAGGCCATATTGACCTGCTCTATCTAAGGTATCAAATCTAACACAGCAGCTGTGATCAAGACTATTAGAAATTTGAACTTGCTGTATGTAACCCACAGGCATCCTCTAGGATCTACTCAGTTTTTGTAAAGCCAGAATGGGGAATTAGAGGAAGAAAGGATCAAACCATCATCCCTGCATCCTTTAGATTTTGAGATTGCCATTAATTTCTGCCATTCACCCTTTGCAAAGTATATTGCTTTTATTTATTCTCTTTGCCAGGTATTAGTTTTAGAGATTTCCACTTGCTTTTCCAAAGGCCAAGTATGTCCATCCCTATTATATATTCAGGGGCCCGTTAAATGATCACCAGGCAAATCTACAAACATACTGAAAGCCAGAATTCATCCAGGAGTGTACTTATTCCTGGACTTCGTATACCCTCTAATTGAGGAAACATGATGATGCTTCAATTTCCTAGTATCAATGTCTACCCAGAGCTGGTGTCCAATAGTAAAATAGATGGACATTCTCCTTTCTCATTGTAAAATTACTTAAGTAAATGACCACAGATGTCTCCTGGGGAAGGACTAAGGAATTCCTTTATGGTGCAGACTGACCATGATAGTACCCAGTCTTTCTCCATTGGGAAATAGCCACTTCTTTGATCTTTTTTAAATAGGTTTGTTGTCTGAAAATTGGATCAGTTCCAGAAACTAGGCAAGGGATTTTGAACTTTCTATTAGTACCACTGCCCTCAGTTTATTGCTCTCTTTCAATAACAATGTTAAGCAGTTCCAGTCTTTATTTCTCATCTGTTCTGTTCCCAGGAATGTCATGCTTTATTAACCATCTCTATAGCTCTTTCTGATTTAGATCCCCTTGGCTACAAATCTGAATTTTCTTGGGCATTATAATAATTATCTTAAATCCTGGCTTTGATGACTAAGTGCTGCTACCTGGCCTCCACTCTTTCTGAGGCCTGAAAATATCCATTATCAAAGAGTGCAGTTCTATTCAGAGGAGAACCATTACTGGTATACTCTGTACTTCCCACAGAATGTAATTCTCTGACAGGATTTCATGTCTCTCATAACATATCTTTCCCAGCTTTCCCATATCCATGGACTTTTAACCTCATATTCTTTCTCATTCAGGCATTTCCACCTCGTTCTGTAAAACAATCCTTTTTTTCAACACTTCTGGGGATCATCCTAATTTTGAATTTATATTTATGTTGGGTCTAGGCCAAGGAGTACAATCCCTATATCCCTAAAGAGCTTTCCTAAGTCAGTAAACTCTCCCTGGATGTGTCTTATTTTCTGGCTTCCTTAGTAGAGCATCCTCAGCATCAATCCCGTTGCATGGATGGTTCCAAATCCCTGCAAGTACATTATTAGCTAGATTTTACTCCTTTGAGATTGTGGTCCCTTTCCTCCCTAATGAGGTCCAGCACATCTCTAGATGGATTACATGTACCTTAATCTGATTATATTCAGCCTGACATCCAGCAAGGAAAGTTGTAGGGGCAGCTAAAGACTGGAGTACCTATTTCCTTGTGATAAGGAAAAGACCTCTAAGCATGTTCTAGATGGGAGGGTGGATAAGTTTTTGCTGAGAAAGGATGAGCCACTACTGTAGCCTCAGAAGTTTCAGAGAAGTCTGGGAATTTTAAACTTTAATCAGATATCCTCATCATACAGATGAAGCTTCAGGTTAATAGAAATAGACCTTTGTTGAAAACTTTTTAATCTATTGTTGCAACAATTCTTGACACAATTGGGTAATGAAGTGAAAAATAAGTAAAAAGTAATTTAAATTCTTATAATTTTACTTACTTTGAAATAAAAGTGATTTTCCAAACTTTTAATTAATATTTGGACTGCCCTTATATTAAACAATACTTTTTACATTTATTCCCTAACATTCAATGTTCATATTTATCATCTTTGATATTCCATTCAGAATACAGATGGCTTATTGTTCTTAATAGTCTTGGAATCTGACAGGGGGACAAGATTCATTGTGAAAGGTCCTGATCGCATTTCTGATGTGTGTGTGTCAAGCTTTGGCAAGGGTGGGTTGCCACACCACCAAGCAATTTTTCAGATACCAGCTGTATGTCCTACAATTCTACTCAATTCTGACGCTATGTACCCAGAAATAGCATCAGATCCCACAGGTTAAGGGGTTCAGTCCCACAAGATTGCCATCTTCTTCCCACCACTTCAGACATTAATGGCAAGTCCAGACTCATGCTTCTGACCAACTAGCTATAGATTGGAGGTTCCAACAACCCTCTCCTTGGGTTTGATTAATTTTCTAGAGCAGCTCACAGAACTCAGAGAAACATTTCACTTACTAGATTACCAGTTTATTATAAAAGGATATAGCTCAGGAACAACCAGAGGGAGGCAATGCACCAGGCAAGGTATGGGGAAAAGGCTGATTCCAAGATCTCTCTCTGAGTATACCCTTCTTCCCAAATCTCCATGTGTTCACCAACCCAGAAGCTCTCTAAACTGCATCCTTTTTGGTTTTTATACAGGTTTCATTACTTAGGTATGATGAATTAAATCATTGGCCATTAGTGACTGATTCAACCTCCAGCCCCTGTCTTCTCCCCAGAGCTGGAGGGGAGGCTGAAAATTCCAACCTGCTAATGATATAACTGGTTCTCCAGACAATCAGCCTCAGTCCTCAGGTATTCTCCAAAAGCCACTTTATTACCATAACAAAAGACAACTTCACCATCATTTAGGAAATTCCAAGAGTTTTAGGAGTTCTGTGCCAGAATCCCGGATAAAAATCAAATTTATATTTCTTCTTATAAACCTTAATATCACAAATAGATTTTAAGAAATGCATCAAGAGATAGATGAACAGTTAAGTTCTGACACGTGGCACTTAACCTCATTACACATGACCTTCGAATTTTTAACACTATTGAAATCATGGTAAACTAATTCAATTGATTTGGAACAAAATACAGGCACATTAATGAAGCAGTTTCTTACATTTATCAAAAGAAATTACATTGGGATTGACAAAGGAAGAAAAGAGTTCCTTGAGAACGTGATCTCCCAGATAGACTAACAGATTCAAATATATAAACTAAATATTAGGGCAGGGAAAATTCTGAAATATTAAAAGTGGAAGAAATTTTGTAATGTATTACTATGAAAACACTTTTAGAAAGAATACGTATTCATTATAGCAATGTAGCAATACTGATTACCATTTGCTAGTCTTGGTATCTTTTGTAGAAACATTTTTTTCACAGACTTTTTGTTTACTAGAATAAAAAGAAATCATAACAAAAGTCCTCCAAATGCTTAGAAATGCATACCTATTCAACACTCAATGTAGTAGTTTGAATTCAATATGTATCACAAGAAAAGAGAATCAGAAATCTGTCTTAATGGCATTTACTCAGAAATTCAAAAACTGGAATACAGTAATTACTCAGATGATAAAGAAAAAAGGTAACAAAAAACTCATTTTTTGATATTTCAGTGCAAAGTATTTTAAGTTCAGAAAAGATCTATTGATTTTTAACCAATTTATTTATTTTCCTTGGACATATCTCAACCTTGTCAGATAAGTAGACATTTCAGAAGGTATATAAAGAAATGTGATATGGTTAATTCTTAAGAAGATATTTATTTCTCCAGAAATCAAAATATTTTCTGATGCCAAATTATTTCATAACATATTACAATAGGTGTATAGTACAGTTACTATGTTGCCAAGGTCATTAAATCCTTGAATTTCCTAAGAAAAAAGGACTCTTGCATAATTTAACGGTGCCTGAGGGTAACTCATTTATATATCAGGTCTGTACTTACCCAACGTCAGAATCACTTGTCTGCTGGCTATTTGCTTTTCATAAAGCTTCACTTCCTTTTTTAAAAAGGTGATAGTTAAAATTACATGACCAATTATGTAAATTAGCTTTACAATAACCCAGGAAAACATTTATTACCTATCAATACAGCATGCATTTAATACAAAATACAAGCATACTTATTTAGATTTAAGAACAGAGAACTAATCCTAAAGTGGCAAAAGTGTCATGAGTTAAATGAGTAGTCCCAGGAAGTTCAATAACTTCCTTATAGGTTGACCTTCAACATGCCATATAACAAGTGGAAATTAGTGACTTCATTTTAAGTCTTCCTTTTTATGGGAAAATTTTTTCATGCCCTAGAAGATGCCACCTTAATAATTCTTGAAGAAAATATTATTTATCATTTTAACAAGATTATTGCCACCACTGCTTATCATATGTATTATTCTGTAATTATGATATTTAAGCTAGAAAATTTTTAATTGCTCTTTGTGGTTTTCTCCTAAGCTTTTAGTTTTATGTGAAAAAATATATATCTGGTATGAGTTTTGCACTTTTGTTATATGGTTGTTCACACAGACAAGTTGGCTACTACTGGAGATTTAAATTATGTTGCCTAAGATTATATGATTAGTTCTATATGAAGATTATTATAATGTTTTCTGTATTATATTCCATGAATATATTTTTAAAATGCTTTAGGTGAGATCTCACTCTGAAATAACACAGGACACAATTTATCTCAGTGTTTTTGTATGTGAGATACTGAGAAATCTCACATTTAGAAAGCATACTTCTCCATTTCAAATATGTGCATGTCACTATAGATCTCTTTTAGAATGTGGGCATATTAATCATTTCCTGTAAAACATTCTGTCTAGAGACACTGTTGCATGATATCCTGGTGAGAATGTTTAAAACTTTCAACATGTTATTATCACTGAATTGTCCTTTATGGTCTGAAGCAGAATTTACCCAAAATCTGTATAAATTCAGGCTTAAATATAGTCATTTTAGAAAAGAAAGTCCCCTTTTTCTCTATGAAAACCTAATATATTGGCATTTTGATATTTGGAATTAGAGAATGGAAGGAAAGCTATGAAAATAATTTTCTATTCTTTTTCCTTTCCTCTGTGTGAAACCACATCTAAGCAACACCAAGAGAAGAAAGAGCTTTCTTTAGAAATTATGAGGAAACAGTCTAAACCCCTCCAAAAATCATTGTTTATATTCTAGGACATCTTTTCTTTTTTTTTTCTTAAGATTTTTATTTTTAAGTAATCGCAACACCCAGTGTGGGGCTCAAAGTTACAACCCCAGATCAAGAGTTGCATGCTCTACTGACTAAGCCAGCTAGGCGCCCCTTTAAGGACATCTTCTAACATCTTGCCTACATCTATTCCTCTGTTTACATATAATATTATTTCACTTGGACTTCATGAAAAGCAGAATAACTACCTTATTTTCTGTGCTGTCATAAAATAACTCCAAAGGATGGCTGATTTACCCCTCAAACCAAGTTGCCTCCAGCGGCCACTTTGTTATAGGAGAAAATGGTCATTTGACTTCAACTCCTCTTGTAACTAATGCTCTAGCTCTCTGATTCTCTTCACCACCAAACTTCTTTAACAAGCTGTCTTACATCACAGACTCCTTGTCCTTACTTCCCAGGAGCTTCTCAACCTACTCTAATCAGTCTCTTGCTCTTACTATCTTATATCTCTTGCTGAGGTCAAAAATGGTTTCTGTGTCCCTAAAGCCAATAGACATTTACTAGTTCTCATTTATTTGAACTTTCTGTAGCAGTTAATACTTTTGACATTGGCCTTCTTCTGGAAACACTCTATCTTCTTTCTCATGACACCACACTTTCCTGATGTTTTCCCTCCATCACTGGCCATTGTTATCAGCGTACTCTGTTCGTTGATCTTTCAAACTAGTAAATATAACTTGATGTTCTTTAACATTTGATCTGGAGCATGTTTCCTTGTTGGTGTATTCTTTGTCTAGGTAATATCAACCACATTCATGGATTCCATGATTATTACTCTATACCCATATTCACAGCCTATTCCTTTCTCTGAGTTTCAAACCATAAATATCCAACTGTATACCCAAACTACCAAATGAATATTGCATAGGAATCAGAAATGTATTTATTTCCAAAACAGAACTTATACTCTTAACCCTTAAAACTCTTCCAGCATTTTCTATATAGAGGAAATGACATGGCCAGAAAACCAAGTACATGAACCAAAAACCTACAAAACATCTTTGATATTGTCCTTTTGTGTCTACCTCTCCCCAATATAGTTTATCAACAACATTGATAGGTTTTACTTTAGGAGCAGGTTTTACTTCATTAAAGTCTTCCCAATGTTTCTACTTCTACTGTATCTTTTTCATAAATTCTTTTTAATCTTCTATAATCTGGCCTTTAGCAGTAGTCCACTAGCTGGTCTCTTTCTCTTTTTCAGTTGATTCTTCCTTTCACAATTCAGCTGGAGTGGTTTTATTTCCAACTACAAAGCTAACCATGCCATATACCACCCACCCCCACATTTATGCATATAAAATTAAGTCATTTATTGGCTCCTTTTTAAAAAATAAAGTAACTATGTTTTGTAAAGTTGAAATCTATGAATCATTAACTTACGACAGATGAAATGTTACTGTGGCTTCACCTGTTTTACATGATGAAACAGCATAATCAGTTCATTCCATGTGATGACAAAAACTTTCCTATGTATGGTAGATTTGCTATAATTGAGTATATCCTTACATTATTGAGGTATAATTTTCCCCCTAACTTAAAAAATTAAGTATAGTTGACACACAATGTTACATTAATTTCATGTGCATAACATAGTGACTCAACATCTCTTTATGTTATGTTATGCTCACAAGTGTAGCTACCATCTGTCACCATACAACACTATTATAATCCCATTGACTATATTCTCCATGTTGTACCTTTTATTACTATGACTTATTCTTCCCGTAACTGTAAACCCCAAAGCCAATATGTATTAGCTTGGTGTTTGTAATCCTCCTAGAACTGAGACACCCATGGGAGCAACCTTCCAGGTGTCCACCCTGCTATGTGCTACACACATAGGTGAACTGGTAATCTCCAATAGGTTGGATAAGGCCTGTCCTACAAACAGTTTCTCAGAATCTAAGCTGCTGGGGATGTTCCCTGGTGCATTTTCTTATCAATATATCCAATTAGTCATCTATCTATCTACCTACCTACCTACCTATTTTCTCTGTTGATCACCCACCTAAACTATCACTAGTGTCATATCTGGATTTGGAAGAAATCTTTTTAATTTTCTTTGTTAATTTTCTTTTTAATTATGACCAATTATGGCTTATTCCTTTTTCTTAGTTTTTATTTAATTTCGAATTAGTTAAAATATAGTGTAATATTGATTTCAAGAGTAGAATTTATCACTATTTATCCACTTTATTTATTTATCACAATTTATCACTATTTATCACAATTTATCCACTTTATTCAAGAATAGATTCATCACTAAAACTGTGTGTTAAAACACCCAGCGCTCATCACAAGTGCCCTCCTTAATACTCATCACCCATGTAGCCCATCCCCCATCCACTGCCCCTTCAGCATCCCTCAGTTTGTTCTCTATAGTTAAGAGTCTTTTAATTTTTTGTGTGTGTATATATTTATTTTGAGAGAGAGAGCAGGAAAGGGGCAGAGAGAGAGAGAGAGAGAGAGAGAGAGAATCCCAAGCAGGCTCCACACTTCCAGCACAGAGCCTGATGTGGGGCTTGATCTCATGAACTGTGAGATCATGACCTGAGCTAAAATCAAGAGTCTGACATTTAACTGACCAGGTACCCCAATAGTTAAGAGTGTTTTATGGTTTGTATCCATCTTTTTTTCCCCTTTCCCTATGTTCATCTGTATTGCTTCTTAAATTCCACATATGAGTAAAATTGTGTGGTATTTGTCTTTTCACTGACTGACTCATTTCACTTAGCATAATACACTTTAGCTCATCCATGTCACTGCAAATGGCAAGATTTCATTATTTTTGATGGCTGAGTAATACTCCATTGTATATACACACATCACACCTTCTTTATCCATTAATCAGTCGATGGACATTTGGGCTCTTTCCATAATTTGATTATTATTTATAGTGCTGCTATAAACATCGAGGTGCTTGTGCTTTTTTAAATCAGTATTTTTGTATCCCTTGGAAAATACCTAATAATGCAATAGCTGATTTGTGGGGTCATTCTATTTTTAACTTCTTGAGGACCCTCCATACTGTTTTCCAGAATGGTTGTACCAGTTTTCATTCCCACCAACAGTGTAAGAGGGTTCCCTTTTCTCTGCATCCTCCTCAACAACCATTGTTTCCTGTGTTGTTAATTTTGGCCATTCTGACAGGTGTGAGCTGGTATTTCATTATGGTTTTGATTTGTAGTTCCTTGATGATGAGTGATGGTGAGCATCTTTTCATATGTCTGTTAGCCATCTTTATATCTTCTTTGGAAAAATATCTTTTCATGCCTTCTGCCCATTTCATCCCTGGATTATTTGTTTTTTGGGTGTTTGGTTTGAGAAGGTCTTTATAGATTTGGGATACTAACCTTTTATCATATATGTCATCTGCAAATATTTCCTCCCACTACATTGGTCGCCTTTTAGTTTTGTTGATTATTAACTTTTCTGTGTTTTTATCTTGATGAGGTCCCAAAAGTTCATTTATTTTTGCTTTTATTTCCATATATGTGTGTGTGTGTGTGTGTGTGTGTGTGTGTGTGTGTTAAGGAGGGCATTTGTTGGGGTGAACACTGGTATTATAAGTGATGAATCACCAAATTCTACTCCTGAAACCAATACTATACTCTATGTACACTCTATGTTAACTAACTTCAATTTAAATTAAAAAAGAATAATTATGACATCAAATTGGATAACTGAGAAGAAATAAATTTGAAGAAACATGCAATAAACATTCACAAAGACTGAATCATTCATAGAGGACTTTAGCAGGACCAGTAGTGAGTAGGAGACTGAATCAGTAATTAAAAGCATCTCAACAAAGAAAAGCCCAGGACAAGATGGTTTCACTGATGAATTCTATGAAACATTTAAAAAATTAACAGCAATTCTACTTAAAATCTTCCAAAAAACTGAAAAAGTGAACACCCCCACACTCATTTTATAAAGCCAGAATTACTCTGACACTAAAATCATATGGCCTAATATTCTTGATGAATATAAAGGCAAAATCCTTAAGAAAATACAAGAAAAGAGAATTCAATGTCACATTAAAAGAGTCATACACCATGATCAACTGGAATTTATACCTGGTATTCCAGGCTATTCCAACATATATAAATCAATGTATGTGATTCACTGCATTAGCAGAATGAAGGATAAAAATAACCTTAACACATGCAGAAAAATTATTTGACAGAAATTCAGAAATTTTATCTTTTCATGATAAAAACTCTCAACATATTAGTCGCAGAAAGAATGTACCTGCACATAATGAAGGCAGTATATGACATGCTCACAACTAACATCATAATTAATGGTGAAAGAAGCTTTTCCTCTAAGATCAAGAAAAATACAAGAATTTCATTCTTGCCACTTCTATTCAACATAGTACTGGAAATACACATATTTCTAGACATGTATTTTTCATGTCACTGTAATTGGTATTTTTAAATTTTTGTTTTATATCTATTGCATAAACTTTATTTTAAAAATGTTATATATAGAAACCTTGCTACTTCTGACTTCTAAAAGTTAACCTATTCATTTTTATCTTCTATGCATATAATTTATCAACAAATAATGTATTTTGTTTCTTTCCAATCATTATACCATTTTTTTTTCTTGCCTGATTTCTCGGACTAGGTACTTCAATCCAATGTTGAATAAAACTGGCAAAAATCGAAAATTAAAATAAAATAAAATAAAATAATAAAATAAAATGAAATAAAACAAAATAGAGTATCCCCAGGGCAATGATAATAAAGTACACGGCACCTGGTTATAAAGATCATCCTGATCATTCTAATCCAGTGGGAAAACTGCTAGAGAGAAAGATCTTCCAAGTGTCAACTATAAACAAATTGCAAAATTCTAATGATTGCATCATGAAATGTTGCTCTTATACTAAATAGATGATGGTGCTTAAGATCCTATATCTAGTTATTCCAGAAGTCAGAGTACAATTACTTTTCAAAAGCCATAGCCTACCCTGGAATACCATACTGATAGTACTTAAGAGTCACCAATTTATCAACTCATAGCTCTAAAGAATTGTGAAAATATGCTTGTTAAACAAATGATTTGAAATAGTAGCTGAAAACACTCTTATTCAGTGACAACATTTTTTTTAAGTTTCATTTATTTATTTTTGAGAGGGCGGGGCAGAGAGAGAGGGAGAGAGAGAATCCCAAGCAGGTTCCATGCTATCAGCGCGAGGCTCAAACCCACAAACCATGAGGTCATGACCTGAGCCAAAATTAAGAGTCAGATACTTAACCAACTGAGCCACCCAGGTGACCCTCTAAATGTTTAATAACATGTAAGACACTAGAGATTTGATACACATATACATCTAGGCAGTTGATTTTATTTAATCCCACAAGCATTATGAGATATATTTCACAGATGAAGAATCTGAAGCACAGAGAGATCAAGTAACTCATGTAGCTGGTATGACACCCAGAACTACTTTATTCTAATGTCTATGCTTGTTTTACCCACCATAATAATACAATGTCTTTGTCTTTCTGACAGTATATATATATATATATATATATATATATATATATATATATATATATACAGTATATATATATATATATTTCAATACATTTCAGGAGAGGAATGCAGTGCAATATTATGTCAACAAACTTTAAAACATTTTTACATTACAAATTTTCTGTTAAATTGGTAAGAGGGACAGAGAGAGATTGTGTGTGTACACATGCATATGAGAAAATACTTGGAAATAGGAAAGAAAATTTGAGAACATTAGCTCCAGTCCCCTTCATGTTACAGAAGAAAAAACTAAAGTAAACAAGTTGCCAACATTATGCTCTCTCTTTTGTGTGCCCAGTTTAGCCTACTGCTGTTACTGTGAATGGGTGAATTTTTATTGTGAGTCGCTGGATAAAGCTCCTGAAAGTTAATTCTCTAGAATAAGTGTCAATCCTAAAAGAGACAATGCCATTCAGTAGAAGGAGCAAAAAAGTATAAAGAGTATATCATTAATTGTTTCACTTTTCTCTGGTTGTTCAATGAGAAAATATCAATGGGAAATTATCAGATTAGGAAAGAAGGGCATGTTTAATACCCTAGGTATATAGTTACAAAAATAGGTTGAGGACTGTCTGCTAAAATTCAAAAATAGAGATCCTATGGCATTTTAAAATGAAATGTGTAAGCATGGCCTAAAACTCTTTTTTTCCCCTGTAAAACTGCTCCATACAAAAAATAAACAAATAAATGAATGGATGCAAATTGTGACAGTTTTCTTGCTACAGATCTTGTTCTCCCCTCCCCTTCCTATATCTCTGTTTTGTTCCAAATTCTTTTCCCAGGAAGACAGTTCTAACACTATCACTTTTGTTGTTATTTACTTATGTACCTATTTATTTTCAAGTACACCACTCTTTTCATTGAAACTAGTTAGGAAGGTCTACTGCTTTGTGAGGGATGGTTACAAAAAAAAAAAGAAAGAAAGAAAGAAAAGAAAAGAAAGAAAAGTGCTCAGGAAAAATCCAAGAAAACTTACTATAAAGAACTTAGTGGGACAGTCTGATGAAGACATGTCCTGTTGGAATAGAAAATGAATCAGATATAAGTTAGGTAGTTCGCAAGTTTTTTTCCACCTAATGAGAAAGACACGGAAAGAGAGAGAGAACAAGTAATTAGGCCCACACATTCACTACTATTATTTGGTGACTAGAAAACCGCAATGGCCAACATTCTGAGAGGATTAGGATACAACACACACACCTGGTTATATATTTGTGGCAGATATGCCACACTGTGGCTTTACTCTATATTACGAAAATACTTTGTATTCCTACTTGGTACTGTGCTATTGTATTTTCTTGCCTTTGGTTTCATTTCTTTTTCTATTTTCATAACAAGGGACTTGTGAAAACTGAATAAATCATGGAGAATGAAGGAAATTTTTCATTCCACTAGAATACACAGCAGAATAAGAGTAGCCTTTGCACCAAGCAAAGTGAGGGTGTGATTATCCCATTTGGAAACATGGGGAGATAATGACCCAACTAGGTTTGAGAGTAAACTAAAACCTTGGGAAAGGGTGCTCAGGAGGTAGTAGTGGTTACAGATTGCATCCTAATCACAGTGTAATTGTGTACAGGATGCCATTTCACATCATGTCTCCAATACACTTAGCCAAACACTACACTTCCTGAAACGGAAGTAAGTCTATTTCGTTAAAGATCTGGTTTGAATTTATAAACGTATTTGCCAGGGCTTAAAATAAAAGATATTCATATTCTCTGATTTCCCAAAGACACTAAAGAACAGAGAAATAAGCAATCATACTAGGGTCAGTAAATATGATCATTCAGTCTCTCATGTGCGCTAACATCACATTGGTCCCCAAACCACGAACAAACATACAAAAGGTTACACTTAAAAATTAGACCAAGGAGAGAATAAAAACCAGTGTCAACCAAAAGATAGTTGGAAAGATAAACAGAGTGGAATACATTTTAAAAAGTTTAGTTGATAAAATTAAAGGCAAGAAAAAACATGAGGGCAGCAAAATGGTATTTCCCAAACACTCAATATGTCAAATTTATCATTACCATTTCCACACTGTTCGAGAAGCTAGAGAAATCATATTCTTTACCAGGTAATATATTTCCTATTTACACTCACACAGCCTTATCATTGATTATGACAAAAAAATTAGTTCATCCTTTTTTGAACAAGAGATGTGTCCTTGATTTCTTTCCTATTCCCTAGAATACCAAGTTCATAGACTGTGTTTAATAAATCCTTTCTGATTGACAGGTTTAGATGACTCTATCAGCATGGACCTATAGATTATGTGGCAGACTACGTAGACATTTAAGAATACAGTCAAGGGAGGTTGAAAAATCAATAGGAAAACTAGCACTTCCATTAGGAAATAAACAAACAAATAAAAAACACTGTTAAGCTCTTTCAGAATTGAGGTCCAAACCTCTAGCATCCTGGGAAATTATTTTTTTGTTTGTTTACCAAAGAGATTTTGTTTTGAGGATGCTGTCAGTATGTGGTTTGCTTAGTTTTTGTTTTGTTTTGCTTCTCCTTCAAAGCTGGTTGATAACACATGAACTCTATCTCAGGATAACTGAAAGAAAAGAAAAAAAGAAAAAGAAAAAAAAAAAAAAGAAAGAGAAAACAGGAGAAGTTTCCTGATATCCCCTCACTAACTGAAATGGCTTTGGCTGTGACTGAGACCTGTGGGTCTTGAATTTTTTATGCATAGCTTAAAGTAGGAAAGAAGACAAAGGACAAGGATATTCTGTTCTTGCTGAGTTTGCCTTAACATCCCTTGTTCATTTGTGCTGGTTTTTACTGTCTTTGAACATTCACAAATATTTTAAGGTCTAATGGCTGAGAAGCTCATGTTAACTTTTGGTTCCCATATTAATTTTCAGATATTCTTTAATATCAATAAGGACCCGGTGCTCTTGGCATGACTTTAGGAGCCCTTCTTTAAATCCTGCTTTGTGGCTTTCATACGGTATTCTCATTTACTGTGTCTGTCAATCCACAAGCCTTCGTTCCTACTTGGACACATCCACATTCTCCTCAGTGATTACAGCATATCCCCTATAGTAGCCCGTGTGTTGCCTATGGCCTCTGAAGAATCTCAGAAAATGATGGCCCCTCCCTCATGACTTCTGAGAAAAATCCTCTAGCCAGCTAATTAAAAACCCAGATGTTGGCTGATTTTGTTGGTCTCCTCCCAAAGCAGGGAATACCATTGTAGTTGTTATCTCTTGGCAGCCATAAACACAGTCCACATCCCAGATCAGACCCATGGTGCCTTCTCTCCACGTGCCCTATGTTGCTGAGGATTAGAATGATCATATCTAAACCATAATGATTTCTCCCAAGAAATTTCCAGCAGGTGAATTTTTTCTAATGAAACAAGACTTTAAAATAATCATTTAATCATTTTTATTTATGTTTTTATTCAAATCTCTTAGTTGCCTAAATATTTAAGTCCCAAGAATTAAAAAGCAATCATTTTCTCATATATGGCCTTTTAATCATCTGTTTCAAAGATACAGAAGTTTTTCAATCTAACTCTGTCTTTATCTGTAATCTTAACATTGACCCTACCCCAGGGATAGTGCAGTCTGACAATAGTAGACTGGCAGTCTCCTTTTTTGGATGAGTAAAACACTATCGTGTAATTGACCTAATGTCAAGAACTCTTTCTGTTGTAACTTGGTTACACAGGATATATAAGACAAAGCTTTTCTCCTCAAAGGACATGGTAATTTATAAAGGTCTGTGGCATTGAGTAAAAGAGAAAAGAACTTTAAAACCTTACATTTTAATTTCTAGCTATCTTTTAAACAATGCTTTCTCCATCCTGAGCAGTACCAGAACTCTCTACTTTACCATTTAAATATCTTATTATATACTTATAATGATAAATAAATCATAGGAATATGAAAAATAAATGCAAGTTTCTAATTCAAAATAAAATCCCATTTTTATATTTGAAGAATGCTTGAAGCCAAATGAAAATTAATTTGTATTCATTAGTTTATTACAAAAATTGTTAACAGGTGTAGCCAAACAATAATAGAAATACTAGTGCATAAAATACTTGCTATTAATTTTGCTGTACTTTTGCACACAACTTTGTCATAACTGTTGCAACAGCAATAAAGTCTTCAAAACGAATAATACAATAGCTAAATGACCAAAATAATAAAGCCAATTGTGGAGTAAAAGATATGATTTGCAAGTTGGATATGCAACTCTTGGATAATAAAGAGCTAACTGTAATTATTAGATGGGGTTTAAATATATGCTAAATCCATTTCATAATTATATTAGAAAGTGCAATTTCCAAATTATAGCTCCATCAGTTCAAGGTCATGGTCTATTTAATTATAACAATCCTCGTTTTAAGTGCTAATTCAATAAATAAAAGTATGTAAAGCTGAGAAATTTTACTGCCAAAAGTGTGATTAAATATAAACTGATAAAATAATGTAATTGAAAATAATAACCATTTCTTTCATTTAACTAAGTGACTCAACAGAGCCTGAACTATGTATGCTCAGAGACGAAGGTTAGAATTATAAATTCACAAGATTTATATGGCACCTAATATTCTCCCTTGTCTCATCTCATTCAACTGGTAGAAAACTGGAAGAAACTAACTTTGAAACCTACCTAGAGTTCTGGTAATAGTTCAGTAGTAGAGTGTTCAGGTCACCCTAAGAAAAGTTTATGGAACACAAAAGTTAGATTTGGCTAAAGGCCAAAGAAATATTTTTCCTTTTGGGATTCTTGTTATGTGATTCTTCAAAATCTACATCTTACATCCTTCCTTGTGGCATTTTCCTCAACTCAAAGTATTGAATATTCAGTGAATCAAGATAGTGCTTACATTATCATCATGGTAGCTTGTTGGTGTGTGTGTGTGTGTGTGTGTGTGTGTCCACATGTACACATAATTTGAGAAATGTTAAGGGGAGTGCTCCATTCCACTTAAATCCTGGTGAACACTTCTGTCCTAACTTTTACTATCTTGTACAAGTCCTATAATTTCCCCAAAGTGCATCGTTTTGGCAGGTTTTTTCCGGACATGCTTTTGCCCTCTTGGCCTTCTCTTTTCAATTTCCTGATGCTTTGAACTATCAACCCGTCATTTACCTCTTAGTTTTGGACTCACTCACAGTTCTCCAGTGACCTAACATGTTCATAGACTCTTCTTTGTAAACTAACTCCCCTCTTCCTCAGGTGTCATGAAGCATCTCATGTTGCCCTAGATGGGTGTAGTATCAACTTACTTACATATGAAAATGCAAATTTAAGGTTATTATGCATAAGACTTGAAATAACACATTAAATGAAATTGCTTGAAGCATGTTTCTTAACTTAAATGCGTTTGTTTTGAAATTCATTAGATTGTAATTAATTTTACAAAATAAGGGGAAAAGTCATATATTTATTAGGAAAGTCAAATTAATTTGCGAATTTTTTTAATTTGATTGTAAGGCAACTATAATTGTTTTCTTTTTTCACTGATAATTCCTTGTTTTGTCTAAAGTCGTGAGTTAAGAGTTAGTACCAAATTACGTTTTTGGTACCAAAATTTTGCTCTACCCTAGAGGTCCTACCTGTCATTTTAAAAAAACCCCTTAGAGGGGCGCCTGAGTGGCTCAGTCGGTTAAGCGTCCGACTTCAGCTCAGGTCGCGATCTCGCGGTCCGCGAGTTCGAGCCCCGCGTCGGGCTCTGGGCTGATGGCTCAGAGCCTGGAGCTTGCTTCCGATTCTGTGTCTCCCTCTCTCTCTCTGCCCTTCCCCCATTCATGCTGTGTCTCTCTCTGTCTCAAAAATAAATAAACGTTAAAAAAAAAAAAAAAAAAAAAAACCCTTAGAGGGAGGAGCCAAGATGGCGGAACAGTATGGAAGCTTTTTGTGTGTCTCGCGTCCATGAAATACAGCCAGACCAACACTAAACCATCCTACACACCTAGAAAACCGATTGGAAGATAAACACAACAATCTGCACAACCTGAACCACAGAATCCAGCAGGTACGTGACACAAAGAGCTAAACTTGGGGAGCAAGAAGCCCCAAAAGGTAGAGGGTGGAGGCTTTTGCAGGTGGAGAGAGGACGGAGACTGAGGAGGGAAAAGCACCCCTCCCCAAAAGCAGCTGGAGAGAAAGTGAAAATTGGAAACAGCCGCAGGGACTGAACTAAAAAGGGAGAAAGGAGAAAAGAGAAAGGAAAGGGTTTAAATTCCATTAAGACTGTAAACAAGGGGAGCGCAAAGGCTGCAACTCTGCAGCTCCATACCTGGCAGTGCTCCGGTGGGAAGGGCGAATCCCCAGGAACAGAGTGGGGTCCGGGAGGTTATCAGGCCACACGGGAAAAAGCAGTTCCACAGCTGGAAGGACGTTTGGTAGAGACTGTTGAAGCTGCCTGGTCCCAGCAGACCCCGGAAGGGAGCCACATTCGCTGGTGCTGGGGCAAGGTTGTTGAGGGTGAAGCCTGGTGCCCCATGAGTGTTACGATTTTCCATGGTCCTGAAACACTGAGGCTGCACTGTCTCACGTTCTTTTTTGGGGGCAGGCTGGCACCTGGCCACAGTCTCGGGGCACTGGCAGCAGCAGGGTTCAGCTGGTGTTCGTGGGTGCAGCCGACATTCGGCCATTGCTCATTCGGCCATTGCTCATTCGGCCATTGCTCAGTGAGACCCTCCCGCAGAGGGGCGGAGCAGGTCAAAGCTGCAAAAGGGGCTGGGGAAAACAGCCGTATCTGAGACAAAACTTGGGAGAGAGGTACTGCCTGGGGCCCGGTCACGGAGAGTGGACAAGCGGGGAGTGGACGAGAGCTGAAGACGGAGGACTGGTGCGCCATTGCTGATCGGGGAGAACAGACTGGATGGTTGGGTGCTACCATTTTTCACTGCCCCCGCGCATGCGCATGCTCACCGATGAGCTCGGCAAATCCACCCCAGTAGGCTAGCAGCGCCATCTAGGGGAGAGCGGAGCTGTTACACCAAGCCCTGCCCAACTGGGCCAACTTCACTCTTCAGGAACACAAACCTCACCACCGGCTTAATTTATGGACTATAAAGAGCTACATGGACTGACCTCTAGGGGAAAACGAAGCAATTTCAGTCCTACTTCAATCTATTAGGTTCATCTATTCAATATTTTTTCTCTCTTTTTCCTTTTTCTCTTTTACAATTATTTTTCCTGAATACAGAAACAGAAAAAACTGATTTTTATTTTCAATTTTTATTAAAAATATCTGTCTTTAATTTTTATTACTGTATTTTTTACTTTTGTGTAAATGTTTTCAAATTCTACTTTACTTCCACCATTTTATTTTAGTCTACTTTAGTGTACTCACCTTTTCAAATTTTCAAACAATTTCCTTTTTTTCTTTCTTTTTCTTTTTTCTTTTTCGTTTCTTTTCTTTTTCTAGAATGCAGAAAGAGAAAAAATTCATTTTTACTTTCAATTTCTTTAAAAATATTTTTATTTAATTTGTATTACTATATATTTTGCTTTTATGTAATTTTTTCAAATTCTATCTTACTCCCATCATTTTATTTCAGTCTACTACAGTGTATTCACTTTTTCAAATTTTCAAACCATTTCTTTTTTGTCTTTTATTTTTTATTTTTTTATCTTTTTTCTCTTTTTCATTTCTTTTTTATTAAATACAGAAAACAAAAAAAAATCATTTCTTTTTAATTTTTGTTAAAAATATTTTTCTATATATTTTTTCTATTATATTGTCTACTTTTGTGTATTTTAGTCTACTTTAGTGTATTCATTTTTTCAAATTCTCAAATGATTTCCTTTTTTTATTCCCCTTTTTTTGTTTGTTTCTCTAATCTGCCAAACCACTTTCTACACCCAGACCAAAACACACCTAGGATCTAGCATCATCTATTCGATTTGTGTGTGTGTGTTTTTAATTTTTAGCTTTAATATTTTTTTATTTTTTTATTTCAATTTTTCTACTTCATTAATTCCTTTTCTCCCTTCGAAATGACAAAATGAAGGAATTCACCCCAAAAGAAAGAGCACGAAGAAACGACAGACAGGGATTTAACCAACACAGACACAAGCAAGATGTCTGAACCAGAATTTAGAATCACAATAATAAGAATACTAGCTGGAGTCGAAAATAGATTAGAATCCCTTTCTGCAGAGATAAATGAAGTAAAAAATAGCCAGAATGAAATTAAAAATGCTATAACCGAGCTGCAATCATGGAGAGATGCAGCGGTGGCAAGGATGGATGAGGCAGAACAGAGAATTAGTGATACAGAGGACAAACTTATAGAGAATAACGAAGCAGAAAAAAGAGGGAGATTAAGGCAAAAGAGCACGATTTATGAATTAGAGAAATCAGTGACTCATTAAAAAGGAACAACATCAGAATCATAGGGGTCACAGAAGAGGAAGAGAGAGAAATAGGGGTAGAAGGGTTATGTGAGCAAATCATAGCAGAAAACTTTCCTAACCTGGGGAAAGACACAGACATCAAAATCTAGGAAGCACAGAGGACTCCATTAGATTCAACAAAAACCGACCATCAACAAGGCACATCATAGTCAAATTCACGAAATACTCAGGCAAGGAGAGAATCATGAAAGCAGCAAGGGAAAAAAAGTGTCTAACCTACAAGGGAAGACAGATCAGGTTTGCAGCAGACCTATCCACAGAAACTTGGCAGGCCAGAAAGGAGTGGCAGGATATTTTAGGTGTGTTGAATCAGAAAAATTTGCAGCCAAGAATTCTTTATACAGCAAGGCTGTCATTCAAAATAGAAGGAGAGATAAAAAGTTTCCCAGACAAACAAAAATTAAAGGAGTTTGTGACTACTAAACCAGCCCTGCAAGAAATTTTAAGGGGGACTCTCTGAGGGGAGAAAAGATGAAAAAAAAAAAAAAAAATATATATATATATATATGAAAGGAGCAGAGAACACCACCAGCTCTACAAGCACCATAATGGCAATAAATTCATATCTTTCAGTACTCACTCTAATCATCAATGGACTCAATGCTCCAATCAAAAGACTTAGGGTAACAGAATGGATAAGAAAACAAGACCCATCTATATGCTGTTTACAAGAGACCCACTTAAGACCTAAAGACACCTACAGATTGAAAATAAGGGGATGAAGAACAATCTATCATCCTAATGGTCAACAAAAGAAAGAAGGAGTAGCCATACTTATATCAGACAATCTAGACTTTAAAATAAAGACTGTATCAAGAGATGCAGGGGCACCTGGGTGGCTCAGTCGGTTAAGCGTCCGACTTCGGCTCAGGTCATGATCTCACGGTCCGTGAGTTCGAGCCCCGCGTCGGGCTCTGTGCTAACAGCTCAGAGCCTGGAGGCTGCTTCAGATTCTGTGTCTCCCTCTCTCTCTCTGACCCTCCCCCGTTCATGCTCTGTCTCTCTCTGTCTCAAAATAAATAAACATTAAAAAAAAAAAAAAGAGATGCAGAAGGGCATTATATCGTAATCAAGGGGTCTAGAGACCAAGAAGACCTAACAATTGTAAACATTTATGCACCAAAGTGAGAGCACCCACATATATAAATCAACTAATCACAAACCTAAAGAAACTCATCGAGGGGCGCCTGGGTGGCTCAGTCGGTTAAGCATCCGACTTCAGCTCAGGTCACGATCTCGCGGTCCGTGAGTTCGAGCCCCGCGTCGGTCTCTGGGCTGATGGCCCAGAGCCTGGAGCCTGCTTCTGATTCTGTGTGTCCCTCTCTCTCTGCCCCTCCCCCGTTCATACTCTGTCTCTCTCTCTGTCTCAAAAATAAATAAACGTTAAAAAAAAAAAAAGAAACTCATCGATAGTAATACCATAATAGTAGGAGACTTCAACACCCCACTCACCGCAATGGACATATCACTAATCAAAAAATCAGCAAGGAAACAATGGCTTTGAATGACACATTGGACCAGATGGACTTAACAGATATATTCAGAACATTTCATCCTAAAGCAGCAGAATATACATTCTTCTCCAGTGCACATGGAACGTTCTCCAGAATAGACCATATACTGGGACACAAATCAGCCCTAAGTAAGTACAAAAAGATCAAGATCATACCGTACATATTTTCAGACCACAATGCTATGAAACTCGAAATCAACCACAAGAAAACATTTGGAAAGGTAACAAATATTTGGAGACCGAAGAACATCCTACTAAAGAATGAATGGGATAACCAAGCAGTTAAAGAAGAAATTAAAAAGTATATGAAAGTCAATGAAAATGATAGCACCACAACCCCAAACCTCTGGGATGCAGCAAAGGTGGTCATAAGAGGAAAATATATAACAATCCAGGCCTTCCTAAAGAAGGAAGAAAGATCTCGGATACACAACCTAACCTTATGCATTAAGGAGCTGGAAAAAGAACAGCAAATAAAACCCCAAACCAGCAGAAGCCAGGAAATAATAAAGATTAGAGCAGAAATTAATGGTATTGAAACCAAAAACACAGAACAGATCAATGAAACCAGAAGGTGGTTCTTTGAAAGAATTAACAAAATTGATAAGCCACTAGCCAGTCTGATCAAGAAGAAAAAGGAAAGGACCCAATAAGTAAAATCAAGAATGAAAGAGGAGAAATCATAACAAACACAACAGAAATAAAAACAATAATAAGAAAATATTCTGAGCAATTATATGCCAATAAAATGGGCAATCTGGAAGAAATGGACAAATTCCTAGAAACATATACACTACCAAAACTGAAACAAGAAGAAACAGAAAATTTGAACAGACCCATAACCAGTAAAGAAATAGAATTAGTAATCACAAATCTGCCAAAAAACAAGAGTCCAGGGCCAGATGGCTTTCCAGGGGAATTCTACCAACCATTTAAGGAAGAGTTAACACCTATTCTCTCGAAAAAGTTCCAAAAAATAGAAATGGATGGAAAACTTCCAAACTCTTTCTATGAACCCAGCATTATCCTGATTCCAAAGCCAGACAGAGACCCCACTAAAAAGGAGAACTATAGACCAATTTCTCTGATGAACATGGATGCAAAAATACTCAACAAGATATTAGCCGACTGGATCCAGTAATACATTAAAAAAATTATTCACCACAACCAAGCGGGATTTATACCTGGGATGCAGGGCTGATTCAATATCTGCAAAACAATTAACGTGATTCATCATACCAATAAAAGAAAGGACAAGAACCATATGATCCTCTCAATAGATGCAGAGAAAGCATTTGACAACATACAGCATCCTTTCTTGACAAAAACCCTCAAGAAAGTGGGGATAGAAGGAGCATACCTTGAGATCATAAATGCCATATATGAACGACCCAATGCTAATATCATCCCCCATGGGGAAAAACTGAGAGCTCTCCCCTTAAGGTCAGGAACAAGATAGGGATGTCCACTCTTGCCACTGTTATTCAACATAGTATTGGAAGTCTTAGCCTCTGCAATCAGACAACACAAAGAAATAAGAGGCATCCAAATCAGCCAGGAGGAAGTCAAACTTTCACTCTTCTCATAGGACATGATACTCTACATGGAAAACCCTAAAGATTCCACCAAAAAACTGCTAGAACTGATGCATGAATTCAGCAAAGTTGCAAGATATAAAATCAATACACAGAAATCAGTTGCATTCCTATACATCAACAATGAAGCAACAGAAAGAGAAATCAACGAATCGATCCCACTTACAATTGCACCAAAAACCATAAAATACCTAGTAATAAATCTAACCAAAGAGGTGACAAATCCATACACTGAAAAGTATACAAAGCTTATCAAAGAAATTGAAGACACACACAAAAAAAAAAAAAAAAAAAAAAAATGGAAAAAGATTCCATGCTCCTGGATAGGAAAAACAAATATTGTTAAAATGATGATACTACCCAAAGCAGTCTATGTATTCAATGCCATCCCTATCAAAATAACACCAGCATTCTTCACAGAGCTAGAACAAATAATCCTAAAATTTGTATGGAACCAGAAAAGACCCCAAATAGCCAAAGCAATCTTGAAAAAGAAAACCAAAGCAGGAAGCATCACAATCCCAGGCTTCAAGCTATACTACAAAGTTGTAATCATCAAGACAGTATGGTACTGGCAGAAGAACAGACACTCATATCCATGGAACAGAATAGAGAACCCAGAAATGGACCCACAAACGTATGGCCAACCAATCTTTGACAAAGCAGGAAAGAATATCCAATGGAATAAAGACTGTTCTTTAGCAAGTAGTGCTGGGAAAACTGGACAGCGACATGCAGAAGAATGAACCTGGACCACTTTCTTACACCATACACAAAAAGAAACTCAACATGGATGAAAGACCTCAGTGTAAAACAGGAAGCCATCAAAACCTGTGAGGAGAAAGCAGGCAAAAACCTCTTTGATCTTGCCCGCAGCAACTTTTTAGTCAACAAGTCTCCAGAGGCAAGGGAAACAAAAGCAAAAATGAACTACTGGGACCTCATCAAAATAAAAAGCTTCTGCACAGCAAAGGAAACAGTCAGAAAAACTAAAAGGCAACCGACAGAATGGGAGAAGATATTTGCAATGACATATCAGATAAAGGGTTAGTATCCAAAATCTACAAAGAACTTATCAAAATCAACACCCAAAAACGAATAATCCAGTGAAGAAATGGGCAAAAGACCTGAATAGACACTTCTCCAAGAAGACATCCAGATGGCCAGCTGACACATGAAAAAAATGCTCAACATCACTCATCATCAGGGAAGTACAAATCAAAACCACAATGAGATACCACCTCACACCTGTCAGAATGGCTAACATTAACAACTCAGGCAACAACAGATGTTGGTGAGGATGCGGAAAAAGAGGATCTCTTCTGCATTGTTGGTGGGAATGGAAGCTGGTGCAGCCACTCTGGAAAACAGTATGGAGGTTTCTCAAAAAACAAAAAATAGAACTACCCTATGACCCAGCAATTGCACTACTAGGCATTTATCCAAGGGATACGGGTGTGCTGTTTCAAAGGGACATATGCACCCCATGTTTATAGCCAAAGTATGGAAAAAGCCCAAATGTCCATTGATGGATGAATTGATAAAGAAGATGTGGTGTGTGTGTATATATATATACACACACACACGCACATATACATACAATGGAGTATTACTCAGCAACCAAAAAGAATGAAATCTTGCCATTTGCAACTACGTGGATGGAACTGGAGGGTATTATGCTAAGTGAAATTGGTCAGTTAGAGAAAGACAAAAATCATATGACTTCACTCATATGAGGAATTTATGAGACAAAACAGTTGAACATAAGGGAAGAGAAACAAAAATAATATAAAAACAGGGAGGGGGACAAAACAAAAGAGACTCATAAATATGGAGAACAAACTTAGGGTTGCTGGAGGGGTTGTGAGAGGGGAGATGGGCAAAATGGGTAAGGGGCATTAAGGAATCTACTGAAATCATTGCCTCACTATATGCCAACTAATTTGGATGTAAATTTTTAAAAATAAAAAATAAAGTTACAAAAAAAAACCCTTACTACAACCTTTATCTTGGCTCATTTCCCGGGCCCATGTATCTTCTGTACATTGCTGCAGTTAATTACTTATGTTTTTTATTTGATGGTTATCTCTGCCAACTCCATTACTTATTGCTAATTCTGAAATGCTATGATATAAAGCATACATGTCACTTTCCCCAAGGTCACTGCTAGTGTTGGATCCATTTGCTCCATATCTTATCTGGTAATTTTGGTAACGTTTCTAAACGGATAATGCTTCATGCTATTGAGATTTTATTTGAATAAGTTTTGTCATTCAATTTATGCTGCCTCTTTTGAGTGTGTCATTATTTTACGATATAATTTTAAGAACTGCAACTCTTTGGAGCACTTGGGTGGCTCAGTCAGTTAAGTGTTCAACTTCGGCTCAGGTCATGATCTCATGATCTCATGGTTTGTGGGTTCGAGCCCCTCATTGGGCTCTGTGCTGACAGCTCAGAGCCTGGAGCCTGCTTCAGATTCTGTGTCTCCCTCCCTTTTCTGCCCCTCCCCCACCGGTGCGCGCGTGCGCGTGCTCTCTCTCTCTCAAAAATAAACATTTTTATTTTTTTATTATTTTTGATTTAATTATTTAATTGTTTTTTTAAAAATATTTTTTTAATATTTTAAAAATATTTCAACACTTTGAAACATACCAATTCAAGAACAAAATAATGTTTACCCTAAGAATCATAGTTGTGATTTTTCCTAATACTTTTGCTACTTATCATTAATATTTTTTGCATATGCCCCCTTTTTTCTTAAAGAAAACAGCAATTATATTTATCCTGTTCTATAAACTGGTGGTTTTCTTCAACTTTCCATTTTTGACATTTAACGATCTAGTAGTAGGATTATTCAGCTTTCCCTGGGAGGATTAAGGTTAGGGTTAGGATTAGGGTTAGGGTTAGAGTTAGGGTCAAGCTAATTAAGTTTTTTAAAATTTATATACACACTTTTAAAATAATTTTACATAGAAGTTATTTTGGATGATGTATAATCAAGATTGAATGATCTAGGGACAAAAAGAATTCCCAAGCTCACCCATTCCCCATCCATACTTTCATATTGTCAAGGTATACCTCTATTTGCAGCATAGAAGTGTATGTGTCTACATACATATGCACGATTTACCTATGTGTGTATTATGTGTGTAAGTATCTGAAAGTGGGAAAATATAAATGAGAGAGAAAAGGAAAATAAAAAAAAAAAAATAGCATAGCACCTTAGTTCTGCCAGACTCAATGTTTTGGATTTGAGTACAGATGGCATAAAGCTCTTTTCATGAGAGCTTTTATGAGATTGACAGTAGGAGCAGTCTGTTTTAAGCCTCAGGTAACTACGCTGGACTGAATTTTTGTGCACCCCCCACCCCCAATTCCACCAAGTTCCTATTCTGACATCCCAACCCCCATGTAATTATATTTGGAGTGCAGACCTTTATAGAGGTAATTATGATTAATGAGGTCATAAGGATTGGGCCCTAATGTGATAAGATCCATGTTCTTATAAGAAGAAAAACTGGAAAGCTTGCTTGCTCTCTGTCTTTACATCAGGTGGGGTCACAGAAAGAAGGTGGCTGGTCTTCTGCAAACCAGGAAGAAGACTATCATCAGGAACCAAATCACTGGCACCTTGATCTTAGACTTCCAGCTCCAGAACTGAGAGGTATAAAT